>NC_142008.1:56544220-56888961 GCF_049901715.1 Pseudonaja textilis | reverse complement strand
CTCCATTTTATATTTTATATTCTTTTTTTGTGGGTCTTTCTGTAGTTCCATCTCTAATATTTTATAATCTTCTTCCAACTTTCTTTGTGCTTGTTTCTTGTTTTTTGATACTCTTTCCTATATATGTTATTGTCAATCCTCTAATATATGCTTTTGCAGTATCCCGTACATTTTGTAATGAAGTATCTTCTTTTCTGTTCTCTTTAAAGAAAAAGTCCAATTCTTTCTCCATAAACGTAATATATTCCTTTTCTTTAAGTATTGTTTGATTCATTGTCCATCTCAAGTTTCTTTTTTTGTCCTTTCCAGATAGTTCTTATTGGGTTATGGTCTGCCCAAGTACCTATTTCAATGTTTATCTCTTGTATGTTCGGTGTTAACTCTGCTGATAGCCACATCGTATCTATTATGGACCATGACAGATGTCTATGTGAATAAAATGAGTATTGATTTTTCTCAGGGTGAATCTCTCTCCATACATCTTGGATGCTTAATTCTTCCACCATTCTAAAAAAAGCTTTAGGGTGTGCTTGGTTGTCTCTTGCTTCTTTTGCTTTTTCTTCTTCCTGGTCTCTTTCCTTTTGTTTTTGTCATGCTTTCACTCTACTTCTTCCTGGTATCTTTCCTCTCTTACCTCTCTGACTCTCTCTTCCTCTTGTGGCCCGGAATAATTATCATAAAATTGCTCCGCCTTCTCTATTGAGTCTAGTCTATGACTCAGTTCCTGCCAAGTTACCAGTATCCCCTCTGGTATCAGCTACCTAAAATTTAACCCTCTTAATTGTTTTGTCAGGAACTGATATTCCCTTCTTAAGTCTCTGACTCTTCTTGGTATTTAATTTAGAACCACTATTTCTTTCCCTTTGTACTTTAAGGGATCATCCCTCACTGTCAGCTTCCGTTGGAATTTAATGAAACTTTAACAATAAACCACTTTACTCACAGTTCTGTTGTAGCAAGATATGTTTATTATGATCTGTTTCCTCCAACAACAGCAACAAATGGCAATCCCAAGCAAAGCCAGTATTGAGAGTGTCTGCCTCTCAGCGCCTTTTATAATCCCTTTCCACTCCCAATAAGCACCTAACATCCGCCCCTAGCAAATACCTAACATCCACCCCTAGCATTAACCCTGTGCACTGCCACCCCACGATTTTAACCATAGTTAATCCTAACTACTGTGCAGTTCCCCTGACAACACCTCCCCAGTTGCCGTCCCACCCTGTAGTCCGTACCACCAGCCCCAGCCCAACCGAGTTGAAAACCCCTATGCGCAAAACGTGAAACGCCAAACAGTTGATAAGTGAATTTGAAGGTAGGATGGGTGCTCCACACAGCTGGTCACGCCAAAAAGGAGAGGGGCGCTGTGCCTGGAGCTGTCAATCCTCATTGAAACTGGCCCATCCCGGGATTTCCAGGACTGGAACACTTGCCCCCAACCATGGCAACGTGTCGGGCTTCACTCCATCGGGAAGTATGGTAGCATCGTTGAAGACTGACACTTACCTTCTGCACTCTGTTTTGTTGCTTTTTTCGTAAATCTTACATGGACCTCTCTAGTGAGTCTATTTGTCAGTCGGTGCTCTATTCAAAATCCAAGAAAGAAAATACTTAAGACTCCATAAATTAGAGAAAAGAATTCTTTTACTGAAAAATGAAGTGGTAGCATCAAATAGGATTCTGAATCTGAGAATTTAGGCGCGCAGATCACATATACAAAGTGATGAAGTTGTTCCACCCCCCATAGTTCAAAAGATTCTTCCAATTAAAAGTTCTGAATATGATCATGTGGACATCTTCAGGTGGTGATGAGGCCTCTGTCCGTTGACCTTGGCATATTTTGATAAAGGTTTGCAGCTGCGCAGAGAAAAGAAAGGTAAGCAAGAAATAGAAACCTAAAAGCAGGAATTTATACTCCCCCCACTCCTCATTTACACAACACAAGAATGTAACACCTCCAGCTCTCTTCCCAGACCATATCCCCTCTCCTCCCCCCATTACTTATGGCAGCCAAAAGATGCAAGCAGACATGATATTCTTCCGACTAAAATCGGAATTCTGATTTTTTGGGGGAATCGCCCCCCAAATGGAACGGCCTGAGGAGAGGCAGAGGCACAAGTTTTCTGACGGGGCTCCTCCCATGGAGGATTGGCGGTGGCAGCAGCAGCTTGAATTACCCCGCCCCGTCATCTTCTCCAGCTGGGAAGGAAGCCGTAAGGCCCCCTTTCCAAAGAAAGTGAGTCTAAGGCTGGCGGTTCGCGGGGAGAAGGTGAATTGGCACCTTTCTTGCCGCTCCAAGCGGTTTAGCTAACCTAGCGCTGGCCGGCGGCTTCAGGGAATGAATGGAAGCCCCATCCCCTGGGTAGTTGCGGGAGTGCCACCGCGTTCCCCTGCAATGACTGAAGAGGCCGCTCAGCGTGCCGGCGGAACATCCCCGCTTTGTTCGGTGGAGGAGATTCCCCAAGGAAACCAGAAGCACGAGGTCAAAGGATGAAGGGGGGGAGCCCTGGGAAACACAGGCGCTGCGCTCCGTCCCTGCACCCAAAATGCCCTTGGGGAAACTACTCGTCCCGGCCAATAAAGTAATAATAATAATTTTAAAAGCGTCCTGCGCGCCTTAGGCTCCCCACGATCTGCCTTTTGACCTCGGTACGGAGGCTGCCAAGCTGAAGGAGTGGGGTGGGAGCGGCGAGGTTTACTCTGCCTGGGGTTCGGGGGGGCAGTCCGTTCCTGACTGGAAAAAGCTCGCCTGCAAGGTCATTTCTGACCGCAGCGTACAAGAAGGGAGTAACTCAATGTGGAAGTAGCTTGGAACCAGGTTATCTATTGCCGGTCACGTCTACCTGTCCCACCAGAGCTGGGAGATAAGGAAACATCAGATGTTTGGGACCAGGATTTTTATCATCAATAACATGGTTATAAAGTTCAGGGTCCCATTGCATAGTGACAGCAATCCTGGCAGTGCCCATCGCAGTCATTAAGTGAGGAGGATGAGTCATTAAGCCGACTTGCCAAGCAAAGTCAATGGGGAAGGCAGCAGGGCATTTCAAGTTCTGCTCTTTGCAAACTTTTCCTTGGGTGGTTCACAATCTGGCCAGAAGGCTCGGGTGAGTGTTACTTCCGGGCTGGGGGTGGTGATGGCATTGTGTGAGTGCAGCAAAGATGGGGGTATGAAGCACAAGTTCAGCCAAGCAATTGGGGCTGCTACTGTCCACACCTGGCCTGGTCCTAGGGTCTCCTTGGGAGAAAGAGCAGGAGGAGTAGGGGTGGGCTTCTGGGGGCTGGCAGGGGCTCGGGAGAACATCTCCATGGTAGCTCCCTCTTTCTGGAACATCATACCCCCCCACCCCCCTGATTAGACTGGCTGTCACTCTGACACTCCTCTGGAAGGCCCTGAAAACTTGGTTCTGCCAGTGGGCCTGGGAACCCAGAGCAGGATGGAGGCCATTAATTGGTTAGTATGAATATGTGTTGTTGCTAGTGTTGGTGTTGTATGTGCGATTTCTTGGTGCATTTCTTTTGGCTGGCCTCAAAAGAGCATGCACGGGGCGGGCAGTGGAGACGCGAGAGCGAATGCAGGAAGGAAGCGAACCTCGTTGCAAAGTTTTGCCTGATACTCTGCTAAAGCTTCAAGGGGGCGTTGCCAATTTAATTCCCACTGGGGTGCTGCGTGGACCGCGGCGGGTGCTTAGGCAACCCTGCACCCCTGGCTACTTTTCAGATTTTTTTTTCAGAGGAGAATATCATGCCTAGATGCAAGGCAGTAGAAAAGATGCAAAGCAGTAGATCTTGAAGGCTGACACTATTTCTCATCGCATAACTAGCGTGTACTCTGAAGATCTCATCTATTGCTGCCAAAAAAAATAAATTCTTTAGTCACCTCCAAAGCCCCTGCCAATAGCTCTGCCATTATCTCCACTAGGTTCTCTCCTTTTTCTTCCATATTTTGGGATCTCAGATAATAATCTGCTCGATCCATCTCTAATGTTGTAATTGTTTTTTCTTTATTTGTGTCTGCCAATGTCAATCTATAATCAAGTTCTCCTACTCTTTTTGTAGATGTTGATCATTTTTCTCCATTTGTTGGAAGTTCTCTATTTTTTCTTCTACTTTCTCTATTTTCCCTTCCATTTTTTTCCTTTTTTTCTTTCATATCCTCATGCATGGCTTATATCATAGATTTCAATTCTTCTTGCACTGTATTTGCCTTCTCTTGTTGCAGTAGAGTGTCCAGAGTTCTCTGTCCATCTGGGCTGCCGATGATGAAGTTGAGGATGGTGCAGAAGTTGTTTTCTTCATTTTAAAATATTTCAGAGTGTTTCAATAGTTATAATCCACTAAAGATCCAGATGGTTCCTCTTCTGTTTTCTGCTTTCCCCCAGTAGGTTCCAAAAAAATATAGTTCTAATTGTATAAATTTATAATCCAAATATCAAGCCAGATTACTATCAGTCTTTTAATTTCTTCTTTTCTTCGGGTTCTTCAAACCCTAATCCATTTTTTATAGGAAGTATGACCAAAGATTGTAATCCAAATAGGCCCGCCATGCCCCAAAAGCTCACTACCAGCTATTTTATATCCAAGGAGAGAGTGCACAGAGAAAAAGGCAAAGTCCAAAACACAAACCTAAAAAGGAGATATCCACTTTCTATTATTTTTATCTGCTGCTTTAAGCTCCAAGAGCTACACTCTTCAAACAAGACAAGAAGAAAAAACAGTATCAGAGTTTCGCTCTCTTTGAAATCTTTAGTCCAACAGCAGCTGCTTATCGCTTTGTTCTCAAGCTCCAAGGTTATATTTATTGTCTGTGTTATTCTATAATTTTGCCTTGTAATTTTCATTCCTGCCTTTAGATGGCACTATTGCTCTGCTTCTCCATTTCTTCCAATATATTCAGAGGTGGTATTCAGCAGGTTCTGACCAGTTCTGGAGAACCGGTAGCGGAAATTTTGAATAGTTCAGAGAACCGGCAAATGCCACCTCTCACTGGCCCCACCCCATCAATTTTCTGCATCCCAAGTCCCAGCTGATTGGCTGGATCTTCTTTTGTTGCCCTGCACAGGAGAACGGAGCTGGAAAACAGGTTGGTGGGATGGGGGGAAATGGGATTTTGTAGTAATCTTCCCCCAGGAGTGGGGAGGGAATGGGGATTTTACAGTATCCTTCCCCTGCCACACCCACCAAGCCACACCCTACCATGCCACGCCACACCCACAGAACCAGTAGTAATAAATTTTGAATCCCACCACTGAATATATTGTATAGCCAGTGAAAGTTGTGAAGAAAATAATGATGTGTGTGTGTGTGTGTGTGTATTAGAAAAAAGGGGGAAAAAACAAAAACTTTCTAAAGTTCTTGCTTGATATATCTGAAATACCAGTACAGTTTTCTTAAAATCAAGTCTTGTCAAAGTTTTTTCAACTAGCTTCCTGTGTAAATTATTGTATTTTCACTTTCCTCATCGCTTTCTCTGGAGATGGAAAAGGAATAAAAAAATTTGCCTCCCCTTTGTGCCTTATTTCTTTAATTGTAGTCCAGTGGCACTCTCTTATTCTTATTCCATTCTTTAAGATGTTAAAAAAAAATCTAATTGCTCTGGCTGCAATAACATAAGTTTTTTGCTGCTGGCCATGCTAATTGGAAATCATGGAATAAATTAGAATATATGGAGGCATCTTGTTGCCTGCCCTTTCCAATAAAAAGGGTGAGTACATATTAATTTAGCTGTACTTCGTTCCCATTACAAATCTAATGGCAACTGATGCTGATTTAATATTAGAATAATAAGATGATTAATGGAGAGATTATTTAAAATTATCAAGACAAAATTAATTGATTTTAATGGTCAATGTGGCAGTGGTCTCAACAGACAGAGAACAAGAGAATGGAATGGAATGGAATTCTTTATTGGCCAAGTGTGATTGGACACACAAGGAATTTGTCTTTGGTAGTGTACATAAAGAACAAATACATTCATCAAGAATCATAAGAAACAACAATTAGTGATAGTCATAGATTACTAATAAGCAAGCAAATCATACTAGAGAACAAATAAAACAATATAAATTGTAAAGATACAAGCAACATGGCTATAGTTACAAGTTGGAAGACATAGGCAATAGGAAGGATGAGAAGAAGAATAGTAATAGTCTTACTAAATAGTTTGACAGTGTTCTGGAAATTAGTTGTTTAGCAGAGTGATCATATTTGGAAAAACACTGTTCTTGTGTCTAGTTGTTCTAGTATGCAGTGCCCTATAGCATAGTTTTGAAGGTAGAAATTGAAACAATTTATGTCCAGGATGTGAGGGGTCTGTAGATATTTTCACAGCCCTCTTTTTTACTCATGCAGTATACAGGTCCTCAATGGAAGGCAGGTTGGTAACAATTGTTTTTTCTGCAGTTCTAATTATCCATTGAAGTCTGTGTCTGTCTTCTTTGGTTGCAGAGCCAAACCAGACAGTTATAGAGGTGCAAGTGACAGACTCAATAATTCCTCTGTAGAACTCAAAGAATCAGCAGTTCTTTGAGCAGTTTGAGTTTCCTGAGTTGGCACAGAAAGAATATTCTTTGTTTTGCTTTTTTGATGACAATTTTAATATTAGATGTCCATTTTAAATCTTGAGATATGATAGAACCTAGAAACTTGAAGATCTATACTGTTGATACTGTATTGTCTAGTATTGTAAAGAGGTAGTAGTATAGGAGGGTTTCCCCTGAAATCTACCACCATTTCTATGATTTTGAGTGTATTTAGTTCAAGATTGTTCTGGTTGCACCACAAAGCTAGTTGTTCAACCTCCCATCTATATGCAGATTCATCGTTGTCTCAAATGAGACCAATCCCTGTTGTGTCCTCTGCAAACTTCAGTATTTTAACAGAAGGACTCCTATGCTAATTGTGCAGGTACATGATGTGATTTTGCCTAGCTTCACCTTTTTCTTGTTTGTTAAGAAACTTATAATCCATTTACAGGTGTGGTCAGTTACAGCTAGCTGATTTAGTTTAGTTCAGTGGTCGCCAACCAGTGGGCTGGGGACCACTGGTGGTCTGCAAGAAAATTTTGGTGGTCTGCAGAGAAATGTCACCCCCAAAGCATCCCCCAAAGCAATTAATCCAGGCTGCACAGGAACAGAAGGCTGCGCCACCCACATGGCCCATGGGAACACAAGGCTTGCATCGCTTGCATTGTGAACAACATGTAGTGAGGAGAGGGAAGAAAGGGCAGATGGAGGAAATTTGCCCCACGCACCTGGCCTGGCCACCGGGCTGCTTCTTTCTTCTTCTGCTTTTGGCTGCACATGAGGAAAGCAGCAGAAGTCTTTCTTTCTCTCCCCCCAAATCCACCAGAAATGAATCTTTGGGATCCTGCAAAGCATCCCACTCCAAGAGGCTGTGCCGGCATGACAATTCTCACAAAGACTAATTTCTAGGGGAATTTGGGGGAGAGAAAGAAAGACTTCTGCTTCTGCTGCTTTCCAGCATGAAGCCAAAAGTCTCCCCCCCTCCTCCTTTCTCTCTCCCCCTGAAAATGGAACTGGAGACAGTATCCTGCGATCCCAAATAAAGAATGGTCAATCGGTAGGAAAATGGGGTGGGGAATTTTTCTGCAGCCTTTTGGGGGGATTTTCCCAGGGTCTCTGGTCCACGGGATTTAAAATTATGAGTTTGGTGGTCCCTGAGGTCCAAAAGGTTGGTGACCCTTGGTTTAGTTAGAAGAATATTCTAAGCCCAGTGCAAAGGGTTTTATTTAATGGAAAGTCTATTACATCTGGACTATTATAATGTGCTCTGTATTGGGCTGCCCTTGAAGAGTATCCAAAAGTTTCAGTTGAGTCAGAATTCAGCAGTTTGAACATTTTTGCTCAAACTTAGACTTGTGCATGTGTCATCGGCGCTGCATTTGCTGTCAGTGTGTTTCCAGGTGCTGGTTACCATGTTTAAATCTCTACATGCCTTGGGGTCAGGCTGTTTGAAGGACAGCCTGTCGCCCTTTATATCCACCCAGTCCACCAGGATGGGAAGGCAGGCTATGTTGCAGATCATATCTGTTAGGGTTGCACATTTGGTGGTATTAATTCTCTGCCATAATAACCAGCTGGGTAGGTGTGACCAACTTGACATCACTCGCATGGGTGGTGCCTGTATGGGTCAGGCAAGATTGGGGAGGGAACCCATGGGTCTCCGGTGGGTGGGGCAGGGGGATGCAGGAGGAAAGAAAGAGGGAAAGCACCTTGCCAACCAGGCATTGAAACACTGCCGCAGTAAGAGAGAGAGAGGGTGGGGGGAGAGCACACACCAGCACCAGCCCTGATATAATTCCAAGATTGGGTTGGATTGGATCTCTCTCTTCCCCGCCCCCTCTCTCATGCACACACACACACACACGTTGGATTGGATCTCGCTCTTGCTCTCTTATAGTGGTGCTTTAGGACCTGGTGAGTGAGGTATTCTCACTAGGCTACTTTCCCTCTTTTTTTCTCCCTGCTCCTCCTCCTTCCTTCAGATAAAAACTGTTAATATCTAACCCTATTAATACCTCTTCTTTGTCCTACGGATAAGGCTTCATCTGCTTTAGGCAGACTTTCTAAGTCTGCAAGTGCTGTTCCTCGCTGGGCAATGCTTAAGGAGAATTGGGGGCTAAAGACAGTTGATATTCTCATCTCTGCTATAGGTGAGGCTGTCAGAAAGACTTTTTGGCAGGTACACAATGCCTTATCCTCTCTCTGGCACTAATGAGAGACTGCCCAAGGGAGGCAAAGCCTCTCATTTTGTACATACCATCCACTGCTGGCAGATAACATACATATGGGTAGCATGGCAGATCCATCCTGGGTGTAAAAGTTCTGCTGCTAGCCCAGTGCTATGGCATGCTGCAGATGCTCCTCGCTCACCCCTTTGCCTGGCTTCCCTCCTCCCACTGTCTTGGCACTCACTCGTGCTCTCCCTCTCCAGTCTAGCTTGGCAGGTGGCAGCTCAAGATTGTCCTTTATAAGCCCGCTGTTGGTGAAGCTGGGTGCCGTGAGGGCTGGCTTTTTGCATAGGTTTGTCTGGCTGTCGGGAAAACAGCCTCCTCCCCTGGCCCCTGTCTGTTTTTCTCCCAACAGCCGACAGCTGGACAAATCTAGGCAAAAAGCCAGCTCTCTCCACTTCTCTTACCTCCACGGGTTCAGGCAGACAGTTGGGAGGCTGGAGTGTGTGTTCGTTTCTCCCACCCTGCACAATATGCATTGCAAATCCAGGGTCTCAGAAAGAGTGGCATGGCAGACACTCATGGGGGTCCTGGGAGGCCCTGCATGGATGCCCCCCAAAGCGCCCCACTCATCCAATGCCCCCATGTCCTCCTTGCTTGGCCTCATCTTGACACTGTGCCAGCTGACTGGCGCAAACCTCTGCTCCCATCCTCCACATTTGAAAAGGTGGGTGAGGCACAGGGTAGACACTCTGGAGCAACTCCACCTCATGTGGGGAGGAACTTGGCAGGGCGAGTTGTGCCTGCTGCTCCGCCACCGGGTTCTTGAGGGTTGTACTATGTGACCTCCTCTCCTGATCTACCTGGCACTGGAGTGGGTAGGCGGCTAAGCCAGTCTCAAGCCAGTGAGAAAAGTGGCTTTCCTGGTTCCTCTGCTGAGTTTGACGACAGGTTTGGCCAAGGTAGGGCAGGAAGGGTTAAGGCAGCAAATGGGCAGCTCTCAGTTGGGTGCGTGTGAGTCCCTTGTGCCCACAGAGCCCAGCTAAAGGATTCCTCCTCAAAGTGGTCTTTCACCTCCCAAAGAAGAGGAGTTGATTGGATATTAGAAGGAGGCCTTTGAAATCAGGGAACGCTGCTGATCTCCTAACCCCCATAATGGACGGCAGGAGAAGGCCCAAGAAGGCTCATTTTGGTCAGCTGTCTCTGGAAGGAGCAACCGTGAGGGCTTTGGGTTGCCCAACCTGGGTTGCTCACACAGGCATTGCTAGAGCAAAGCATTGTCATCCGCCTGCAGGGCGGCCACAGATGTGGCACAAACAAGAAGGGGGAGGCGGGTTCAGTAAAGCATGTTTCCTTTTTCCCCCCTACCCGTTAAGGAGGAAAGCAGGGCCTGCCCCTCCTTGCCAACTTGGGGCGACGAAAGGCCACTCTCCCTGCTTAGGATGCCCCCGCCTCTCCGGGTATTTCCCCTGGCCAGCTTTTCCCTAGGGGGTGGCTTCCCTTGTCCGCAATCCAGCAGAGTCCAGATGGGGAGGAAGAAGCATCATAGGGCTGCCCCTGCTTAGTCTGGTTTTCCCAAGGAAGGCATCTCTCCCCCCACCCCTGCTAGAGAGCCCCTGCTAAGGGTCGCCGTCTCTGCACTCAGCAAGCTTGCAGGGCCAGTTCGGGAGAGCAGTTCCTGGAGCCATGTGCAGGATTGGCTGCAGGGCTACTGCACTCTGGGAGAGAAGTGTCTTGGCCTTTGTGAAGGCAGTGGGCCCTGTCTGCAACCTGGCTTGAATCCCACCACTGGGAATTTGGGGGGGGGGGGATTCCCCCCACCAGATTTTTCAGAACATTAGTCAATTTGCCAAACTGTTGGGCAACTGTATAAATTTGTTTAATAAATAAAATACAATAAATGTCAAGATGGGGATCCATTATTTTGTTAATCATAATAGGAATATTTTTAATACTTTTGAATTACCGATTTCCTCAGCAAGGACCTGAGGATTTCACATCTCATTAGATCTCCATTTGCTTATATTAGCAGAATAGATGGTGGGGAAGAGTATAGTAATCCAAAGTCTGGATCTTATGTATTTTCTCCCATCTTAACAAACAGACCCCTTTCCCCACTCCTACTCCCTTTTATCTTAATAAATCCTTGGAAATACTAATTATAATTTATTGTCAGGTGTAAGAAGCCTGCAAGGAGAGAAACTGACACAATGGATACCTTTGTTGATTCAGCTTGGTATTATTTAAGGTACACTGATCCTCATAATACTGAAAAGTAAGTAATTTGTATATTTTTCATTCTACATTTACATGTAGTTTTATATATATAGGCTGGTAAGTCTTTTTATAACCCCAGGTGGAAGCTAACATTTCTATTCCTTGTCTTTAACTTATGTGAAGCACAGTTCAAACAAATGATTCTTCTAGGAGAATCTTTTGTGAGTCTGTTATTATTGGCTTCAGTGCAAACACAGAATATAAAAGGATTAGTCTTTGGCTGCTTTAAATGTCATAATCTTATCTCTTGTGGACCTCTCCCCCTTGGAAGTGTATATGTTGTCAAAATTTTCCAGATTCTCAACAGCTAATTTAGGGAACGTGTTTTGGACCCAACTTATTTAAATTCAGAAAAAATAATATTACAAATATATTTTAAATTATTTGAAATAAAAATAGAATTGGATGAGATTTGTAGCAAGTTATCATCTGCTAAATTTCACAGAGTTAGATTTCAAAAACATGTTACCACCTCCATTTTGAGATCAGTTCTGAAAATGATACCTCTGATAGAATTGTTTAGTAAAAAATATTCAGCAGAATAAATAGAGTAGTAAAATTATCAAAGCAAATGAAAAACAGTTCAAAGCTTTTTGAATTGGTAGCATTTATAGATTGCAGCATATAATGTGTGTGAAGTGAACAGGCAGAAGGATTAGATACTTCCAGCATTTTCCAAGCCAGCCTTCCAGGGGTGGGATTCAAATTTTTAACAACTGTTTCTGTGGGCGTGGCTTAGGTGGTGGGCATGGTGGTCATGTGACTGGGTGGGCGTGGCTTGGTGGTCATGTTATTGGCTGGGCATGGCCAACTCAATATCACTCACAAGAGGCACACATCTCCTCGCCTGGCCTCTCATGACTGTGGGGATGCTGCAAAAGTTGTAAGTATAAAAAATGGTCATAAGTCACTTTTTTCAGTGCCATTGTAACTTTGAATGGTCACTCCACACGCAAAGTACCAGCAAAGGAAGGAAAAAAAACTCCAGAGACGTTCCTGAGACAGGAAGTCTAGTCCTGCCAAGAATGCAATAAGGGTTAATGGAGAGGCAGTTTCTGTAAGCAACACCAGAATGTTTCCTTCCTGCCTTCCTTGCAGGATTAGGCCAGTAATTTCTTCTAACAACCAGTTCTCCGAACTGCTTAGAATGTTAACAACCGGTTCTTGTGAATAGGTGCAAACTGGTAGAATCCCACCCCTGCAGCCTTCCATATCACAATCTGCCATATCTCAAAGAATCCACAATAGCAAATGAAGAACAGATAAACATAGAACAATCCTCTAACATGTTATTTCAGGAGGTTTCCCTTGAAACACCGTTATTAAAGAAACTAGTAAAACTTTAATAAACTGGAGCTATTCATCCTAAAACTAGAACCTCATCTTTTTCCATATTCTGTTTTCCTTGTATAGCAAGTTTAAAGAGAAACACATGATATTGTGTAGCTGTGTTGCCTGAATGTGTTGTATCAAATTTCAGGTGGCTAAAGATGCTTTAAGAGAGTTCAGTTTTTCACCTTTTTGTAAGAGCAATTTTTATTTTAATATCTCCCAAATCTATCCTTATCTGTTCAATTTTCTCTGACATAATTTGGATTTGGTACTTGTTCTTAATCCACAAGGCACCATTTATGTTTAGGAGAGTACTTATTCTAATGAAATGATTTTATGTTAATATTTAGTTAATCCTGGTTTACTCTGTGTGTGTGTGTGTGTGTGTATGTGTCTAATTCTGAACAAATTTTTACCTTTAGTAAAAATTACTATTTTTACAGTCATATTCCTGTGCATTAAATGATTACTTCTATACATATTCTTACCTGAATGAGCAGATTGATCACCTGCCAAAAGCATAGATCTGGATAATTCCAACAGAACTGTTTGACCTCCTTTACTATTCAAGGCCACATACAGAGTGTGACTTAAAAAGGAAGTACTATCTTTTGAAGTTATGGCTGAAGTTGTGAATGTTCAGAATAGATTTTGTTGTAATATATATTCCTGTTTTCCCCTAATGGCAGTCTCAAATTAACAATACCCTTTAAATCAGGATAATAATGTTTTAGGAAGTGTTATGACTTGAAATGATTCTAACCTTCTTTAACAATTTTTATTTCTTAATGAAATCTGTTTTTTTCTGTTAGGCCTTTTGATAAAGATTTGGCTGATTACTGGATGCCTGTTGATCTATATATTGGAGGAAAGGAGCATGCAGTCTTGCATTTGTATTTTGCCAGGTTTTTCAGTCATTTTTGTCATAATCAGAATATGACTAAACACAAGTAAGTGGTACAGCCAGGGTAATGTCAGTCTTACAATACCTGTGGCTTTTATCCTTAATCAGATGCAACTCTGAAAGTATGCTAGATATGCATGTAAAAGTATGTTCATGTGTACGTATGCCTACACACTTGATTGAGCATACAATACACACTTGTGCACACATAATGAATTATTGCCCAATCATTGCCCACTTTCTCACAGATGAATGTAACAATATACATAATAATTTTACTGTATTTAACAGAGGATCAAAAGATGTCTTTTTTTTCCTCCTCCAAAATATTTGTCTATCATCTACTATTGTCAGGTATCCATAAACATATTTAATATTTTAAAAAATCATTCAAACTATTCTAAAAATATGAGTTCCAGGTATACTTGTAAAAGAAGAAACAGACATCCTGCAATCTCTGGAACTTAAAATTATATTTAATGTTCTTACTAAGAAAGGGAAAACCCTGCAGGAGGAGCAGGGACCTCTTCCCATTGGGGAGCAGGGACCAATGGCACCCCCCATCCCTAGGCATGTGGACTCATCCTATGAAGGCACAGCCAGGCCTGTCCAAATACAGAGGAGCTCGGCAGAACTGCCTCAAGTTATAGCAGACAGGAATAAGGAAGGACGAGCCAGGCCAACTACAAGGTCACGAGCAAAGCAACAAATTGTAATAGCTGGCATGTTAACATCACCTCCTAGAGATAAACATTCCAGGCTGGGTCGGCCACATAGCAGAAAGCAACAACAAGAGATAAGTCTCCTTTGACCAACATGACGGAAGCAAAAACAACAGAGCTAATTATGGATGGGAGGCAGTTGAGAGGGCCTATTATGCGTGCAAGGGCTAAATTGATTAATGGTATATAAAGGCAAAGATCTCTGTAATGGTAGCTTAATACTCTGATGATGTCAGCAGCGGCTGACAAAAGCACAGTAAGTACATGGCATTGACCATACAGTCAAGGGAACTAACTATGAGATATGAGCTTAATATATTGGATTTATATATATATATATATATATATATATATGCAGCGTTTGTCCTCAGACCACTAGTCCCATTGAGGTGATAAAGGCAAAGTAAGCAAACCTGATTAGGAAGAGAGGGATATGCAGTCCTAATTCCTAGAATGTAGTAATGAAGAAAAGCATATAGCCTAATCTCACCAAAATATGATGCATTTGTTAATGTTAGACTAGGGCTGGGAAGATGCTATTCAGATATAAAACTCTTGAAGCAGGGGTGAAATTCAATTTTTTTCCCTACCGGCTCTGTGGTCATGTGACTGGGTGGGTCAGTGTGGCCAAGTCGATGTCACTTGGCCTCTCTCTCATCTCTCTCCTCATTTCATCTCATCTCTCATCTTTGTCTTTCTCCTCTCTCATTTTTCTCTCCTCTCTCTTTCTGTCTCCCTCCCCCCTCATATCTCTCTCTGTCTCCCCCCCTCTCTTTTTCCCTCCATTTCTCTCTCTCTCTCTCTTGTCCCGGGGGGGAGGAAACCTCGGAACTGCTGCTGGATGGTGGGAATCTGACACCCGGCAGCCATGTACTAAAGACCAGATGCGGCGGGGAGGTGGGGCAATCCCGCAGCCTCCCTAAGAAACCTGTGTTGTGGCTGTTGCCTCCTGCCTCTGTGCATTGAGGCTGAGCAGCAGTGGGAAGAGCACAGACCTCCTGAGCCACAGGAAGTAGCTGCCAGCAATGCCCTCAGTCAAAGCTGTTGCGAGTGGGAGGCTCGAACACCCCCAGGAGCCGCAAAACTCTCACTGCCCCTCTGGAACTCGCCAAGCCTCTCTGCTGGGTGTGCAAGCACTTCTGACGAGGAGGAAGAGAAGTGCATGGGAGGAGGCTTGGCAGATGCTAGAGAGGCAGTGAGTGCATTGCAAGTTGGGGGGGGGGCACCGGAGATTGCATCTTTCAGGCTGTCTCCATTCAAAATCCGAGAAAGACCATTAGATTCCATTGTTAATAGAGAAAAGGACTTTTACTGGAAATCAAGTGGTAGCATCAAAGTAATTCAAGATCTGAGAAATTAGCCACGAGAATCACATATACAAAGTTATGGCAACATTCCCACCCACAATAGTTCAAACTGGCCATCCAATCTGAGATATGTATAATGCCATGTGGGGCATCTTCAGGTGATGATGCAGACTTCTGACCTCGGACCTTGGCCTAGATAGATAGAATGCTGCAGCTGCACAGTAAGCAAGTAAGCATAAACAAGAAAGCTTTCCCAAGTTTTACCAGCTCAAGCCTCCAGCACACTTCCCCCCCAAGCCTAATGTAACCTTCCTTTCCCCCCCCACCCCGTTACTATGGCAGCCGGAAAGACAGGCAGAAGAAAGATTCTTGAAGGTTGACAGCACCTTCCCCTCGCAGGCCAGGGAATACCTGGGAAGGGCTCCAATCATGCCGCAATCTCCTTTGTACTACCCTCACTGCGCACATTAGTTCACATGCCACCAGCCCACCCCCATTGCTGACATAGGTACGCTGCGGGTGACCGAATGAACGTGGGCGGGGCCAACCAAGGGTGATTTTTATTGGTTCAGCAAACCAATTCAAATTGTCCCTACCATCTTGCCCGAGGTGGACCAAGGTGGTTGAATTTTACCCCTGTCTTAAAGTAATTTTGACCTATTCAGTGTCTTCGACATCAATCTGCTGTCAAGGCTGAAAATGACATATGCGTAGCCATTTTATTTAGCCCTATTGTATATTCCTTTCTTTTTGCTGGTTACAGGGGGAGGGTTTCAGGTTTGCCACATTCCTAAGATGGGAGGAGCGGAAATAGTGATGTTTGTTTAAGCTAGATGATTTTTCCTTCCTGTGGGAACAGAAACTGACCTGGCTAAAACCTGTAGGTGGAGATTGATGACACCAGGCAACATTGATTCATTTCTATTGGGGAATGTGACTTTTGGGGGCTGTTTCTAATTTCCAATATTATGTGGTGTAATTCCAGGTTGTGTCAGATCCAGAATTACAACAGACTTTGCCAATTTGATACTTTCCTAAATAAAAGAAATGGTTTTGGAAGACGGACTTTTCTCTTTTCTTTTTAAATGGATTTCATCACCTGGAAACTTGACATTTGCCTTCCAGCAAATGCAAAATATAAATTCTCTCTCTCTGTCTCTTTCTCTGTCTCTCTCTGTATGTGTGAGTGAGGGTGGGGGGAGAGAACAAAATTGACTTATATGGAAATAAAGAGGGAATGAAATCAGAGGTTAAAAAGCAAAGTGGAGATTGCCCACTATGCCAAAAGTACTCTCTCTTTCACTGCATTTACACAATTTGTTTCTTAATGGATTTCTTGCCCATTCTTTTGCATGAAGAGCTCTAGGGATAGTACATTTTTGATTTTTTTAAAAAAGTCTTCATGCTCTTTGTTCATTAGTTCCTCTTCGTCTTTACAAAGGTTTACTGTCTAAAGAGATCATAATGAGAAAGGCATTGAAAAAGGGGTGTGGGGGAAAAACAGTATTAGTGTCTTTATTTTGGCCCAATCACATTTTGTTTCTTTTATGTTATATCTTTAGATGGTAAGTTCATATTTTATAATGGGAGTCATCCAGGGAGCCCAAGGAGGTGCCTTTGTATCCATCTCCCTCTTCTGTATCTTGATGGGAAAGATTCTGGTTAACTGTTCTGAACTAGGATTAACATGAGAGATTTCCATTCCTCTTTAACAATAAAAATCTGTACCTTCATTCTACATATATGTAGAATGTATCATCTGTATATAAGTTTTTCTTTTGTTTTATTTTTTTCCTTCTTTAAATTCCATGTTA
This sequence comes from Pseudonaja textilis, assembly GCF_049901715.1. NCBI lineage: Eukaryota > Metazoa > Chordata > Lepidosauria > Squamata > Elapidae > Pseudonaja > Pseudonaja textilis. The sequence goes on along the minus strand of NC_142008.1, from coordinate 56,871,913 downwards.
AGTAATTTCATTTGTTACTCAGGAGAACAAGCAAAAAAGGGGTCCCAGTTATTTACTATGCTATATCAAAGCTAGTAAAGGATAAACAGTGATACAAAATTAACTACCTAAAAAAATAATAGTAGTCCAGAATTGTGGACTAAAATTTAATGACTAAAATTTAATGACTAAAATTGGAAGCAGTTTTTTCCACTAAATTAATTGCCAAGCAGTTAGTTTGTGGCTTTTCTTATAACCAGGAAATGGAACTCTAATTGTAATATTATCAATAAATAACTGCTAATGAATGAAACAATAAATGGAAGTAGACTAGGAAACAGAGTTTCTAATAATTCAGTTTCACCTGGTTCCAGATTTTCATACATTTAAAAGCACTCTATTTATACTGTTGTTCATTATTTTCTCTTCTTCATCTTTACAAACAAGACTTTGTTTTTATAGCAATAGATGGTAAAATATTTTGACCTTTTACAAGTAACAATTTCTTCAGGCAAACACAAACTGAAAACTTAGCTTGAATCAACATATGTGAATCTGCACTATATCATAAAAGTTAAAAAATTCTTGAAAAATTAACTGAGCCGGAAGAGTTATTTTATTTATTTATTTGCATCCCTTAGTATTCTTACAAATAATTCAAAGGCTGCAAACATATCCACGTTCCTGCTCCTATTTTCCCCACAATAATAATCTTGTGAGGTATGCTGGACTGAGAGAAACTGACTGGCCAGTCACCCAGCTGGCTTTCTTGGCTAAGTTGACACTTGATCTATCATTTATTGTTTTATAACCTAGTGCCTTAACTGCTAGACCATTATATATATAATCTTACCTTAAGTTGACTTTTCCATGTAAAGGTTGGAAGTTTTAGATTGATCTTTAATGTCAAAATATCTGTGTATAAAAAGAAATCTCTCCTTTTGCTATTTATCAATTCCACCAATTATTACTAATTACTTTGGAAAATTGTACTGTATTATTTCATGCATTATTTTATATTATATTATTTTACTAAAATCTTCCAACTGCATATCTTTCTCTACTTAAGTATTCATTGAAATGCCTTAAATATTTAGCATTCATCTCCTGACTTATCTGTTTTTTGCACTGGACAGCAAGAAATGGAGTAGAATCTGAGTTAAGGATATCTGATTAAAAGAGTTCTTGGGGACAGTTTTCATGACTTGAGTCTTGAGTCTTTCCTGCTATTCAGAGTTGGAATTATCCAACAAGGAATGCTCACTGTCTAAAAATTGGGCAGACTACTGTCTGTGTAACAAAATATCTTTAGTCAAGTTGGCTAAGAAATATGGAAATTGTAGAACAATAGACTTGCACAGCACCTAATTAGGAAAGGTAGGTAATGTATATCCTTATAGTTGAATAGCTCCCAATTTTATTATACTTTTGCATTTATGTTTCTAATCATTAGTTAATGAGCATATTACGTTTCTCTAATTTCCCCAGTTCAAAATCCGTCAAATATATTGATGTATAGTTGACTTTGGAAAATTCAAAATTCTGTTTGCTATATGCTTATTGTGATATTCCATCATCAATATTATATAAATAATTATTCTTGAAATGTATATTGACCTCTTCAACATTTTTCTGTCCTTAGAGAACCTTTTCATAAGCTCTTAGTTCAAGGATTAATCAAGAATCAAACATTCAAGCTACCAAAAATGGGCAAGTATTTGAAAAGAGAAGAAATTGATTTTTCTGGTAAGTGAGGTTTAGCAATGTGTAAAGTGTTTTGCATAGGAACTGTTAGCTTTCCGTGATGTGAGCCTGAATTGAAACATTCATGTTTGATATGTGAGACACTTGCTTTGGGCAGAACGGAACCAAAATAATTGTTAGCAGAGGGCCTAGTGTGATATGCCACATGGGATGTTGGTAGTAACTGAGAGGGAGAGTAGATTCTGAAGAAAAAGTGTATTTGGACTTTTGATAGAAATTAACAGGGAGATAAGAAAGATAAAAATTGACAGTGGTAGTTTAGTTGGATATTCTGTGCTAGAAATTTATATGGGAAGGCACAAAATGAGGAGAGAATGTGTGCTAGCAAGCCCTACTTACCTATCTGGATTTTGTTTTGTGTAAAATCTGAAACAAGCAAAGTAGTCATGCTGAATAGTTGATCTGAAATGGTTTACAGTATCTCTGATATAATGGTTTGCTCCAGGTTTGACACAAGCTTTCTAATTTCATGATACCTTTAGTGATGTTGGTACAGATATGATATCATTTTAGATACAGCGGGTATAAAAAAACATCCCTGTTAAAAGCCAGATTGTTGAGATCTAAAAAAATCCCTGACCAAATAAATCAATTCAGAATTTTTCTGAATAATGAAGAATAATGTAAGTTGTATAATTCAATTTAAAAAACAAACTGAAATCTTTTAGTGGGAAAAATTAAAATTAAAAAATGTATAATAATGAGCTCAATTGCATACGTGTATATCTTCCTATAAGAAGGGATGTAGCTGTCTTCAGAATTAACCAATTACATTTGAACTGATGTTAAATAGAAGTCAGTACACACTTGCTAATTAAATGATTGTGATCAAGTCCACTGTCAATGTTCTGACAGATGCCATGACTAAATTGTGAGCCTCAGGCCAAGCTTCAAAAGAAATCCAGTTATTTATTAGGAGCTTCATGTCAGCATGGACTAAGCGGAGCCAATTCTGACCTCACTTAATTCACACTTTGGCTCTGATCCTGTTCCCCCCTCCCCCCAAGATGTGTCATCAGTCACATTTCCCAATGAAGCAATTTCACAAATTGTAGAAGTCACTCCGGCCACTGTGGGTTTCCATGGAGATAACCTTGATGTAGCCAGCTGGAATGTGCTTCGTTTTGACTGAAATGCAAGTTCCTTGATGTAGGTGTGAGATTTGATTTCCTATCCCCCTTGTCTATGGCAACTCAAGAGCAGGTCGGGGATGCTTCACTAGTTAACATTCAGCTTCCTGAAGGCAACCTCTGCAAAGCAAAGACAGTTTGATGTTAGACAGTATAGATGTTAGAGGTGTGACCTCCCCCCAGGCTTTTTTGGGTTGTCTTTGTGGAATTTAGCTAGAAGGTGGTCAGCTTGGATGTTTACCCAAGTTGCCTCTGATAAGGGATAGCCCTTTCACTTGATTAGGTGTTGGAACTGTCTCCTGTGTCACCTCAAGTCAAGGGTTCGTTGCACCTCATAATGGGTTTGGCTCCCTATAACAACTGGGTCCAGGAGCTCACAGGGTAGTGGTCTCTGGGTTGACCTGACCACGGGTTTTAAGGGGCTACTATGGAATACTGGGTCTTCCCTAGAAGTTAGGGCAATTTTAATTGCAAGATGACCGGTTTGATAATCTTCACTATGGGGAATGATGAACTTATTTTTATTTATTTATTTGATTTGTCAATCGCTTACAAGATAATAGGTATAAGTATAAACATGAGTAAGAATACAGGAAATAGGTATGAATAAATGGGGACAAAAGGACGGGGATTGTAGGCACGATTGTGCATTTATACATGCCCCTTACAGACCTCTTAGGAATGGGGTGAGGTCAATAGTGGATAGTTTCTTACCAGGGAGTTTTAACTTCAAGTATTTTATGGAGAGGTAGACTTTTCCCCCCAGCTGGAATGTTTGTTGTGGGGCTTGGTGTTTGTCTGCCTGTTTCTTATAGGTCTGCACCACTTTAGTTAGTGCCTTCTTGACATTTTCCCATGCGTTGACAGCCAGTCTGTCAAGTTGATTGAGGAGGAGGGAATCCCTTGGGTATTCTGGCATTGGGATGAAGTCCATGCTGCTCACTACTTTGAATGGACTGAGTCCCATGTGAACAGCATTATTGTACGTGACCTCAAACTCGGAGCCAAACCAAAACCCGGAATGTCACATCACAGCCACCCGCTCAGGATATCACATCACGGAATTCAGGAGGTTACACCACAAAACCTCAGGATGTTGCAACACAGCCAATGACACAGGAAATTACAGCACAGGACCCAGGATGTCACAACAATAGAACTCAGAAGGTCATCCCACAGACCATGACCCAGGTCATTACGACCCAGGAGATTACAGCACAAGACCCAGGATGTCAAAACAATAGAACTCAGAAGGTCATTACACAGCCCATTACCCAAGTCGTTACAACACAGGAGGCTGATAGACACACAGCTAATACCTCAGCCACACAAGTTCTTAGGAAAAAGCCAGACAATCTGCAAACATCAACTCCATCAACCAATCAAGAAATGACAACACAGCCAACCTCCCCATCAGTATATATAGGGAGACAGCAGCTCCGATCACACTTTGATCGCACAAGCGCATCAGGAAAAATTGTTGAATACCTGACTAGGGATAAAAGTTTGATATCTTTTCTTCATTTAAATATAATGCACATTTAATCAAATATATCAACTTTGAGGTTGTACAAATGAAACATTTTGCCATAGATATGCACAATAATATCTACCATTGTTTTAAAAAAACACTTTTATTAAGTTATATTATAGAGTATTATAAAATACAAAATATAAAAGTAAATAGAAGAGCATGGGGGGAAGGGAAAGTGAAGGGAGAAAAGGTGGGATGGAGAAAAAGACGCATTGACCTCCGACTATCTCTGTTACAGTAAAATAAGGCTTAACATCAAATCACTTTTTGCTTTTCAATAATAGTATGAACAAGTCGTTTCTATAAAGATCTATCAGTCTAATCTGTAAAAACCTAAAGTCAGAGTTTCATTCTTTTCTCAAGCACGAAGTTCAGAAGCAGTTTCCATGCAGAAACAAAAGTACTTATGTGCTTTTCTTTAATCTAAATAGTCAGTTTTTCCTTTTCAGCCAACTCCATCAACTTCTGCAGCCATTCTTTCATGGTAGTAAGTTTCTTCCATTTTTGTGCATGCAATAATCTTGCTGCTGTCCATATATATAGTAAAAAAATTCCAATTTTTTGTTCAGTTCTTTTTCCATTAGACCCAAAAAGAAAAGTTCTGGTTTCATTTTTATCTCCATTTTCAGAATTTTCTGTATTAAAATATGAATACTCCAAAAAAATTAGCTTTATCATATGTCCATCATAGATGATAAAAAGTCCCTTCTTTATTTTTACACTTCCAAGATTCATTTCACGTACCTTTATACATCTTTTTAGAGTTTGCAGTATAAATCCAAGTCCAGAAAATACACAGATGACTGATTCAGCAGGTTTATTAACTTCTTTATAAACATAATAAATGATAAAGTTTATAATACCATTTGTAGATTCTTTCAATGTAACATAAGCAAAAACATAAGAAGAAGCAGCTCAGAACAGATATCAATTTCAGCAAGCAAGTTTCACTTTCAAGCTGAGCATGGAGCTAAGCCACACCCAGACTCCCTCAATTCAGCTCTCCTTGGCTGACTTTGTTACTAAGCTCTATCCAGTTCATGAATATACTCTGACGCTCCTCCCTTCATAACTGGAATAGACATAAACCTTTAATATTCTTCAGATACCTGTATTTGAAGACCCACATTTACAGTTCCCTTCAAATACCTCAGAATCCTTTTTACACCCATCCAATGCAATTATGTTGGTGCAGCAGTAAACGCAAGTCAAAATGCTTACTGCACAAGCTATGTCTGGTCTGGATCACTGACAGATACAACAAGCTCCCTATTGCTGACTGATATATCTCTTGATCACGGTGAAAGTGAAAGCTTCACTTTTGTCCTCACCTAAACTGTTATGAAAATCAGTGCTCATAGGTGTTGGAGCAGTATTACAATCTTTCATGTTATATCTCTCCAACAACTGTTCAATTTTTCTTTGTTGACTGAAAATATAACCACCTTTCTCAGTTTTTTGTATCTCCACACTGAGATAATTTTTTATTTCTCCCAAATTCTTTAATTCAAATTTCTTCTTCAACTTATTAGCTAATTCGTTTACTTGTGATTCATACTTTGCAATGAAGCAAAGATCATCCACAAATGCTAATAGCTGACAATCCCCATCTTTTAACTTTCCAGTGTATACGCATCCATCAGCCTTGCAGCTCTTGAACCCAAGACCTTTCAATATCTTATCTAAACATAGATTCCAATTCCTGGCTGACTGCTTCAGCTCATAAATGGCCTTGTTCAATTTATACACCATGTTAGGCTTTTTACTTTTATACCCTGGTGCTTGAACCATGTAAATTTCTTCTTCTAATTCTGCATTGAGGAATGCAGTGGTTATGTCAAAATGCCAAATTTTATGGCCATGTGCAGCTGCCAACGCTAGTGTCAGTCTGATGCTTTACAGTTGGCACAAATACCTCATCATAGTGCACAGTTTTCATCTGTGAAAACCCTTATGCCACTAACCTTGCTTTATATTGTATCTCATTATTGTTCAGTAGTTTCTTCTTGTATACCCACTTGCATCCTATAGCTTTGCTACCCTGTGGCAAAGTCACAGATATGAACACTTCATGGTCTCCCATGGATTTCATTTCTTTGTCCGTGACTTCTTTCCATTTTGCTTGTTCAATTTTAGGTAATGTCAATACTTCCTTATAGTTTCTTGGGTCATACTAGAGGTGGTATTCAGCAGGTTCTGACCAGTTCTGGAGAACAGGTAGCAGAAATTTTGAGTAGTTTGGAGAACCGGCAAATACCATCTCTGACTGGCCCCACCCCCATCTCTTCTCTCCCGAGTCCCAGCTGATTGGCTGGGTTGTCTTTTGTTGCCTTGCACAGGAGAACAGAAAGCAGGTGAGTGGAGTGGGGAGGGAATGGGGATTTTGCAGTAATCTTCCTCTGCTATGCCCACCAAGCCACGCCCACCAAGCCATACTATACCCACAGAACTGGTAGTAAAAATTTGTGAATACCACCACTGGCTCATACCATACATTACACAACTTAATTTTACTAGCAGAATACCTTGTCAGGTGGAATCCCTTTGTTCCATCGCTCTGACCTGCATGGCATTGACTGCTCCTGTGTTTCAACCTTCTCTTGCTTCATGTCTTGTTCAGTTTCTCCTCCCTGAATGCTGATACTGTCACTAAGTGAGTTACTGTCACTAAGAGAGTTACCATCACTAGATGGATTACCATCACTAAGTGGATCATTCCAGAAATTTGCATCAATTATGTTTCAATTTTGCTCTGCAAAACTTGCAAACCTTGAAATCACTATTATTTTGCTCCCATCGCTAAAGCAATAGCTCTTTGAGCCTGGCTCCTAGCCCATAAACCTAAGCTTTCTAGCCTTTGGCTGTCCCTTTCTTCTAATTGCTTTTGGAATATGCACCCATGCATTGCTTCCAAACACCCTTAAATGTGCCAGAGATGGCTTTCTTCCATATAGTACTGCATAAAGAGTATCATTAATGGAGAAACTCCACAAACTGTTCCATCTTTTGAACAACTTTGAAGCTGGCATGGCCAAGCTTATGGTGCAAAAGATGAACACAGGAATCGTGTTTTGCCACATTGCTAAATGTTTGTGCACACCAAACATTTTGTTCCTGCAACACATATAGGGTAATCTTGCTTTATGCCCTTTGCAAATAGTATGCCATTTTGCTTTATGAGACACTTCCCATTTACAAATGTGGTCTCAAATCCTTGCTTGTCTAAACTAGGGACACTCAGCAAATTATGCTCCATTTCGGGCACACACAAAACATTGTTGTTTCCGGATATGGAATTTGCACACTGCCTTTTCCAATGACTTTAGCCTTCTTGCCATTTGCCAAGGTTACTGCATCTCCAGCAGCTGCATCCATCCTGTAAAGCAATTTAGAATTACTAAGAATTGTTTGACTAGCTCTACTATCAACTAGCCATTGATTTCTCTCATTACAATTGCTGGCTTTTGCCACAGCAGTTTGTCCATCAGCTAATTGTTTTCTTTGCAACTTGCTTCTTTGCAAACAGTCTCTCTTTAAATGAGTTGTTTCTCTACAAATGAAGCACCTCTTCTGTTGCTGAGTTGTAATCTGATATCCCCTGCTGTTCTTCTCTTCTCTGGAGACAGCCAGTCTGGAATTTTCCATTCTGCTCCTTAGCTTTTTCTATAATGGTGTTTCTGCTCTTCAGCTAGTAAACATGCTTTAAGAGCTTCTAAACGCAGTTCCTGCTCTGGTTTGCATTCAAACAATGCAGAAACAATATTCCACAAGTCACCCAGACTGTTCAAAACCAAAAGCACTTTCTGAGATTCAGGAAACTGCATTCCACACTGTTCTAACTCCACAAACAACATTTGCATATTCACTAGATGCTGCTAATTGGATTCTTCTGGTTGCAAACTGGCTCCGTATAACTTCCTTGATAGTTGCACAATATTGCATGCTGACATACTCACATGTACAGTCCTTAATTTCTGCCAGACCTCCTTTGCAGTCTTTAAATCAGCTACATTGATAAGCTGATCATCTTGTAAACTTGATGATATAAGCCATTGCTCTATCATGTTGCCTCTGATCTGCAGCAGTTAAGGGTGCTTGGGGTGGGTTTTCAACAATATCCCACAATTCCTTTATTTTCAGGAAACATTCCATCTTTGCAGCCCAAATAATATAATTCTTCTGACCCAAATGTTGCAGAAAGGTCTCCTTAATTTTGTCAGCCATCCTGCAAAGCTTTTCCCTGCCTTGTTTCTCCTTTTAAACACAGACAGTCTCTCTCAGCTTAAATTACAATTCAATCTTTACATGTGTTCTGGTTCTGGCTGGACCCATAATCTTTTTGAGTTTGCAGCATAAATTCAAGTCCAGCAAACACACAGGTGACTGATTTAGCAAGACTATTTACTTCTTGATATATTTATATTTATATATTTAATATATATTTATATATTTAATATATATTTAATAATATGAGTAAAGTTTACAATACCATTTGTAGATTCTTTCAAAGTAACGTAAAGCAAAAGCAGCAGCAGCTCCGAGCAGATATCAGTTTCAGCAAGCAAGCAAGATAGTTTCACTTTCCAGCTGAGCACCGAGCTAAGCCACACCAAGACTCTCAGTTCCCAATTCAGCTCTCATTGGCTGACTTTGTTACTAAGCTCTATTCCAGTTCATGAATATACTCTGACACATCTTAGATAACTTATTTGGTATTAAATACTAATGATACATCATCTTATAGAAATTCTCTTTTAGATTATAATTTAATGTAAATTTTAAAGCCTTCATCCATATATTGTCTCATTGTTCAAGCATCACATTATATCCAAAATTCCTTGCCCACTGAATCATACAGTGTTTTTTACATGTTCATTTTCCAAATTCAATTTCAATAAAATTTTATAAATCTTAGCAATAAAATGTTCATCGTTGCCACATAATGAAAGTTCCAATTCATTTTTAACAAAGTAAAAACCATAGCACTTTTTACCCAATTTAATCCTTTCTTTCAGTTGCTGATAAGTAAATCAATGGCACGCATAACCTGATTCAAGTTCTTTCCTCGGCTTTAGTACTGGGTCACCAGAATTAAAAGATAACATTTTATCATATGTCAGCCAATCTGGCTTTGCCACCATTTCTTTTCTAAAAATAGCTTCCTCTGGTGAGACCCAAAGAAGCAACTTTGTAGAGAGCCTTGTTTTATTTTTATTACAAACTCTTAGTCTAACAAATGGTTATTAAAATCAACATTAACTTTACTTTTGTCATACCATAAGTAGCTATGCCATCCAAATATTAATTGATTAATGGTGATTTAACTAATTCATGTAAAATTCAAAAGGTACAAGACAAGGATGTCCTTTGTCCCCTCTGCTGTTTATTTTGCTTTTGGAAGTCTTGAATAGAGATATCAGACAGAATGACAAAATAAGAGGTATAAATATTAAGAAAGAAGTTAATAATTTGAGAGCCCTCGCTGATGATTTGGTTATATTTCTATAGGATCAAAAAAGTAATACCATTGTTGATCAAGGTGTTGCAGATAGTTAAATTGTGAAGTTTGTGGGGTTTTTGTATCTTGCTAAAAGCATAGATCATTGGGACTGATATTCAAGGGATGAACCAGATATGAATTGTTATAAGTGGGACATTAGACAACCATTACATGGGGTAATATATTTCATATGAGAGCTACCCATCACAGGAAAGGTGGATGTGATAATGATGTGCAAGATTTATTTTTTTAATTATTATAATCTTTACATCTAATACAAACTTTTTTGTACATGATTAAATTTGAAGTAAGAAAAATTAATATCTCTTGTGTATAGTAGCTTGCAAGCATTACCTAATTTTCATAGTAAAAATTCCTAGAAGAGAATAAACAATCCACTTTTTTATTCAAAAGAGCTGCCTTGAAAACTTAATTCCTCCAGTCATTTCTTTAAGCTCAGCCAATATGATTACAACCTGCTTAACTGAAGATGACCTTGAATTTGAACATGGGTACAGCAAAGGATTTAAAGCAATCCGCTCTTAACGTGAAATGTTTCTGAGGTTATATGTAACGTTTTTCTTGGTGTATATATTTAGGTCCTGAACCTATTCATGCAAAAAGCAAAGAGAAACTGCAGGTGTCATGGGACAAAATGAGCAAATCCAAGTACAATGGAATTGAACCTGAAGATATAATTCAGAAGTATGGAATTGATACAGTCCGGCTATACATCCTCTTTACTGCCCCCCCAGAGCAGGATATCTTGTGGGAAGCAAAGAGTAAGAATCCTTCTCAAAACCCAAATTCTTTGGCTATCAAATTGGTATTTTTGTTGCAAAATGCTTTTTATATTTTCAAAATGCTGACAAAATCCCCAGATTAAACCTTTTTGCTATTTTCATACTTTGTTAGTTATAGTTGTGTTATTTAGGAGTTGCCATAGGAAGACATCCTATTCTCTTTCTAGCAGTCTTCTCTAACCTGTGGCCCAAACACACGTTCTTGGCCCTTTCCATTCCAAATATTTGCCAGACACAAATGTTCTATATCAGGCTTCCCCAAGCAGCTTTCAGGTGTGCTATGAATTTAGTTACCTTAATTCTCTGTCATCAAATATTCCAGCTCATGGAAATGCAGTTCAGCATACTGGAAAAAAGTCACTAGGGTATATGTGATTTTTATTTTGAAGATATTTTGAATGTTACTGAAAACAGAAGCAGATGTGTTTTTGAAAGAAGAAATTAATATTTGTTCATATATAAATGTAGTTCCTGAAGTTGTGTGTTTTGGATTGCTGACAGGATGTATTGATTTAGATTCTTTCTATGTACAACTCCTTCATTGATCTGAAACCATATTGTTGCTTCTCTGTCTGTACAAAGCCGTACAAGGGTCATAGATGAGCAATTAACTTTGCAAGTTAACCCATAATCCTCATGGAACTGGGGAGAGGAATTATTTGCTTGATGACTGACTTCTTATCAACCCCTTCCCTCTGGAACTATTTTCTTCATGAGGTCATGGTGCCTTAATGACATTAGTCCCAGCATTCTTTCCTCATCTTAGTTGAGCAATCTGAAGATGGCTCTGTTCCCCACACAGGATACGTTGTTTTTTATTGCATAACAAATATGTATAAATAGGGATTGGTTGACCACAGATTTTTGCACTTTGCCATTAATTAAAAAGCAGAAGGATCTTCAACATTCACATAGTAGGTATGCTCCCAGAGGGTACAATAGTGAGAATTAGACGGTTGAAGGAGAATCATTGTTTTCAGTAATTATGCAGAAATGTTTAAGAAGCAGATCTATAAAAAGCAACTCAGATATGAGGATATGAACTGTTATACGCTCACATTCTTTAATTCTGTAGAAAATGCGGAATGCCTTATCTTCCTTCTTTGTAAGCAGTAGTACTTGAATCTGTATTTTTCTTTGTAATTTCCAAGGTAAGAGAGCACTTGGTTTAGACATCACTTTTTATCTAACTTACAGTGGACAATCCCGGTAAAAGGTTCCTAGCATTAAACCATAAGCCTGAAGAAAGAAAGAAAAAATCAGAATATTTTAAATTCAATGAGTAGTGCTTTATTATTAAACGTTGAATATCATTTTATCCCAATTAAATAAGACTATTTCTACTTGTTCTAAAATTAAAAAGTGGCACTGATGACTGATTATAAAAAAAGGGCAGAATTCTTTTTTTTCTTTTTCCCAAGCTGAAATTGTTATCTTAACATGAGCTAATGAAAGCTTCTGTCTCCTATCATTTTTTTTTTTTTTAGCTGATGCAATCCCTGGAGTGTTACGATGGCAAACTCGCATCTGGCACCTAGCAACTAAATTTATAGAAGCCAGAAATTCTGGTCCACTACCAAGTCCTCATTTACTTAACCAGAAAGATAAACTGAATGCCAGACATATTTGGACACAGAAGAACTTCACTGTCTCTCAGGTTGGAAAGAGATTCTGCCTAGTCCAAACATTTTAGCAATATTTAACTGATGGCTAAAATCAAACTGCAAAAGTGATGTAATATTTTTTACTTGTTTAGGGTGCATTTCTATAGTAAAACATATTTCTAAAGTGAGGGAAATTGGTCTGGTTCTATAATGGAAAATAAAAATGTCACAGATGTAACAAGGCTAGATATGACATAGCAGGAAGTGCTACCTTCCACAATCCAGCACATAGTTCATCATGAAGTGGTAGTCCAGAACATCTGAAGACCATTATTTTGGAGAAAACTAGAGAATGTTTTGTGAAAATCAGTTATTGCTTTGTAGTTGTTGATGCAGATAACAACAATGTTCTATTTCATACATATCATACGTGTTCCTATTTCTTCCATAATGTTGTAGCACCCAAAATAGTCATGAAGAACAATTGTAATGGTATCTCAATAGATAGCAATCTATTGCTCAGATAGCAATCATCTTTGTCTTGCTCCAAAGCCAGGAATATTAAGTTGCCTTTGTTTTATTTTATCTTTGTCTTTTAAAGATTACCGCTTAAAGCCAATTTAGGGCTAATATTTTAAGGAGGGGGGAAGAATAAGAACACATTTATTCTACAAACTACAATTAATTATGGAATATGTAGAATGCTGTGTCTCGTCCCCCTCTCCCCAATAGCCCTTAGTAGTTAGTCTAAAGGGAGTCTAACCAAAACTCAACTGGTTTAGGGTTTTTTTAATGTTAAAATACTGCTTTAAAATCAAAGAGGCATTGATTTTATATGCTGCTGTTAGTTTGGTAGTCTATAAAAGGTGTCAAATGTTTTAAAAAATAGAGAACAAAACTTTTGATGGAGAACTTCTGTTGTGATTTAAATTAACTGAAGAAAATGTTTGCTTTTGTGTTTTAGGTAACAGAATACTTCCTGGAAGATTATTTGTTTAATGGCATAATTTCTCGACTGATGGGCCTCAGTAACATATTGTTGGTAAGTAAGCTAAGCAAGTTTGCTTATTTTACAAAAAGTGTGTTTATTCCCTCAATGTACAATAAGGATCCAGTGTAATATATAGTATCAATACATGTGGCATACTGTTTAGTTTTGTGTGTATGTATGTTGATGTTCATCCATCATGTTTGAAGAGGACCTTGACATCTTAACGGGTTGCACATGTCATGCAGAAATGTGTGGACACCATTATTGTAGCATTTACAGTTGTAGCTTTACAGAGTGCTCGCTTCTTTTGTGCTATAGTAATTCTTTTGTCTTTAAATATCTGGCAGCCTTGGTGGATCAATGTGCGCCATATCGATCGATAGATCTTGTACCAGGGTTTCCCAGGAGGTGGTGTCGATGTCCAGGGACTTGAAGGAGGTTTTCAATGTGTCTTGTATCGCTTCCTTTGTCCACCTTGTGATCGCTTTCCTTGAGACAGCTCACCATAGAGGAGCTGTTTAGGGATGCGATGGTCTGGCATCCTTGCAACATGGCCTGCCCAGCATGTCTGGGCTTTCATCAGCAGGGTGTGGATTGATGGCAAGCCTGCTCTGGACAGGACTTCTGTGTCTGGCACCTTGTCCTGCCACCGGATCCTAAGAAGTCTGCAGAGGCAGGTTGTATGGAAATGGTTGTCTCCTATATACAGTCCAAATTTCACTGGCATACATCAGGGTATTTAACACTACTGCTTGATAGACTTTGAGCTTATAACAAGGCTTATTCCACGATGGTCCCACACATTGATCAGTAGTCTGCCATATGCAGAGCTTGCCTTGGTGATTCTGCAGTTGACCTCAATGTCAATTGTCACTGTGTGGGAGAAGGTGCTGCCAAGATATGTAAATTGGTCCACTGCTTGCAGCTTTTGTCCCTTCACTATGATGTTGGGCCTTATTGGGCTTTCGGAGCTGGCTGATGCATCACTTTGGTCTTCTTTGTGTTAATGAAAAGCCGAAGTTGTCACATGCTGCTATGGATTATCCACACTGGCTTGCATTTCCTGTTCTGATCCAGCATTCAGCGCACAGTTGTCAACAAAAAGGAGGTCTCATAGCACAGTTTCCTTTATCTTGGTGACAGCCTGGAGTCTTCACAAGTTGAACAGTTTTCCGTTGGTCCTATATCTCAGGCTGTCCCAAGGAACTGTTCTGGAAGGCATATGACAACATAGCTGAAAACATTATGCTGAATAGGGCCAGTGCCAATACACACCCTTGCTTGATGCCATTTGTAATGGGAAAGGCCTCTGAAGCTTCTCCCTTGTCCAGAACATGAGCCATCATGCTGTCTTGGAACTGATGCACCATCAGGATAAATCTGTCAGGACACCCAAACTTCAACATGATGAGCCACAGATCTTTGCGATTGACAGTGTCAAAAGCCTTGGTGAGATCCACAAAGGTGTTGTACAATTCATGATTCTGCTCTTGACACTTCTCTTGGAGCTAATGGGCGGCGAAGATCTTGTCCACAGTGCCACCCTCTTTACAAAAACTTCAGGTAGTAGACCCTGTCCCAGGTGGTCAATCAGGCAGTTCAGCAACACTCGAGCAAGGATCTTGCCTGCGATGGAAAACAGTGATATTCCTCTATGATTATTGCAAACTTATATTGATTCCCTTTCCTCTTGTAGAGGTGTACATTCCTGAGGAATGGATCCTTGATTCCAGAAGGATTGAAACAGATGAATGAGTTTGTCGACAAGCACTGCACCACCATCCTTATAGACTTCCACAGGGATCATGTCAGATCCTGGGGCCTTGCCACTGGACAGCTGTCTTATGGCCTGTAGGGTTTCAGTCTTTGATGATGGAGTGTCCAGGCTTTGGTTGATATCCACCTAGGGCATTCTGTCGATCACCTCATTGTTGATGAAAGATGGGCAGTTCGGTATGGATCAGAAGTGCTCAGCCCAATGCTGTAGAATCAGAGTCTTCTCAGTAATGACTGTTGCACCATTTGAGTGCAATACAAGAGAGCTCTGTGAGGGCTGAGGTCCATACAAGGATCTGAAGACTTCGTAGAACCTTTAGGCATCGTTTCTATCAGCAAACTTCTGAATTTAATCTGCTTTGGCATCTTGCAAAGCTTGCTCAGTACGGTCCTGCAAGTGTTGTTGAGTGTTTTCCTTAGCTGTTGACGATGGGTCGCTCTGATAAGCACGGTGAAGGCAGTGCTTCTCAGGAAGTAGGGTCTTGATCTCTTCATTGTTTTTGTCAAACCAGTCCTGCTGCTTCCTGTGTAAGGGCCCAAGATATTGTGCAGAAGAGTGCACAATATCCCGGAAACGTTCCCAGTCCTTCTCAGCATTTCCCTCTAATAGCAGCTCTGAGAGTTGGTTGTCAAGATCTTTTGCTAGTGAAGCTGCTGTATTGGGGTTGCTCAGTTTACTGACATTGATACATTTCATCACAGCTTTGTTTCCCTGTGGACATCTCTTTGACTTGATGTGAAAGCTTAATTTGGAGATGATGAATCTATGGTCAGTCCAACAGTCAGCACTTGGCATGACTTTGGTCACTCTTACATCCTGTCTGTCTTACCTCCACACAATGACATAATAAATAAGATACCAGTGCTTGGAGCATGGGTGCATCCAGGATATCTTTTTGCGAGTGGGTGATCAGAACATGTGCCGCATATGTCTTCAGTAGTAACAGGCTATTGCAGTTACATTTACCAATTCCATTTTTTCCAATGACACCATCCCAGGCAGCGTGATCAGATCCTATTCTCAAGTTAAAATCGCTAAGTAAAATCGGCTTGTTTGTGCACTTCATTTACTTCATCCGGATTCATCATTGTGGGTACATAGACGCTGATCAGTGTGGCCTGTTTTCCTTTCAGTAGTGGGAGATGCAATGTCATGAGATGATTGTTCACGCCCTTGGGAAAACTGGCAAGTTTTCAGACAAGATGATTCTTAACCACAAAACCTACTCTAGATTCATAGTGTTTGTCACTGCTGCGTCCACACCAGAAGAATGTGTAACCACCTCCTGTTTCTGTGAGCTGACCTTTGTTGGCTAGACGAGTTTCACACAGGGCCATAATATCAATTTTAAATCTTGCAAGCACTCTGGCAACTAGGGCTGTTCTTCTTTCTGGTTGATCTGCTAAGGGTTCTCTTGAAGTATGTGTATGTTCCATGTGCTAATAGTGAGTAGTGTCACCTTATGTTTTCTTTGTAGTTTTGTTATTCAACTCTCTGCTCCCTGCCCAGTCAGTCCCTGTTGCACATGCACAACATTGTGCACATGTGCGACATGCCTGTAGCTTGCCTTTGTCCACTCACCAGACCAGCCATTGCTGCTTGCCTTTCACTGCGGCCCCGCCTGATCTGATAATCTCCCTGGGTAAGTGCAAGCCCCGGTCACCTTTCCCCCATCACCACCACTTGCCTTTTGTTTTGCCCCTTCCTCCTACCACCACTTGCATTTTGCCACTGCTGCCTGTTATCTTTCCCCCACCACCACCATTTGCCTTCCAGCTGGGAACACATGGAGAAGTTCCTGTTGGCTCCAGAAAGATCAGCAGCTGCTTTTCTCACCTGCTGCTCAAAGTCCCCCTCGCTCCGGGAAATAACTCCTGAGCAGCAGAGAGAAATAGGATTCAACTGGGCTGCTTCTCTGCTGCCCAGGAGCTGTTTCCCCCCTCACACACACTGCTCTCCATTCCTCCTTGTTGCTTTCTGCACTGTGTGCTCCTTTCCCTGCCCCACTACTCTCCAATCCATTGCTTTGCTGCACTCTTTTCTTCCCCATTGCCATTCTCTCCCGTTGCTTTTGCCCCCACTGCTCCCCATTGTTCCCCATTGCTTTCTGCTCTGTGTGTTCCTTTCCCTGCCCCACTGTTCTCCAATCCATTACTTTGCTGTGCTGTGATCCCCCTGTTGCTCACCTTTCTTTCCCATTGCTCTCCCTCCCACACTGCTCTCCACTCCTCCCCATTGCTTTCTGCGCTGTGTGCTCCTTTCCCTGCCCCACTGCTCTCCAATCTATTGCTTTGCTGCGCTCTTTTAATCCCCCCCATTGCCTTTCTCTCCTGTTGCTCTCCTCCCTCCTCCCCCCCAGTCCCCGGGAGAGAGTGGCAATTCCGGGATGCGCTGCCTCCGTGCTTGCCTTCCCAGCGAGAGCCTCAATGGTAGCCCTCTATGTGATATCTGGCCATTCTTTCTCTCAAGTTTATTTTGCAAACTCCGTAGACAACAATAGCGGGATAAATCATCCCTTGTGGTCCCCGGAGTTCTTCAATGAAATACAAGGTATCAAACAAGACACAATTACCTACAGTTGCTTTTCAGTCCTGCTAGGGACATAAATGCACCAAAGAGGTTTTAGAAAAATAAGCAACACAGCACTGTAGAAATCAAATATAACTATTTTCCTCAATAAAAAGTTGTCTAAATCCAAACTTAAGAAATATGTTTGCTATATTAGTTCAGCATCATAAAACTGCAAGCTTTTTGATTCTCATCCTTCTCCTTTATTTACTTGTTCGTTTGTATTGTAGTCTTTGGTTATTGCATCAGCCACAGTTGAATCAATGGGACTGCATCCAGCAGAATTAGTCTAGGTAGAGGGCTGATTTGTTGTCCTAGGAACTAATAATCCAATATTGAGTTATTGATAATTCATGGTGATATTTTGCTTGTGTTTTTCTCTGACAAAGTCACTTAGATCTTATTAGCATTTTTCAACATTATTTTAAAAAAGGAAGAGAGATAACACTTCAGATATCTTTCAGAAAATGGCTATTTATTTCTTATTATTTAAAGAATGCAAGTTATGTTTTGGAAATTATCAGAAGGCATAAAATGTCAAAGCAAATTTTAAAAATTACTATTTTTATGTAAAAGTGGTAAATCATATACTAGAAGCTAATCAGAGTGTGTGATAATTTACAGCAGCGCATCATCAATATTATTTTCTAATGTTCACTATTTGGAAATAAGTTTTGTGGTATTGACTATTTATACTCCACTGTTCTATGTATACACAGCTAGCATAGATAATAATGAATTAATATTAAATCATTTAAAATGTTAAAAAGATGGAACAATAAAAGCAGTTAAATAGAATACAGACTAGCTTAAGCAATCTTTTGTAAACTCGAATGAAGGAATTTTATGCCAGAAACAATGCTAGATATCAAGTGTGCCTTTAGAAAGATGACGAATCGCCAAAATACTGTCCTAATCAACAGGCCCCTCCTGTAAAGTAAACAGAGTTTCATCATTTCTGTCATTCATCTTCATTATACAACGATTCCGTTATGAAAAGGTAACTGCAAGATTCAGAAGAGGGCAGATAATGAGAAAGGCAAGAAAGTTCTTGAAAAAAAAACTTCTATTTTTGCTTTATTGATATATTAAGGCTTTTAACAGTGTCGACTACAATAAATTCTAGATATCCTTTAAAAAAATAGGGTTTACCACATCACAGCTGCTTATTGAAGGAACAATACAGAAAATTAGATACCATTAGATACTATACCATATTTAACTTATGCACCGAATACATGACAAAAGATGCTGGAGCCAAGAAGTAAACACTGGAATGAAAAATGGAGAGAATCATCAAGAACCTTAAATATACTGAAGATACCAGTTTAATAGCTGGACGATTATGCTAGAGGGGGAGGAAGAGGAAGAAGAGGACAAGAAGGGCGAGGGCATATCTGATACTGTCCTTTTGGGGTGTACTTCCAAGAGGCAGGATGCAAGCTTGGCACTGATTTTTTTTACTGCCTTTCTGGGGGACATGTGATCTTTCCTTAAATCTGGATGATTTCCTTAGGATATCTTGTGAGGTGAGTGAGACCAGCTGGTATCTTTAAGTGGTGCAAATGGATCTAAGGATTGTTTCTCCTGGGCGTGCTCTTTCTGGAGTGCTTAAATGACCTCTCTGCTGAAGAGTTTCACTTTATGAGCAGGAGTTGGCTGCTATCATTGCATTTTAACTATTTTAATTCCTCAAGGTGCTCTGGCACCCTGCCTGATATGTAACTCTGGCTTGCAGGTACTTTTAATCTAATGATTGCTATTTAGGGCAGCTTTTTACAAGCAAAGAAGCTTTTTGTATTTTTGTGCAGGTAATCCTTGACTTACAACAGTTCATTTAGTGACCATTCAAAGTTACAATGGCACTGAAAAAAGTGACATGACCATTTTTCACACTTATGATGTTGCAGCATCTGCACAGTCACGAGAGGCCAGGAGAGAAGTGCCCCTCAATGTGAGTGATGTCGAGTTGACCATGCCCAGCCAGTCACATGACTGCCAAGCCACACCCAGCCAGTCACATGACCACCAAGACATGCCCACAAATTAAGCCACACCAACAGAACTGATTAAGAAATTTGAATCCCACCCCTGGTGATAGTCATAAGTAAGCAATCAAATCATACTAGGAAACAAATAAAACAATATAAATTGTAAAGTTACAAGCAACACAGTTATAGTCATAAGAGGGGAGAGATAGGTATTAGGAAGTGTTGTTATAATCTAGTAGTAGAGAAATAATAGTAATACAGTCTTAGTAAATAAGTTGACAGTGTTGTGGGAATTAGTTGTTTAGCAGAGCGATGGCATTCAGAAAAAACTACTTGTGTCTAGTTGTTCTGGTGTGCAGTGCCCTATCGTGTCATTTTGAGGGTAGAAGTTAAAACAGTTTATGTCCAGAATGTGAGGGGTTTATAGATATTTTCACAGCCCTCTTTTTGATTTGTGCAATATACAGGTCCTCAATGGAAGGCAGGTTGGTAGCAATTGTTTTTTCTGCAGTTCTAATTATCCGTTGAAGTCTGTGTCTGTCTTGTTTGGTTGCAGAGCCAAACTAGACCCTTATAGGGGTGCAGATGACAAACTCAATAATTCCTCTATAAAATTGAATAAGCACCTCTTTGGGCAGTTTGAGCTTTCTGAGTTGGCGCAGAAAAAACATTCTTTGTTGTGCTATTTTGATGACGTTTTTGATATTAGATGTCCATTTGAAGTCTTGACATATGATAGAACCTAGAAACTTGAAAGTCTCTACTGTTGAAACTGTGTTGTCTAGTATTTTAAGAAATGGTAGTATAGAAGGGTGTTTCCTGAAATCTACCACCATTTCTACGGTTTTGAGTGTATTTAGTTCATGATTGTCCTGGTTGCAATATAAGGTAGTTGTTCAACTTCCCATCTGTATGCAGATTCATCATTGTCTAGAATGAGACCAATCACTGTTGTATCATCTGCAAACTTTAGTACTTTAACAGAGGGATTTTTTCAGATGCAGTCATTGGTATAGAGAGAGAGAAGTAAAGAGAGCACACAGCCCTGAGGAACTCCTGTGCTAATTGTAGATATCTGATGTGATTTTGCCTAGCTTCACCTGCTGCTTCCTGTCTGTTAGGAAGCTTATGATCCATTTACAAGTGTGGTCAGGTACAGCTAGATGATTTGGTTTAGTTACAAGAATATTTGGAATTATGATTTTGAATGCTGAGCTGAAGTCTACAAAGAGGACCCTTGCATAAGTCTTTGGAGATTCAAGATAGTGGTGGGATTCAAATTGTTTTACTACCAGTTCTATGGGTGTGGCTTGGTGGGCATGGCAGGGGAAGGATACTGTAAAATCTCTAGTCAGAGGTGGTATTTGCTGGTTCTCCGAACTACTCAAAATTTCCACTACTGGTTCTCCAAAACTGATCAGAACCTGCTGAATACCACCTCTGTTCAAGATGTTGTAGAATGTAGTGCAGAGCCATATTATAACAGCATCATCTGTTGATCTATTTGCTCGGGAGGCAAATTGCAAGGAGTCTAACAGCAGATCTGTGATGGTTTTCAGGTGGGCCAGCACTAGCCTTTCAAAGGTCTTCATAACTACAACTGTTAGAGCAACCTGTCTGAAATCATTCAGTTTCTTTTCTTTTTTGAATAAACTTTATTGAATTTTATTACATTAAAAATATATAATTCAATAATAGCTGTTTGTTGTGCTTATCATATAACAATCATTTGTGCAATATTTACAAATATTAATTTGTGCATAATTATATTCTTATTCTATCTATATTCTATATTTAATAATTACTTATCCTTAATCTGTCTCTGATCTATCCAGCTATACCATTGTTCCCATACCTTATAAAATGTTGAAGCTTCCTTGTCTTTTAAACTCAGTGTTAACTTATCCATTTCAGCACAGTTCATAACTTTTTGTATAACCAGTTCCTCTACAGGTGTATATGGCTGTTTCCAACATTGGGCAAAGGCAATCCTGGCAGCAGTCAGTTTGTGTAATAATAAGAATTTTGTACTCTTTACGTATTTTTTTTGGAAGATCCCCAATAGGAAGAGTTCTGGTTCTAGATCTAATTGTTCATTGGTGATTTCCTGTAGCCAATTTTGGATTTTGAGCCAGTATTTTCGGCCTCTGGACAAGACCACCAGATATGATAATATGTTGCCTCTTTTTTTTACATTTCCAACATAAGGAACTCATTTTAGGGTACATTTTCACTAATCTCGAAGGGGATAAGTGCCACCTATAGAACATTTTATATGCATTTTCTTTGTATGTTGCTGATTTTGTTAATTTGTGATTTCTATTCCATACAGTCTCCCAATCTGATAACTATGTTATGACCAATATTTTGACCCCATGTGATCATGCATCCTTTCACTACTTCTTCTTTTAATTCTACTTCTAGGAGATACTTGTAAATTTTGGTAATATTTTTTTTATCTGGGCCTAATAAAATGTGTTAATTGTTGAGGGTTCAAGTATATTCCATACTCCTTTACATCCTTTTTATATCGACCTTGTATTTGGAGATAAGCCCACCAGTTTACTCGTAGCCCTTGTTCTTGGAGCTCTTGTATTGTTTTTAAATTTCCATTTGTATCCAGTAAGTCTTTATATTTTAACATTTTGTTCACATCTAAATTATTTGGGTAGATTGTCGCTTCCATTGTAGTAGCCAAATTGGGATTTTGATATAGTGTTTCTTTTTAACCTTGATCCAATTGTATATCAACGAATCTCTAATCAGATGTCTGTGGAAATATTTTTCTTTAGTGGGTCCTATGTCCCAAAGAAAGGCATGCCATCCCCTCTGAGGGTTATGATCTTCTATAGCTAATATTCTTTTATTCTTTAAATTAATCCAATCTTTTAGCCAAACTAATGTTTCTGCACTATAATATAATTCCCAATTTGGCAATCCAAAGCCACCTCTGCTCTTCATATCTTGTAGTAATTTCATTTTTATTCTGGGTTTTTTACCCTGCCAGATACATTTTGCTGTCATTTTATTAAGATTATCGAAAAAGGTCTTTTCTAATTTAACTGGAATAGTTTGGAATAGATGAAGAAATTTTGGTAATATAGACATTTTTATGGCTGCTATTCTTCCTAATAATGATAGTTGCATTTTCGTCCGAGCACCCTTTCTAATTCTGTTATTTGTAGATCTGTTAAGTTTTTTACTAGAAGTTTCATTTTTTGTCTATTAATTTTCAATCCTGCCACCACTCCATATCTTTCTAGTTCCTTAATTAATATTTGTCCTTTTTCTATTAGATCTTCCATAATAAAAGCCATATCGTCTGCAAAAGCTTGCAGTTTATATTCTTCATTTTTAGTTTTCAGTGCTTTTATTTCATGATTTTGCCTCTGTCTTTCTAATAGTATTTCTAATGATAGTATGAAGAGCAGAGGGCACAATGGGCAGCCTTGTCAGACTCCTTTTTCTATATTTAAAGTTTGGATATTCTCTCCATTTATTATGATATTTGCTTTTTGTACTGAATAAATTGCTGTTATAATATTCTCAAATTTGGTGCCGAAATTCATATCATAAATTTGCTGAATCATAAATTGCCAATTAAGGTTATCGAAAGCCTTTTGAGCATCTCCCAAAACAAGAGCTACCTGTTTCCACGGATGGACTTCATAATATTCCAGACTATCCATTATTATTCTTAAATTGTTCCTAATTTGTCTATTTGGGAGAAATCCATTTTGGTCTGGATGTATGTAATTTTCAGAATTTTCTTTAATCTAGTACAATAATAGTAAATATTTTATAGTCTACATTCAGCAAAGAAATTGGTCTATAGTTTTGTATCATTCTGGCATCTGAATCCCCCTTCAGGATTAGCAAAATTAGTGATTCTCTCCACATGTCTGGCATTATAGCAGATAATGATATCTCATTATATAAATCCACCATTATTGGTCCCACTTATTCTTCTATTGCTCTATAAAATTCTTCTGGGAAGCCGTCAGAGCCTGGGGTTTTATTTTTCTGGGTTCTAATTGCTTGTTTTAATTCTGTCATAGATATGTCCCTCGTCAAAAATTCTTCCATCTCATCGTTAATTTATCGAGTTCTTTTTTCTCCTAGATATTCCCTTATCTGATCTTCATCTACTCTCTCTTTCTTATACAGATTCTCAAAATATTTATGTGCAATCTCTTTTTTCTTCTCTATTGTATGTTGATAATTTCCACTTTCATCTTGTAGTTGGTAGATGGTTCTTTTCTCTTTCTCTTTTTTGAGTTTATAAGAGAGCCATCTGCCAGGCTTATTTGCTTGTTCAAAATATATTTGCTTGGTTGTTTTCAAGTTTCTAATCAATTCTTCCTGTTCCATTAAATTGAGTTTATATTTATAGAGAATCAATTGTTCTTGTATTTTAACATTTTGTGAGGCTTCCTGTAATTCAGATTCTAGTTTCTTAATTGTTTGGTATAAATTGTTATGTTGAGCATGTTTTTCTTTATTTTTTTGTGCAGTGTAAGATATTATAATTCCCCATATGACGGCTTTCATAGCATCCCATAAATTTTGCATAGTTGTGTCTTATTTTCTTTAAAATAAAAAGTTAATTCTTCCTTAAGTTTCTTTATAAATTCCTCATCCTTTAATAGTTGAGAATCTAAAGTCCACCTTCTTGATTTTTTCTTACCTTTCCAGTTGATTCTAAGAGGGTTGTGGTCTGCCCAAGAATTCGGTATAATTTCTACTTCTGTCACATCTTCTACTAGATCTCCACTCATCCATGCCATATCAATGAGCGACCATGACTGGTGGGGATTTGAGTAGAAAGTAAATTGTCTCTTATCTGGATTTAATTTTCTCCATACATCTATTAAATTTAATTCTTTAATCATTTCTACACAAATTTTGGGTTATTCTCTTTTCTTTTTTTCCCCTTCCCTTCTTATTCCCCCATTATAATATTTTTTTATAATCTGCTACAGCATTAAAATCCCCTATAATACAAATATTTTTCCTTTCCAGTTCAATGATTTTGGCATATAAAGCTTTATAGAATGAAATCATTCAGTTTCTTAATAGAAGGTTTCTTCAGTACTGGGATGATAGTAAAGCGTTTGAAGCAAGAAGGAACATAGCACATCTCTAGTAATTTATTAAAGATGCAGCTGAAGATGGAGGCCAGTTCGGCACATGCTTTTAAGTAAGAAGAAGTTATCTTGTCTGGGCCTGGGGCTTTTTCTGGCTTTTGTCTGTGAAATAGACTTACACCTCATTCTCTGTAATCACCAGAGGTAGTGGGCCCAATGGGATGGGGTAGGTTGTAGGAGACTTGGCTCTTGGTCTGTCTGAGATGGGGATTGTGGAGATGGGTGGCAGTAGTTTTCTCTCAAACCTACAGTAAAACACTTTCAGGTCATCTGCCAGTTGTTGATTTCCTTCAGCATGGGAAGGAGATTTGCTGTAACCAGTGATATTTTTAAGAGTTTTCCACATGTTGGCTGGTTCATTTGTTGAGAACTGATTCCTTAGCTTTTCAGAGTAGCTTCATTTTGTTGCTCTGATCTCTCTTGTTAATACGTTTCTGGCCTGATTGTACAATATTCTATCACCTTTTCTGTAGACTTCCTCTTTGGTATGACGTAGCTGCTTAAGTGAACCAAGGTTTATTATTACTGATATTCTCAGATTTCTGATTGGCACACATAGGTCTTCACAGAAACTGACATATGATGTTACAGTATCTGTGACTTCATCCAAGTCTGCAGAGATGTCTTCGAACACATTCCAATCAGTGCAGTTAAGGCAAACCTGTAGCTATAGCTTTGCCTCCTCAGTCCAAGTCTTCACTTATTTAATTGTTGGTTTCATGGTTTTAAGTCTTTGTCTGTAAGGAGGTACAAGATGAATCATACAATGATCAGAGTGTCCCACAGCTGCTCGTGGTAAAGACTGATAAACATCTTTTAATGTTGTGTAGTGATGATCCAAAACAGGGGTCTTGCTTGAAATATGTTTATGGATTTTTGGCTCCAATGATGTTACTGCAAGACAGAGAGTTGTTTTTATTTCAAGACAAGACCAGTACCGAGTTTTAATTGCTGTGACAGATGAAAATGTCTTTTTGCACAAATATGTTGTTGAAAACTGAATCAAAATTTTCATTGCTTTTTCACTCGGCGATAGGTATTCACTGTTTACGGAGAGCCAGAAATGAGGCCTTGAGATGGATGAATGGAATTTAGCTTTGAGACAGTCGTCATATGATAGATCGATGAGGGTTTCTTTTTAATGCATACTTAAATTGCTATTTTTCAATGCTTGCTGCAAATGGATCTATTATCCACATATTGTCGTGTCTGGGATCTTCTTTCTTTGGGTAATAATGACCAAAAGATTCTGTGAATGACTGTAAGTGCTGTTGAAATATGGTTACTACCTGCCAGTTGACATCTTTCTCTCTCATATACCCATCAAAAATTGGAAAAAAAAAATGCAGATCTTCTTCAGCCAACACAATGTTTTCTTTTGAAAAGCATCCATTTTACCTCGTAGTTTGAACACGTCCTGAAATTGTCCTTGCAAAAATAAATTTAGTTCATTTAACAATGAAAAATACCTTCCAGGTATGCAAGCTTGGCTACCCACTCATCGTTGTCAAGAGTTCTTGAAATTTTGGATTATTTTGCTGGCAGAAAAATACTTTCACTTCTTCGCACAGGGCAAACAGTCGCGTTAGTATTTTACCCCTTGACAGCCATCTCACCTCAGCATGAAGAAGATGATGGGTATACTCGGAACCCATTTCTTCACAAAGTGCCTCAAACATTGGAGAATTGAGTGCTTTGTATTGAATTTCATTTACAATTTTAATAACATCTGATAATACTTCATGTACTTCTGGGGACATATTTTTCACTGCAAGATGTATAATGCAGTGTGTTGACAAAATGTATGGGTGACCAATTTTTTTAACCTTTGCAACAATTCCTGAAAGATGTCCAGTTATGTTTGCGGCACTGTCTGTACATATCCCAATACATTTTTTCCATTCAATTCCGTATTCGAAGAAATAACTGTTCAGTGCTTCAAAAATCTCAGAGCTAGTTGTTCTCAGTTGTACGGGTTGGAGAATCCAAAGCGTGGGCTGTCTCCTGCTTCCTTGCTTAAAGATGGAGTCAATCAAAGTTTAGTCCAGCCCACTTTCCACTGCACATGCCCAGTTTTGACTCCGTCTTCATGCAAAGAGGACACAAGGAGAGAGTGCTCAGAAAGAAAGACAGAAAATATAGGATCGACGCTTTGGATTCTTCGAGAAAAAAAGAGAGAAAAGAGAAAGAGTGAAAGTCAGCAAACCATGAGTAAGCGAAAGAGCCAGGACCTCATCCCAAGACGGGAAAGCCCACATAGCTGTTTGGTGTTAAGAGAATAAGCAGCAGCAGCCTCAGTAAGAGCGGGCGGGCTCTCGGTCGGCTAGCAAAGAAGGAGGGAAAATTACCTCAGCTTTCCCAGGGCCTTCGTTAAACAAATCAGAAGCTGCACAAGCCTCCAGCGCTCTCTTTAATTGGGGGCAAACTCAGTCTTAGGCTGAGCAAGCTTCTATCACAGCCACACAAGCCTACCCAGGAGAAAGGGACGCTAGAGTCCATGCTCAGGCCGGTCTGAGTATACTCTATCAGCAAAAGCCAAAGGGAAAGACTATGGCTGAATTTTCTGAAACAGAGGCAAGCCTGGAGGAACAGGAATCCCCTGCCCCCAGTTTGAACAGAGAGCAAAACACAAAGGAACCCAGAAAGGCTGGGAGAGCTTCAGAAAGGCCTCTCAGCAGGGTGTCCAAGGCAGATGAGAGGGAGGCATTAAGGAGGCAAGGGGCCATTGAAAAATGCTTCCCAAGGGCAGAAAAGGAGGCAGAGAAGAATGGAAATTCCTGCGCTTCAACAGGCAAACCAGTGAAAGCGAAGTATCAGGAAAGGAACACAACACTAGAGGGCACTGAAGATCAGCCTTTTCAGCCTGCTCTTTGTGTGAACAAAGGATTGAGTGAATCAGAAAGACAATGCTCTCAGGCATGCAATGAAGAGCCCTCCCCCAAGAGAAAGAGATTTTTCAACAGAGTCTAGCTCTTCCTCCACAGCATCGGAAGTCAGGGAACAGTCCTTTAAAGAGGAAATGAGGGCTATGATGAAAGAGATGATGGCAGAATTCAGGGACAGTCAGGGTAACAGACCCAGCCTGATACATAATGAGAGGAGATGGGATGCTCATCATCATTCTACTCGAGCAGGAGGAGTAAGGGAGGAACTGGGCATACAAAGCGATGGCCGGAACAGTGCGCCCATCGGTGGGAGGCTGGGCCTATTCACTAACTAATGGGTGTCAACTACAACAGAAAAGTGGGTCCTAGACACATTAAGGAAAGGCCTAGTTTGGAATTCATCTCCATATCCCTGAGCTCATTCAGAAGATGCCCAATGCCAAGGGACAGAACCAAAAGGGTAATTATGGAAACAGCAGTTCAACATCTGCTGGGCAAATGGTACCAGAGAACGAACAGGGACAAGGATTCTATTCAAACCTGTTTGTTGTGCAGAAGGCATTGGGGTGGGGGTGGGGGGGTGGAGACCAATTTTGGATCTCAAATTACTAAACAGGCACATAGTATACAGGAGATTCAAGGTGCAGTCCCAGCAAGCTATACTAGGGAGCATCCGGGAGGGGGATGTCCTGATATTAGTAGACCTCACAGATGCTTACCTACACGTACCTATTACCAGGAGGCATCAGAAGTTCCTGCAGTTTTGTTACGCAGGGAGACACTATCAGTACCTCTACCATTCGGCCTGTCCTCAGCGTCGAGGACTTTCACCAATGGCCTGGCAGCAGCAGCAGCTTTCCTCAGGACAAAGCCCATACGGGTCCAATGCTATTTAGATGACATATTAATACAGTCAACATCAACTCTAAGATCTAGAAACCACGATACAGATATTACAAGAGCATGGCTTTTCGGTGAATTTCGAAAAGAGCCACTTAGAACCAACCAGGCAATTACAACACTTAGGAGCTGTAATAGATACCAACTCCTGCGAGATTTACCTGTCACAGGAAAGACAGGACAGCATAAGGTCATCAATAAATCAAGTGAGCACAGCTCCGGAGGTGTCCCTGGACTTGGTGTCACAAATACTAGGGAAGACGATATCATGCATCTCGATAGTACCTTGGGCCAGGCTGCACACAAGGACATTGCAGTGGTTCCTATTACCTTACCAGAGAGCAAGCAAGGGCAATACAGGAAGCAAGGTACGAATCCCCCCCAGAGTGAAGCAGTCACTCCAGTGGTGGAGATCACCCGCAGTGATGAGGGGATGTGGGTTCAAGGAACCCACCCAACTGACCATTACAACAGATGCAAGTTTAGTAGGCTGGGGAGCCCATTGTCAGAGCCAGATTACACAGGGTCAGTGGTCTCAATCAGACCTCGAGAACAACATCAACCGGTTGGAGCTCAGGGCATCTCATCTGGCTCTAAGAGCCTTCAGGTCAGTGATAGTGGGACAGTATGTTTTGATCCTGACAGACAACGTGACCGCCAAGGCTCATATCAATAGGCAGGGAGGTACTCACTCCCTAGCGCTCATGCAAGAAGCAGAGCGATTGGGCCACTGGGTGGAGACGCACCTTCTATCGATCAGGGTGGATCACATATCAGGAGTGGAAAACTTTCAGGCAGATCGGCTCAGCAGAACAACAGTCAACCACTCAGAGTGGCGCCTACACCTGGACCTGTTCAGGGAACTGTCGCACAGATTTGGGAGAGCAGTCCTGGACCTGTTTGCAACGCCCTCAAATGCAAAACTCCCGAGATTGCACTCAAGATTTCCAACACAGGGAGCGGAAGGAACCAATGCCGTCCAAGGAGCATGGCCAAGGGGTTTGCTCTACGCATTCCCCCCACTCCCCTTGATACCAAGGGTAATCAAGAAAGTGATAGAAGAGGGGGTGGAGGTCTTAATGGTAGCACCTCACTGGCCCAGGAGGTCTTGGTCCGTGGATCTGGTAGATCTGTCGGTATCCAGACCATGGAGAATTCCCCAGACAAGGTAGAGCTGAGTCAGGGAGCCATACGACACCCAGAGCCACAATGGCTGCAACTAACCGTATGGCACTTGAGAGGACCACACTAAAGCGTTTAGAGTGCTCAGACAAGGTAATACAGACACTCCAGGCATCCAGGAGATCATCAACCAACAGAATTTATGATGCTACTTGGAGAGCATTTGGAACCTGGTGTTCCAAGAAACAAATAGATCCAACCACAGTGTTAGCTACTCAAGTGCCGGATTTTCTCCAGGAAGGCCTGGAGAAGGGTTTAATCCCTAACACCTTAAGGAGGCAGGTAGCAGCGATAGCTTCAGTGTTGGGTTGCGGGACCTCTCACGACACCCGCTAATCCGCACGTTCATCAGGGGAGCAACCAATCTAAAGCCACCAGTGATACACAGTTACCCTACTTGGGACTTGACAAGGGTGCTAAGGGCGCTCATGACTGAGCCTTTTGAACCGCTGAGGTCAGAAGGACTACCTTCAGTCAACCTTAAGGTGGCCTTCCTCTAATAGCCAATACATCAGCCAGAAGAATTTCAGAGTTGGCAGCATTATCCATGAGGGAGGACCTCTGTATAGTTCACCCGAATAGGGTAGTATTAAGATTAGACCCAACCTTTATCCCAAAGATGAATTCTACGTTCCATAGAGCACAAGAGTTAGTATTACCAGACTTCTGCCCAGAACCGGTCCATAGCCTAGAAAGGAAGTGGCACTCCTTGGATGTTAGGAGAGCTATACCCATTTATATT
Source organism: Pseudonaja textilis (assembly GCF_049901715.1). NCBI lineage: Eukaryota > Metazoa > Chordata > Lepidosauria > Squamata > Elapidae > Pseudonaja > Pseudonaja textilis. The sequence goes on along the minus strand of NC_142008.1, from coordinate 56,841,416 downwards.
AAGAGAACAAGACCCATTAGAAAAATGGAAGCATTGTTCATTTCATTTAGACCGAGTCCGTTGGGACAAAGGGTTTCACCATCTACCATAGGCAGATGGAAGACATGTATCACAAAAGCTTATGAAAGCCAATCATTGCAATTGCCGGGTAACATAACGGCACATTCAACCAGGAGTGCAGCCAGATCAGCGGCATGGAACACACAGGCCTCGATTGAAGAGATCTGTAGGGCCGCAACGTGGTCATCGCCATCTCCATTCATCAGAAATTATAAACTGGATACATTTGCATCAGCAGAAGTATCCTTCGGAAGAAGGTGCTACAAAGAGTTCACATGGAGATGGGGGCTCGGGACAAGAAGTTGGCCCACCCTCAGGACGATTAGTTTGGGTACATTTCACACTTTGGATTCTCCAACCTGTACAATTGAGAAAGAGTGTTGGGCTTACCTGAAATGCGTCTTCTAGTTGTACGGGAGGAGAATCCAAATCCCACCTTTAGATAGTTAGCCTCGAGCTCAGAACGATCAAGAAAGAGCACCAAAGAACTCTCCAAGTCAATCATCAGCCTTCATCAAAAACTGGGCATGCGCAGTGGAAAGGGGGCTGGACTAAACATTGATTGACTCCATCTTTTAGCAAGGAAGCAGGAGACAGCCCACACTTTGGATTCTCCTCCCTTACAACTAGAAGATGCATTTCAGGTAAGCCCAACACTCTTTCTACCTGGCAAGTTGAGCAAGCAAAGTAGTTCTTCCTGTAACTCTCCTTCACACTCAATCCTCACAAAACAAAGAAGTGCCTTGTTACTTATGTCTGTTGATTCATCAAGTTGAATTGCATAAAATGGTGCATTTTTCACCATTTTTATAACTTGATTTTCAATATTTTCAGCCGTGTCTTCAATTCTGCGCTTGACAGTGTTAGCAGACATAAGAATTGCTTTCAGTTTCTGGACAGCTTGCTTTCCCAAAATTTCTTTACAGGCTTGTAATATGCAAGGCTTAATTAAATCTTCTCCAATTATATATGGCTTTTTATTTTTTGCAATCTGAAGTGCTATCAGAAAAGAAACCTTTAATAAGGACTTATCCTAATTTTTGTTAAAGCAATTAGTTGCTTTTGCATATTTTCATGCATTCTTTGAAAATATTCCAGAGGTTTGTTGGCTAAAACTAGGGGTTTGTTTGCAAATGTCTTCTGAGTTTCAAAGGTTTCATGCCTTCATTGGATAAACTCTCAGAACACGCAACACAAAGCGGCCGTGGATCCAGCTCACTACCAGGTTCTTGAATAAATCCAAATTTCAAATCATATTTTCTTAATACTTTGAGTTTTTTCTTCTTTCTGCCTCCAGTTTGAATGTTCTTCCTAATGGTGCCTGATGAGGACTGTGGAGGCTCTGATCAACTCATGGTTAAGTGAAGTACACATTGTTATTGTTACTATTATCATTAGTAACAGTATCTTTTATATTGGTAAAGAAATGCAAAATATTCCTTTGCTTTTTTTCACTCATCATGGAAACCATTTGAATCTAAAACCAAATAAGAAATGATAGTTGTCAAAATCAAACTATTTGATGCCATCAAATATTACAGTTAAAGAAGTTAAGGTCAAACTTACCTCAACCTTGCTTGACGCTGGGGTGCTGTGTGTGCGGACCAGGTACTTTCTCTTGGCCTCCGGGCAGGAGGCCCGAGAGAAAGCACCTGCTCCAGGCATACAGCCTTCCAGGAACCTCTTTTGTGTTCCTTCTCTCAAGAAGCTTGGTCAGTCTGAGTGAAGGAAAATGAAGATGGGAAGACTGATGGTGGTGGGAAAGTCAGTCCCATATTCCAGGGTTGTAGTAGCCACAGGACTAGCCCTTTGGGGCAGCTGCTCCGGGATGACCAAAGGGTCAGTCCTGTAACTACTACAGCTCTGGAATATGGGATTGGCCCATCTGGGGAGGGAAGGCAGCATTCTGGCTGAATGAGGGTGGGGCAGGGGGCAAGTGGGGGCTGTCCTGGGAGGGCAAGGTTGGGAACTGTGGAGCAGAGTAAAGGGAAAGGAAGGCCCTCTTTCATTCTTTGGGGGAAAAGAGGGAGGATTTAATACTGCTGGGATTCAAAAGAATCACCACAAGGTGCCTGGAGAAAGCAAGGAAAGGGACATAGAGCCATGCGTATCTCTCAGTTCCTCCTGTCAGCTCTCCCCATTAATTCTTCAGCTTTGGATTTCTCCCACCTGTCTCTCTCTCTTTCCTTCTCCCTTCCACCCACCTGGAAGCAGGTGGAACACAGAGGAACACAGAGCCGTGCGCATCTCTTGGCTCCTCCAGCCCTTGCTGCCTCTCCCAACATTGAAGCCTCAGAGATGCAGGCAAAGCCGCTGAAGCAGTAGCGCCCAAATTGCCTTAGCATACTCACCTCTCCGCACCAGTGGCAATGGGTACTTGCTGCAGTCATCTGGCAGAAGCATCAGCAGCAGTGCTGCCTTTCTTCCCGGGTCTTTAATGCCTGGCTTGTTCTCCACCACTGTTGCCTCCTCCTCATCCAGCAGCCCCTTCTCCGGGTAGGGCGATTATGAACTAACTGAGCGGCTACACTGATACCCCTGTGTATCAGTGTAATCGCTCAGTTAGTTCATAATCGCCTTTCTTTCCCATCGTCAGCAAGCCACCCCAGGGTAGATTTCCCTCCCCTGCCGTTGGTCTTACCTTCCAGTACCAGCTCACATGGCTCTCTACTGCTCAGTCTCAGTCAAGGTTTTGCTCTCAACTGAAGAGGGGGAATCAGCGGGTGGGAGGGCCATGTGGGCAGAGCAGCCTTGTTTTCCCATGCAGCCCAGATTAATTGCTTTCGGGGCACCAGCCCACCAAAATTTTTCCACAGCCCGCCAGTTGGCAACCACTGGTCTAAAGTATTCTTGCCTCTAGTGAGACAATTGACATGCTGAAAATATTTTGTAATATGATTTGTAGTAAGACCATCAGCTTCACACTATAGCTCAGAAAAGGGCTGATGTGTATTTCAAGTACAACACTCGAGAAACTATGTTTTCTTAGCAGCTAGAAAGAAATATTCTCCAATTAGAATGTTTATTTCTACCCTAATTATTGTATGGAATTGAACTGCTCTCACTGATTAAAGCTTATTTTCTTGCTAGTAACATGATACAGCTTTGTCCATTCTAGCCATTTTGTGTGTATTTAGTACAATGTAAATTTGTCCATTGAGTGTTATTTGAATAGATAAAATAAAATTATTCCCTTAAAGCAATGCTGTAGCTGATTAAAAACATATTTTACCTGCTTTTGAATTGTTTGCCTGACTGGGTGATTTCTATGACTTCCATCATTTCTCACTTGGTCTCAAAAAAGCAGATTTTTTTTTCTTTTTTATTTCCTCCTTTCCACCCATATTGAATATGTAAATGTGAAATTATTCTGTTTTTACATATATGAATGCTCAAAAAGTGAAATAATGTAATTATGCGGAAGCCTGCATGTGAAGTTGGTGCTTTTATGATGTATATTCTTGTGCCTCCAAGAGTTCTTTGGCAGTGTGTAGAGTACTCCCAACTCTCCTGAAAGATAGGTTGTCAGATCCATGTATCTGCCATTCTTCAATGGAAGTTGGTACAAGTAATCCTTTTTGATGTAACCTGAATATATTAAATCTTATATTGAATCTGTATAACTGCACATGATATACAATTGGAGGACTGGAGCCAGATCGCTGAAAACTTGTCACCTCTTGGAGAGATAGCAAGAGGAGAAGGGACCATAAAAATTCCACCTCTTGAAGATACTCCCTGGGAAACTCTTCTAAGATACGTTCCCAGGAAAGGGGAGGGGAGAATTAACATGTTGGTTCTTTGTTTTACTGAATCCACATCTAAATAAGGGGAGGGATTCTAACTCCCTTTATCTATTCCTGTATGCCAGGAAGCACCTTAGACTCTGCTTTCACTACTACTGGATTCACTTCCTTTTAATAAAGGATTCCTTTTGAAATACCTAGTTTTCAGAAGTTCCTTCTTTTCGGTTGAAGGGGGAAAGTCCACTGCTTACACAGGTGGTACTGAGAAATAGAAATTGATCCATTAATATAGCTTTGCTTGAGAGTTGGCTTTAATTTGTTACTTCCCATCCTTGGTTCATCACTTTTACTAGGATTAGGGCAGGAGAAAGCCAGATTCAAATGTGTCATTGTTTATTAATTCCTCCAATATTGGAAATGGGAGAAACTTTTTCCTTCACTTTTTTTAATTCCATGACTATCTACCAGGGTTTTTCAACTTTAGCAACTTTAAGATATGAGAATTTTCTATTTCCCAAATTCCCTACGGCTGAGCAATTCTAGCTATTTAATTCCACAAAACCCAGGCCAAGCCAGTTGTACATGTTTTGCCTAATGTATCTTTCACATTTGCTTATTTCTGGCTTGCTTTTTGAAGCCTTATTGTTGTGAATTGGTCCACAGGAGCATTCTTTGAAATTTACTAAATACTGACATTTCTGTGAACTAGATTCTACAATGTTTTCATCATGTTATTATGAAAAAAAAGTTATAGATAATTTTTATCTAATATCAAATACTACAGTATGCTATTACAAACTTAATATTTTAATTTTATTCCCACAGTTAACAAAATCCATTTTCTTCATTCTTTCCTTTCATAGCAAGCCTCTGAACAGCTTTTCATCCACAGTGCAGAATTTGAAGATGCTCTGGCAACTCTCTTTGTTATGCTGGCTCCATTGGCACCACACCTGACTTCAGAGATCTGGAAAGGTAACTTTATTTATTAATTTAGTTAGTTATTTGTAGTTAGTTGTATGGCCACCTATTTCATATAATGATCTTAGGTGGCTCACAACAATCAATAAAACAAGAATAAAGACAACGATCATTCCCATTGGTATTAGAACACTCAGAGGAGTATTCTCTTGATTTGCTTAACTGGCAAAAAAACTGGAATAAAATTCTAAATGCAGTGGTTGAATTAACTACATTCAGTTGGTTGTATAAGTTAGCCTGAAATTGGTCCCTGGAAAATGTTTTGGCTGAGAAATCTCATTATGCTGATTAGCATACCTATTAACTATATCAGCTGGAGATGATGGCCATTTTATTCAAATAAATATGGACTATATCAGATCGGAGATGCTGATTAAGAGATGGCTGTATAATGAGAAACTTTATAGTAGTAGGTGATTTCGTGTATAAATATGGAATGATATTATATTGCTGCTGAAAACATTGCAATGTTATCTGTTGATATTAACCTAGTCAGATATCTGAAAATGGTTCAGAAACAGAGAACCATCACTAAAAGCCACAACAAAGCAGCAAACCCATTTATATTAATAAGGTTTCTCAATTTGAAATGTGGGCTTTTATTTAAATGTCCGATGGGACTTTTCTTCAGCTTTTACATGCTATAAACCTTGATTTAGGCCAGGCTTTGAAAAGAAGGTATAAAAATAGTTTCTCCTACCAAGGTGAAATTTTTACTTGACATCTTTGGAATTCTTTTTACTCAAGCATTAGAGGGGAACACTTCTATCTAGGTTCTTTTTAACCTCTGATGCTCTGCTTTTCCCCCCAAATATTGCAAAACTGCCCACCAATATTTTCTAAGCAATTTACAGAGCAAGAACTGATTAGTTTCAATTCTGAATACCAACTGCTTGTTTCCTGGCTGTTTCTTGGACTTTTAGTTCCTCTACTACTAATTATATAAAGCTTAAAACAATAGTCAATTTAATATGAGAAATAGAAAATTTGGTAAGGTGGCAGGAGTCAAAACAAACAAGGATAAGACAAAGATAATGGCTAAAAATCTCATGAATAGCCAGATAAAGGAATTAGAGAGGAAACTGGAAATACAGATAACTAAAAAGTTTAAATATCTAGGAATTTGGTTGATGGCAAGATGCCCTTCAATAAAAGAAGGCAATTACAATAAATTGATCCAACAAATAAAAAAAGATTTTGATGCCTGGGGGAAACTGCCATTATCATTAGTTGGAAGAATTGACATAATTAAAATAAATGTATTACCAAAAATGTTATGCTTATTTCAAATGGTACCAATAAAATTAGGTAACTCTAAATTTGTTTGGCTAGGGAAGAAACCCCGAATAAAACTAAAACTACTACAAGATAGCAGAAGTAAAGGCAGCTTTGGACTCCCAGATTGGGAATTATACTATCAAGCAGCAGCTGTGATGTGGATAAAGGACTGGATAAATTTAAACAACAAAAGGATACTGACAATAGAAGGCCACAATTTGCAGTTAGGGTGGCATGGATTATTTGGGAAGGGAAAAGTAAAATACACACCTATTTCCAGAGACACCAAAGTGAGAGGCACTCTACTAGAGTTTGGGGGGAAATAAAGAAAAATCATTATATGAAAATACCAGTTTTAAATAACTATTAGATGCCCAAGGGAAATTAAAAACAATCCAAGAGTTAAAACAACAAGATTGGTGGCCATATCTGCAGATTCAGGCGAGATAAAAAAAAAGGATTTAGAAAAAATATGGCTTTTATAAGGAACAAGAACTCGACAAAATAATGCAGGAGGAGATGGAGGAGAAAATGATAACAAAAACATATCACTATTTCCTGAGATTTAAAATGGAAGAAGAAATGGTCAAAGAAGCCATAATAGCCTGGGCAAAGAACTTTGGCTATAATATTGAATTAGAACATTGGGAAAAACTATGAGGAAAAAACTATAAATGAATAATGTTGGTGGCTTATAAAGAAAATTTGTAGAAACTGTTTTATCATTGGCATTTACCCCCAGTTAAATTGGCGAAAATGTTTCCAAATAGTTCTGCAGAATGTTGGAAATGCAAACACAACCAAGGCACATTTTTTCGTATGTGGTGGTCTTGCCCGGGAGCTAGAAAGTACTGGACCAAAATAAAAAAATGACTAAAGAAATCACGAGTCAATGAATTGAATTAAAACCCAAACTCTTTCTACTAGGGATAATAAGAGGAAACTATAGTAAGAAAATTCAATATATTATATTGCATATAATGACTGCAGCCAGAATTGCGTTTGTGCAAAACTGGAAACAGGACAGCATGCCCTCTGAGGGAATGGTAATAAAAAAGTGTTAGATTGTTTGGAGATGGATAGACTAACATTAGAATTAAAAGAAAGAGGGGACACATGGAAATAAAATTAAATATAAAGGTATTTGAAGAAATATATTAAACTTAATGGCAATGTATTATAGTTAAAGGAAGAAAAAGGAATGTAATTGATTATGTGTGTGTGTGTGTATGAATGAATATCAGCAATGCTGGAATGCTGCAAAGATTGTAAAAGTGATATAAAATGATGAAATACATTTAATAAAAAAAAATTTTTAAAAAGAAGAAGCTTAAAACATATACTGTTTGGAAGGATTCTGTCCACAGGGCTATTGTTTATGAGGCATAGATTGTGGTAAAAATTGTCACATGTACTGTTTTTCATGAGGGAAGAATAGCTATTAGCGAGTAACAAATCTGTAATTCTTTAATTTCACATGGTATATAATATAGTTGAATAAAAACAATAAACCAGGCTTTTGGTTTATAAACAAGATAAAATGTACAAGACAAAATAAATTCTACTTATATTTCTTCTGTTCAATTATTTCTTTCTGACTTTTTGAAGAAAAAAAATAGCAATATTTCCCCCCCTACTTTTCTACTGTGAGTTAGTGCAAAGTGATTTGTGGCTTTGAATAGCCCTTGGAAGCAGTTAGAAAGAATTACAGCTCTGCATGAAGTTTTATCCAACTAGTTTTTTTCCAGTACAAATTGCGAATTATATTTAAAAATCAGTTGCATTAAAGAAATCACAAACAGAAAGAATATGTATCTCATTAGGTTTTTCAGCACTACTTTCAAGATGAATGTCATTCTGTCTTAATATTATTTTGTGACTGAGAAATGTTTACTGCACAACTATATCCAAACAATTTCCAGCACATCGACAAAATTGGAAACTAAGGGAATTTATGTGAATTAGATGGTGATCAAACTTTATCAAAATTATTTATTAAATATAGATGCAGCCCATCTCCCTGATAAGATGACTTACAAACCATAAACTTGTAGAATCTCTTTCTTAAAAAAAGGAGAACTGCCAAATCCACTAATTGAAACATGGTAAGAAAAAAAAAACACTGAAAATTAATAAACAATTGGGTTGGAGTACAACACTAGGATTCATTACAGCAGTATAATTTAAGATTTCGGTTGATGAGAGTCATGCTACCAAGCAATCAGCCTTCTTTGACAATCTACTACTAATCACTCTGTGGTTCACCAGAAGATATACTTTTTATTCACCATCTAATTTATTTTATAGTCCACTAGGTTGAATTAGATTAATCTCTACCAGACTTTTTCCATATGATTTAACCTATATTTTATTTTAATGTTCTGGAAGTTGAGCTATTGATTACACTTTTTTTCATTCTCATTTGACTTATTTATAAACTGTTACTGCAGTATTCAGCATTTGAATTATGTGTGTTTGTAGCCAAGTTGTAGCATATTTCCCCAAAAGTAAGACCTACCCCAAAAATAAGTCCTAGCCTGATTTTTGGGGTGGGTCTAATACAAGCCCTACCCCCCAAAATAAGCCCTAGTGAAGGGTTTTGTGTGTGTGGCCAGCACAGAAAACAGCCTTTCCCTTCTCCAGTCATCTCATGGAGGCTCGCCCCCTTAATTGCAGCCCACAGATCAGCTGAGCCAGCAAGGGCCAGGCAACTCAGCCCAGATCTCCAGATCACCTTCCCAGCTGCCTGCCTGCCAGGGTCCCTTTGCCAGCAGTCGCACTGCCCTGCACAAGTTCCATGGTGGCCCTGCAGCAGGAGAGGGTGGAAATAACCCCTTCCTCCTTTGCATCCCGAAATACCATCTTCCATGGCTGCTGAACCTCCTGCCTACACCCCTCTCACTGGAGCAAGACGTGCAATTCAATATAGGTATTACCCAAGGAGGTCTCCCAGTACAATGCTTGCCAGAGTTTTGGAGCAAACCTCCTCCTTCCCTGCGCAGGATTGCACAGGAAAATTCCTCCCCGCCTTTTCCCACCAATTGTTTTTTATTTGGGATCGCAGAACAGACACATGTCCCCAAAATTCTCCATCTGAAGCTTCAGCCTTGCCTTCCTGGGATGTGCGTCTTTGCTGCAATCCCAAAGAAAGAATAGTCTACAGGAAACCCTCCCCCCCGCTGCATTTTCTACTGATTGTTCTTTATTTGGGATCACATGACATCCCCTCTTTTCCCCCTCCCCCTCTTTTACACACACACACACACACGTCTCTCTCACACCCCTACCCCCTCCAAGGCACCCCTACCCCTCCCTTCACTAACCTGCTTTCCAGCTCTGTTCTCCTCTGTGCATGCAGGACAAGAAGTCTGTGGGATTATGATTTTAAAAATAAAACCATAATTCAGACCTTCCAACTTCTCATGAAAAAAAAAAATCTCATCAAGTTGGAAGATCTCAACTATTTTTTTTACCATAATCCCACAGACTTCTTGCCCTGCATGTGCAGTGTAGAATGGAGCTGGAAAGCAGTTTAGTGAAGGGATGTGGCTGCCTTGGGGGGGCTGTGGGGAGGTGAGGGACCTCTGTGTGTGTGTGTGTGTGTGTGTGTGTGTGTGAGTGAGAGAGAGAGAGCGCACACATCACCATAGTCCTCCAAGGTTGGATCAGATCTCTCTCTCTCTCCACCCACCCCTCCCCAGTGGCAGTAGCGGAGTTTCAGTGCCTGGCTGGCAGGGAGCTTCTCACCCACCCTTCCTGCTGGCCCAGCTGCTACTGGGACAATTCTTGGCTGTGGCAGATCCCATGAGGAGCCGTGCTGTCTTGCCTGCTGCCACCTTTGAGCTGCTGAGCACTGGCCTACACATCTATTCAGTGCTGTAGGCATCAGGCTTACAGCTATGCTGAGCCCAGCACTCTTCAGGCCCTAGCAGGTACTGCAGTTCTCTTATCAGCTCTGCGTCAGGCAGCACAGTTTGAGAAAAGGAGGATAGGCAGGAAACCCCCACTCCCCATTTTCCTGCCGAGCCTTCAGTGTTGCAATCCTGGGATACAATATCTCTCACTTGCCAGATTGTTCCCCTCGCAAAGAAAGCCCAACCCGACGCCTCCTGTCACCTCTTTGTCATGGTGAAACTCCTCTTTGAAAGGACAATCTGCAAGGGGGAGATTTCCTGCACATTGTCCTTTCAAAGATAGGACAGACGCACCTCAAAAAACACTCCCTCCATGACTTCAGAGCCTCCAGTCTTGTGCAGGAAAGGAAGAGGTTTGCTCCAAAGCTGTGGCAGAGTGTTGCACAAGGAGACCTCCGCAGCTGCGGTAACATTTCGTTTGCTGGAGGAGGAGGCTGGAGAGGTACCCACGAGGCAGCTGTTCCATGGATGGAATTGCCTGCTGTGACCATTATGGTTAGATAAGGAGGGTGCGAAGTGCATGGGGTGCTTTGCTTGGCCTCCTGCTGCTTTTGTGGCCACAATCAGCTGCAAAAGTGGCCATGCTTGCTGAAGACGGCCTGAGGGGCGACTGCAAAACAGCTGTTTCATGGATGGTGAGATGGCCTGCTGCAACCCTTTGGGAAGCTGGCACAAGGGACCACTTGTCCCGCCCTCTGCCTCATACCAGTACATGGGGGGTGGGAAATAATACCCTCCCAAAAAGAAGCCCTAGCTGTTTTGGAGGGGGTTAAAAGAAAATAAATTGAGAAACATACCTTTTAAATTAAAAGGTTAAAGTAATTAACAAGAAATACATTCTTTATATTTCTGAAGTAATTTATATTTAAAGTACTTTTTGATAATATAGGCAAATAGTTCTTCCATTATTAAAGGCACATAGGCATGGAATTGTTTGAATTCCCTTCTGTGGAGGCACAGAGTGCTCATATCCAAAGGGATTTCCTAACATGGGATCCTGCCTCTAATTTCCTCAGTTTTGCTAATATTCCAACTGGTTATCCTTAATCTTTTTTCCTTTTATTGCCTGTACTATGAAATAATAGTTTAAAAAGAAAAGGAGAGAAAGGGCCAAAAAAAGGAGATAGAAAGACATAGTCTTTTAATCTTTCCTTCTGGATTGCATTTTTTTTAATGTATTTATTTATTTTTTAAAAATTGCTTTTTAATAAATTTTATTGAATAAACATTAAAAACAATTGAACACAGTGCAACTTTCTTGGCCATCATTTTGTCCATACAAGCTATATTATAGAGATACACATTCAAGTTAATTTCCTCTTTCCCTTATGTTATGCTAGCTGCATATTATTTCTATTTACATTTATATACAATTATATACATACTTACAACTGTCTTTTATACTCATGCATTTATCTCATTTCTTATTTGTCCATTATATTCCATTCTTTTTGGTTTACAAAACTTTAACTTTCATTCCTATAAAGTGTCAATCCTTTCTTTCTTTTTTCTTGACTCTGGCCATTGATACATTTTATTCCAGACTTCATAATACTCAGTCTCATCCTTATCTTTGATTTCTAAAGTTAGTCTGTCCATCTCTGCACAGACTAATATTTACCTCATTATTTCACTTTCTGTAGGGGTATCTTTATTCTTCCAGTTTTGGGCATACACTAATCTCATAGCTGTTATTATATGTATCATTAAATATATTGTTCCTTTACTGTATTTGTCATTAATTATTTTCAGTAAAAATGTTTCTGAACTCTACTTTCTGGTTAACCATCTCTTCTATCCAAATCTTTATTTTCCACCAGTATTTCCCCATCTTTCTAATTGTTTATTTGATTGGTCAAATTAATATAATTGTCCTCTTTAATTGTTGTACACCTTGCTGATAGTTGTATTACCAAATATTTTACTTTCTTCACTTTTAAAATATTTATTTTCTCAGCCAAATCTGTTTTCTGTGAATTTGTCATGTTTTTTGTTATCATTTTAGTTTTACCTTTATTTATTTTTAGTCCCGCTACTTCTCTGTACTCCTCCAGTACTTCCATAAGCCTTGTGCCTAATTGCAGTGGTTATTCTATAATGAATACAAGGTCATCTGTATATGCCTGTAATTTGTAAGTTTCTTTCTTAATATTTAGCCCTCTAATTTGCTTGTCTTTCTGAATAATTCTTGTTAACACTTCCAATGATAATATAAATAATAACATCCTTGTCTTGTGCCTTTCCTGATTTTAAAACTTTGTGTAACTTCTCACCTTTTGTTTACTGTACACAGCTCTGATTATATTAATAAAATTTTCACCAAAATCCAAATAGTTCAACTTTTTAAGCATGAAATTCCAATTTATGTTATCGAAGGCTTTCTGTGCATCGAGGAATATTAATGCTACTTGTTTTTCACAGTGAACCTCATAATATTCTAAATGCCCAATATCATTCTCATGTTATTACATTTTTGTCTTTTTGGGAGAAACCTGTTTTGATCTACATGTATAAATTCATTTAGGAATCTTTTAAATCTTTCCGCGATTATTGCCATAAATATTTTGTAATCTGAATTCAATAATGATATGGGTCTGTAATTTTTAACCATTCTGCACTTCCTTTTTGTATTAATGCGATGTTTGCTTCGGTCCATGATGCTGGTGTTTTAGCTTCTTTTAAAATTGCATTAAACACTTCTAATAATATTTGGCCTAATGATTCCTGGAATTCTTTATATATTTCTGCCAGTAGTCCGTCAGGGCCTGTCATTTTATTATTATTCTGTTTTTCAATGTTTCAATTAGTTCCAGCATTTTTATTTCTGCATTTAACATATTCTTTATTTCTTCAGTGATTCTTGGCACCTCTGTTTTCTCTAGACATTGTATTAGCTTTTCCTCTATGGGGCATTTGTCGCTATCGTATAGCTTGTCAAAATACTCTTGAACTATTTGTTTTTCTCTTCACTTGGATAACACACAGTTCCTTTCTCATTCTGTAATTTACTAATCCAGCCTTTTTCTTTTTCTTTTTTTAATTTATATGCTAGCTATCTCCCTGCTTTGTTGGCATTTTCCAAGAAGTTTTAATTATTCCTGTTTATTTGTTATGCCAACTCTCCTTTTTCAGCAATGTTCATTTTATGTTTGACTAGTTCCATTTGTTGTTTTAGGCTGCCTCTCTGTGGTTCTCTTTGTAATTTTTCTTCTAATCTTCTAGATTCATCTTCTATTTTTTTGTTTTTTCTTCTTTTTATTTTCTTTGGCCATATATGCTATAGCCACTCCCCTCATGTATGCTTTTGTAGTGTCCCATAGGTTTTGCATATTTGTATCTTCTTTTTTTATTTTCTTGGAAGAACAAACACAATTGTTCTTCCATTTTCAGTTTAAACTCTATGATTTAGGATCGATCTTTTCAGGGTCACCTCTCTTTTTCTTCCCCTTTCATATAATTTTTAATGGGTTATTATCAGCCCATGGATTGGTATCTATTCCCGCCTCCTCTACCTCTTGTTGCAATTCCATCGACATTCAAATCATGTCGATTCTGGACCATGACTGGTGCCTGTTTGAAGAGTATGTATGCTGATTTCTCTTTTGATTCTTCTCTTTCCATATATCTCAGATTCCCAATTCCTCTGCCATCTTAAAAAATTTTTAGGTAATGTTCTTCTAATCCCTTTTTTTTCTTTGTTAACTTTTGTAGTCTTGTTTTTGGTTAGTAATCACATTAAAATCTCCCATAATATAAATATTGTCACATTCTATCTCTTGAATGATGTTATGTAATTTCTTGTATAATTGTTCTAACCCACTGTTCGGGGCATATATTCCTACTAGTATCACACATTTTTTATTTAATATTGTTTCTACAATCAGTATCCTGCTTTCATTATCTTTGCCTAGCTGAGATTGCCTTTTTGATATATATTACTACCCATCTTGTTTATTTTGCACTAGTGATGTAAACACATTCCCCAACTTGGGGTAGTTCAATAGGTATTTGTGCTGTTCTTTTATGTGTATTTCTTGGAGCCCTATTATATCCAAATTCATTTTATTAAGTTGGTTGAAAGTTTTTTTTTCTGTTTTTGAGGTGAATTCAGTCCATTTATGTTCAAGGATAACATCCGTATTTCTTCCTGCATTTCCTTCCTTGTATCTAGTTTTAATACTCCTTGTTATTCTGGTTTCTCTTGGTTCTTCTCTCAGTTCTCTTTTCTTTCTCTCTTTATTTTCAGTTTCTTCTCTATTTCCATCTTCCCTTTCTCTCACTTGTAATTCTTTATCTTCTCTGGCCAATGTTCTTAATGCTTGTTCTCTTTCTCCTTCTGCTTCTTTTTCTTCTACTTCTTCATTGCTAAAGATGTCTTTATAAAACTCTTCTGCCTTCTCCAGGGCATTCTAATCTTTTCCTGGCAAGAAATCATTATTCCCTCTGGGGTCAAGCATCTGAAATTAATATTATGCCTAGTCAGTTTAGATGTCAAGAATTGGTATGGTTCCCTAAGATCCCTGATTCTTTTTGGCACTTGTTTCAATACTATTAGCTGGTTCCCTCTGTACTCTAATGGGTCATCTCTTGTTCTATGGAGGATCTCGTCTCTGATTGATTTTTTTATGAATCTTACATGAATTTCTTTCAGTAGGTTGTGGTGTCTTGCATAATTAGTATGTATTCTATAAACTTCGTCTATTTCGATCAGCATTTCGTCCTTTCCTATTCCCAAAGCTTTCGCCAATAGTTCTGCCATTATTTCCAGTAGATCCTCTCCTTTTTCTTCTTTTATGTTTTGAAAGCGTAAATAGTGGGCCGCTTTTTCAGATTCTAAGACATAACCATTGCTTCTAATTCTTTATTTGCCCTAGTCGGTTTCTTGTTGATTTCTTCCACTCTTTTTTCTTCTCTTTCCATTCTTCCTTTCATTTCCTGAAATTTATGTTCATTTTTCATAGTTTGTTATTGAAAGAATTCCAATCTCCCATCCATCATTTCCAATCTCCCATCTATTGTTTGTATTATATTTTCAAGTCCGCCAGTGTCATTTCGTACCTCGCCGATCTCTCTCTCTTCATTTCTTCATGGTTTCTCGACATGGCTTCCTGCATTTTCTGCATCATAGGCTGTAAGAACGTATTGGACCTATCTCTTTGTAATGGTTCTTCTGTCGACCTTTGAGGTTGCTACTGATATGTTCAATGAAGTCTGTGCCATTTGTTTTCTTCCTGTTCCAATCTTAGATAAATTTCTGATGCTTGTCATGTTTAATATCTTTTTCAACCAATACAATCACCTCTTCTTCCTTCTGTCACTCTAGCCTTTTTTACTTATCCGTTCTATCGCAGATTCACCAGCCTTAACCTAATTCTATCTTTTCAATCTTTATATTAATTGATCTGTTCAATCTATTTATCTCATTATATTATTATAAATAGCTTACTATATGTAATATCCAATAACAATAAGAGAATCTATAGAGAAAGTCCTAGACAGCACTACACAGCACTAGAAAGAGAATAAAATTTGATTTATATTCTTTAAGAGATATTAGTATATATTAAATATATTAAATATAAGTATTTGTTTTAAAGTATCATCTCATCCAATTCATATAAGCTCTATGAGCAATAATTATTTCTATTCTTTTTTTGTTCTATTTTAGTAGTTATACCAATAACAGTAATATTAATAATAAAAAGCAATGAATAATATGTTAGAAGCTTAACAATAATAATAATAATAATAATAATAATAATAATAATAATAATAATAATGTCAGAGATATATCCAATATACCAAAAGTTTTAACGTTATTTATCTTCTTCTGTATTTCTTTTCTTTCTTCCTTCTCAGTTGTCACTGCTATAGAGTCTTGATTTCCTCTTCCAAATAGTTTTCAAACAATAAGTCCAACAATGTAGGTAATATTCAATTCTCAGTTTTTTGTTTTTTTCAATCAGGCATTTTGCAGATGAGTTAGCAAATAGCATATCTCTCTCTCATGATTCTTCTATCATGGAGTCTATACCAAAACTGCTCTGTCAGTGTCAGCCAGCCCTGCCTGTCGGCCTCTTGATAAGAAAGACTAAGGCCTTTCACAAAGTCTTTTCGAAGATAGAAAAAAAAAAAGACTTCAGCCAGCCTCTCTTGAATTATCACAGTCTCACTTTTAGATATGCAGTTCTTTTATTCTTAATTGATTTTAGTTGGGATTCCTAGCCTCCCCCACAATCTCCTTTGCTGCTATCTAAGAGAGGGAAGGGCACCTCTTTCTTCTTTCTTCCTGGGTTTTTCCTCTTTTTTATTCCTTTGGGAACTTTCCAGAAGTTCTTTTCCCCAGAGTCACTCACCTTTCTTGTCAAGTTTCCTTTTTGCCAATTCCAGTCGCACCATTGTTCTGCTTCTTCACTGTTTCTGTTGTCCAGCTGTCAAGCCTCTCTGATGGCCATTGCTGGCCACTTTCCTCCTTCCCTTGATTGCCCAGACCTCCTCAGCTTTCAAGTTTTGACTACCACCTAAAACTCTCATGGAGCTGATCAAATGAGTAGGAGATGGCTGTGCTAACAGAGAGCCGTTTTGCACACCCGGATGGCTCGGCGGCTGGCCCCGCCCCCCTGGATTGCAGTTATTAGACAGCTTGAATATATAAGAGTAAACCTAGCCTGAGTGCCCCAATCAGAGAATAGGTGTAAAGACAATTCTCTGCATCCATCCTAGATATTCAATCTAGTAAGCCTTATTAATTAAAATAAACATGTAATCCTTGACTTACAGACATTCATTAGTGATTGTTTTAAGTTACCATGGTACTGTAAAAAGTAACTGATCGTTTTTCACACTTACAACTTTTGAAGCATTCCCACAGTTCACAAGGTCAAGATTTGGATGTTTGGCAACTGACATGTATTTATGACGGTTGCAGTATCCTAGATTATGTGGTCCCCCTTTGTCACCTTCTGGCAAATAAAGTCAATTGGAAAGCCAGATTCACTTAACAACTATGTTGCTAATTTAATAAATGCAGTGATTCATTTAACAATTGTGGCAAGAAAGGTTGCAAAATGGGACAAAACTCACTTTATAACCGCCTTGCTTGGCAACAGAAATTTTGGACTTGATTGTGGTTGTAAGTCTTGAGTACTTTCTGTACTCAATTTACTCTAAACTCTACTTCTCCTAAACCAGCCTTCTCCCATCTGGAGTCATAATTCCAAAGTTTGGCCAGATGGATGGCTGAAGCATGACAGTAATATTGGAAAAGATACAATGTCGCATATTTATTTTCATGTGGTTATTTCAGCATGTCATTGATTTGGCTTTTTTAAAAAATAAAGGCTTGTAAGAGTATGATAAATCCTGTTTAGATAGGAAATGAGCACCGGCATATTCTTTCTTTTTTTTTTTTTTTGCTTTTTCATACATTCATTATTAGATAAGAATTGTATGTATTTTTAATGAACGTGTTCTAAGAAAAAGGAGCCAGCAGGAAAATGAATCACCACTCCAAAGTTCTTACTACATTCTTTAATTAATTTAAAAATGATTTCATATATGATTACATGATTCAACATTTCTACTATGAAAACAACTTTTTGCAGTAAATGGCTATGTTGTAGGAGGTGTTGCACATAATGGGACATTGATTGTTGCTTTAAGCAGGAAAGGATTGGCTGTCTTCAAATGATAATTCTTTTCTGTTGAAGGACAGCTATCTAAAATATTGCATTATCTATTCCCAACTTTGGAATGAATCTGTGACAGGGAGTTGATTTCAATAGGATAGTTGCTGAGTTCTTAACTTATCCAGGTTACAGACCTTATTTGAGAGTACTACCTGCTTAGTATTATTGGCAAAATATTTATTTTATACAGCTCTTTATGTACAAGGACACCCTCTGCCATTCCAGATGTTTTTGCATTGCAGTTTCTTCCCCACTACTGACAGTATTCACCAGAGTTGTGATTGACAACATTGGAATGTGTTGCTCCTTCCTGTATAGTCTATATTATTTTCAATCTTGGTTTCCCCACCTTCTGTTTTTGCTAGCCTGGTGCTTCAAGTAATATGGGATGGGATTGAATTTTAGAAACCTCGTTATGGTTGGGGTGAAGTAGCAAAATTAATGCTTTAACCCTTGCAGAATCTTAAGGGAACGGGGAAAATTGCCTCTATTGTTCTAGTTGATTTTTTGTTCTTTAAGTGCTGTGCAAGGCTGAAGACAATCTACAAGGCTTAAGACAATCATTAAATCTATTAAATATTCCAAAACTTTTTTTTAAAAGCAAAAATGGTCCACATTTTTGGTCCCTCTCTTTTTCTTTTTTTTTAAACAAATTTTATTGATTTTTTAAAGACAAACAAAACATAGGACATAAAAGCATAAAACCTCCTTTCTAAAAATTACTTATAAGTTTTAACAAGGCAAATAAAACATTATTTTTTAAAGCATAGTTCCACATTATCACATTTCCATTTAAGCACATATATATCTTTTCCAAATTTCTCATTATTTCTCCCTTCACTTTTATTCAATTATATTTCTTTCTATCAAGGTTTTATTAATTCTCAATCAAATATAAACACACAAAATACAAAACATAGGACATAAAACTTCTAACAAACAAAGCATAAGACATAAAAACATAAAACCTCCTTTCTAAAAGCTGCTTATAGATTTTAACAAAGCAAATAAAACATTGTTTTATACAGCATAATTCCAAATTATCACATTTCCATTTAAACACATATATATCTTTTCAGAATTTCTCATGTTTCTCCCTTCACTTTTATTCAATTATATTTCTTTCTATCAAGGTTTTATTAATTCTCAATCAAACACAAACACACAAAATACAAAACATAAAACAAAACATAAAACCTCCTTAATAACCATTTGTACATATATTTTCCAAATTTCTCATTGTTTCTCCCTTTAGTTTTATTCCTCCAAGGTTTCATTAATTCTCAATCAAACATAGCTAACCAAAACATAAAACATAAAACTTCTTTTTGGAAAGTGGCTTAGCCCCGGGTTACATCTTTTTTTACAGACCTAAATCAAATTCATGCTCACCTTATATACCATTCTTATTTTATTTACCATTCTATATTTTCTACATAACTTCTCCCTTCTTTTCACTCTCTTAATTATATTTTGTTTATTTCATCTTATTTTAAAATCATTATACTTGTATCTTTTGTCCGTTCTTTTCCAATTATCTATTTATCTCTTCTCTTTAACAGAAAATTTCCCCTGTAATCACTTTTAAAGTGTGACGCCTTACTATCTTTCCCCTAAATTAACACTTAAAATAACCCATAATTTCTATTCTGATTCTGCTTAGTACATTCTACATGTTGCATTTTAAAATAAAGGAATAATAAATTTATAATATAGTTAAATATATAATTTCCATTCTAATTCTATTTAATACATTATTTTAAAATAAGAAAATAAAATAGTAAATTTATAATAACATTAAGACAATAACAAATTAAACTATAACTAAACATTAATCATTTTACACATTCTCTTTAATTTTTTTTTTGAAACAAATTTTATTACATTCTCTTTAATATTTTACTGAATATTGCAATCTATCATTATTAAATATTTTAATATTTTAATATTTCATTAAATCTTATAATATTCCAATACACTATTTCAAATGCAAATACTAGAATACTATCTTATGTACTCTTGCAGAATCTTTCTTTAATTATGCTTTACCCTTTATCTCTGAAAAAAATCTGCTTTTTAGCATCTTGTTTCAAGCCTTTGTGGCTTTTTTTCCCTTTTTCCCTCCCTTTCTTCTCCTGTCTGGCCTTTTTGGCGCCCCCTCTCCTAATCTCCGTCTTTTTAACTTCCCCACTCTGTTGTATTTCTCTTTTCTGTTGCTTTCTAACATTGAACCTTTTTTTCACCTTATTTTTCTCTTTCTTGGTTGTTTTGTTAAATCTTAAATCAATTTTCCTTCCCCTCCTCCTATTTTCTTTCTTAGTTGAACTTTTTGTCCATTATTAAAGATGGCTTCCTCCTCCTCCTCCTCTTCTTCTTCTTGTTCTTCTTCTTCTCTTCCCCATGTAGTTGCTGGTAAGTAGAAATCGCCATTTCTAAAAAGTGGAAGACAGCTCCCAAAGAATCTTTGCCTTCTTGTTCTCCCTCCTTTAATTTTTCATATTCCATTTTTAATTCATCCACAGAAAGTGCCATTGTAAAACTTTTTCTTCTTTTTTTTTAAATAACAACCCAAATGTTTTTAACCTTAAAGTAATTTCCAAGCGTTTCAAAGTTATCAAGCAATCCAAACAGAGACAAAATATTTCTTCTTCTTCTCTTTGCACTTTTTCCTCCTGGGGCAAAATCCCAAAATATATTTTAAAGCCTTATTACAGTTAATTTCTGGTCTTGTAATCTTCAAGGCATCTCCTCCAACAAATTCTTAAAGGTTTTTTTGTCCTCTCCCTTCCCACTTATAACAAAGAGCTTATTTTTACCTTCTGTAAAGAAGCAGGTTTTTCAATGTCCGTTTGCTATCTCCGTAAGGAAGGGGAGTGAACTTTCCCTTCAGCACTTTCCTCCGCAGCTTTAATAGCCTATTTTGGAAACAAACGTATCAATCAAAGAGTCAGATTTCCAGGGTGTTTAAGTGTATCTTAATGTCCCGGTTCAGCCAAAAAATTTTCTCTTTCTAATTCTTCCTCCTGCACAAATCTTGTCCGGTTGAAGATCTCTTTGTGGCTTCCATTACTGACAGCCGCTCCACCGCCTCCGGAAAAAGGAGTCTAGCCAGCTGGGGAAAGGGGGTGCGATGTTCCCAGACCCCTGCCCGGATCTCCTCTGTCTTCCGCTACCTCTTTGGGGTAGCGACAACCCCAAATCCGATTGGATCGGGGGTACTTCAGCGGTGAGCACAGCAGGGACCCGCAGAGACGCGGATTCCTGCCACCGCTGAAGCGTTGCAACCGGAAGTTTGGTCCCTCTCTTTCTTGAGAGCCCCAAATAAGGTATTGGGTCTGCAGTTTGCCTCTTTTTATACCATTTAATTTAATCCCATATCTCTGAGAAAGTAAATTTAGGAATGCATATTTTCTTATCTTCTAGGATTAAATCTAGTGGTTATGTTTTATAATCTTTTTTTAAAAAAACACAGTGTCATCAACCTTCCTTTCAGCTAAATGTGTGATTTTCTAATGGTAAAATGTTTATATATTTTTTTCACCTCCTACTTTTTAAATATATGGTAATCTTATACTCTTTGAATGTTCAGTTTTTGGTCCATCAGTATAAAACAACTATTAGCATTTTCACTCTAGCATCTGAAAAACATAAGTAAACAAACTGTAAATATGTTTCCCTAAATGTAAGTAATCTACTGATACTGCATTTCAGGACTATCACATGTTCCAGACAAACTGTGTACTCATCATCACTGGGACATGGATGTACTGCAGCAGCCTTGGCCCACTGTAGATCCTGAATATTTTCAACTGCCAGACATAGTAGAAGTGTCAGTACTGGTGAGTAAATGTATTTTTATTTTAAGAGTAACCAACAAGATATGTGTAATATTCTTGAATACTCACCACCTCAAATTAACTGGGGAAGTATGTGGACATATGTTTTGTTGCTCGTTGTCTTAGAAAATTTACCATAGTACTGTCAAATTGTTGAAGCTAAGCAGACAGATTGGAATAGAGACCACTGGACTTTGTTACCTCCCAAAATATATGTTTCCGCTAAAGCTCAGGAGAGTGAGGAGTGCTTAAAAATCCATTGCCTTAAATAACTATTTATTGTTTTCTGACTACTGCATATTATTTTTTTAAGTTGCATTAATATGAAAATGTATCTCCCTGCAGTAATTGGTTTAGTAAAGTATCTAAATGCAAATTCAAAATGCAAAACATTTTTGGAAAGTATTTCTTATTTTGATGATTTTAGGAGCTGTTTGGGAACATCACTTAGAAACGGGGTGTCAAGCTCATGTTGTCATGGCAGCATTATGTGACATATCAGAACTTTTTTCCACTTCACTAAATCAGGCATTGGCATGGTCAGCGCATGACACATCCGGCCCATGGGCTAGGAGTTTGACAGCCCTGATGTAGAAGGTCAACAGCACAGAATGTAAAGCAAGGTATATAGAGAGAACTGTAATAATGAGTGAAGTTACCTTTTACATATACTTTCTTACCCAAATAGATATAGAATATATTTACATATATGCAATCTGTGTTTAATCTTTTGTCCCTTCAGAACAACACATCTTTTAGTAGTCATTTTTCTTATGTCCGCTTACAAGAAATATGTCACGTGATGGAGATAAGTAAACATTCAAGCATGTAGAGACATAGATCTGTCCTTTATATTTATATACCTTCTACAGAAGGAAATTCTAGTGTAAAGTATGCCTGACACTGTCAGGGTTCCAGTTAACGCACCCAATGGAATCAAAACTCCAAGGCAGGCATATTCCTCAAAGTATAGATTTATTAGGTATGTCATATAGGCACATCTGGGGAAAACCTGACTCTGAAGGACCCAAGGTTTTCCCCACCCAAATCAAACACCCAAGTTCTTTTCCCCCAGGTCATACATTCATCACATGGTCCAACCAGGTCATACCCACCATCCTGGCTGCCTTTGGTCCATGCATCTTGGTGAAGCATCTCTGGCTCCCACAGGAAAGAATGTTCTTTTGGCTACACATCCTCAGCTATCTCTATTTCCCCTCTTATGTTCTCACAGCTCCAACCACCCTTGCTGTGGCAGCCCTGAAGACACTCCCAAAATGGTTTCAGCTCAAAATGGCTTCTGGGCTGACAGGCTGCCCCCCCCCTCAATTGAAGAGGACCTCCTGCAAAAGAAAATTAAAGGGAGTTTAATCTGCATCATCTTCAATCTCCCCTTCCCCCCCTCAGCTGGTCCCTTAGGCTTGTGAGGGTACTTGTCATGGAACTGCTTAATTAACCTAACAGCTTTTACATCCCACCTTTTTACCCAGGTGCTTCAGAGAGGGGTATTCCTTCCAGTGGAATAGGTGCCAGAATTCCAACCAATGCACTAATAAAATTAAGAGTTCCAAGCCATTTAGCAAGAAAAATCCAATTGTTTATTAGAAGCACCATGTCAACATTACCTTGTTGAAGCCAGCTCTGGCTTCACCCAATCGCGCCTTGCCTCTAACCCTGTTTCTCTCTCCCCCTCAAAGTGTGTCACCAGTCACATTCCCCAACAAAGCAATTTTGCGGGTCATGGAAGTCCCTCCCTCCAGCTGTTGCACATCTCTGTGGAGATAGTTTTACCTTCAGCTGGCTGAGCTATGTCTTGTTTTGACTGAGGTGTGAATTTCTTGACACAGGTGTGAGGCACGATTCCCATTCCCCTGCCTATGGCAACTCAGGAGCAGGTCAGGAAAGTTTTGCAAGTTGACACTAGGTATTGCAAGTGACCCCAATGTATACACGAGTCTAAGGTTTTTTTTAACCTCATAGTGGGTTTCTCCCTGCACTATGATGGGCTTCGGGGCTGCCCAGTCTACTGGTCTTACCTGGGAGTTTGCACCCAGCTTTAACAGGCTGCTATGAAATACTGGATGCACTTTCTCTAGCAAGCATGAGAGTCTAAGCAGAACAGTTACAGGGTTTATCACTTTCACTATTGGGAAAGGCCCTATGAACTTCCGATCCAATTTCTTACTTGGCAACCTTAGTTTCAGATACTTTATTGGCAAGTATATGTTGTCTCTGACCTGGAAAGGAGGGTGAGGGGAATGGCGTTTATTGGCTTGCTTTTTGTAGTTTTTTGCTGCTTCGACTAAGGCTTGCTGTGTGTTTTCCCACTCCTGTTTTAATTATTCCATCCATTCATTCAGGGACATGGAGGAGGGAGGTTCCCCGGGTAGTTCAGGCATAGGGACAGATTTCATGTTGTTGGTGACCTGGAAAGGGATCAAACCGGTGCTACTGTGCACCGCGTTGTTGCAAAAGACAGCAATTCTGCCCAGTTAGTCTGCTAGTAGTCTACATAACACCTAAAGTACTCTTCTACCATGGCGTTCGCTCATTCCACATTCGTGCTTGGATGAAAAACTGAGCTGAGCCCCTGGGTGGACCCTATCTCCCATAGGAACTCACTCCAGAACCTAGCCATGAACTGGACTCCCCATTTGAAATAATTCTGTAGGGCACCCCTGTAGCCTATATATATGCTTTATAAACATCCTGGCTAATTTTATGGCTGAGGGCAACCCCATACAGGCTATGAAATGGGCTTATTTTGAAAATAGATCAAACACATTCCAAATAACTGTGTTCCTGCCACTCTCTGGGAGCTCAACTATGAAATCCATGGCAATTCATTCCCAGGGTCAGCCACTTGTTGGAAGAGGCCTAGGGATTTCCCAGGTCTCTTCATAGTGGCACAAGTAGCACAACTCTTTACATAGTCCTCCACATCTGCCTTCATCTTGGGCTACTACAACTGCTGCCTAGTTAGGTGCAGAGTTTTCAAGTAGCCAAAGTATCCCACAAGTTTTGAATTGTGGATGCACTGCAGGACGCACTGCCAATCCCAAGTTACCACTTGGTCCCCTTCCAAGCTAGTTCATCCTTGAGGGTCAACATGTCTTCATTGTCGTTGAACAACGAGTCTGCTTGGAGCTCTATCTTCAGAGCTCTTATCACCGGGTCCCCTCCTGGGCTGTCTCAGCGTCAGGCTTGACTTTTTTTAAAAAAAATTTTTAGAAAACAAACATACACATACAAAACATAAAAACATAAAACCATCTTTCATTTTATATACATACAGTGTGTCAGTTGGTTACATATCTTTTGTGCTATCCTTTTGTAGTCATTTACTCACAATTTATATCAGTCTCCACATTGTCGAACTAACATATGCTTATATATTTATCAGTTATTAATCATTCATGACTAAACTAAATCATTTTATATGAGATTTTATATGAGATGTTCCAAGTTTTATCTTAAAATTTGTGTTATACTTTCAACCAGTGGTTATATATATCTGTATTATGTTTTATATCAGCCTATTAAATTTCTATCACAAAATCATCTAGTCTATTACATTACCATGCCTTTTTATCCAACCATTGATAAAACAAATCCCATATCATATAAAATTGCTTGTCTTGTTGTTCTCTAATTTCAAGTGTCAGTTTACTCATTTCAGCACAGTCCATAATTTTTTTGATAACTTCCTCCCACATAGATATTTTGTCATTTTTCCAGTTCTTCACAAATACAATCCTAGCCGCTGCTAATACATTTACAATCAGATGTTTCAAGTCTTTACTGTATGTATCTGGTAAGATTCCCAATAAAAATAACTCCGGTTTCAAATCTGTGTGTTTCTTTGTCATTTTTTCCAACCACATGCGGATTTTAGTCCAATATTTTCTAGCGTCCTCACAAGTCCACTACATATGGTAATATGAGCCAGGTATCTGATGACATTTCCAGCATTTATCCAATTTATTCTTAAACATTCTCGCGATTCTTGTTGGGGGTAAGTGCCACCTGTAAAACATCATATACAAATTTTCTTTATATGCAGTTGACATTGTCATTTTATAATTTTGAGACCACAATTTTTGCCATTTTTCTAAATCCATCCCATATCCAAAATTTTCCCCCCAAGCAATCATCATTTCTTTGACTTGTTCCTCCTCCAATTTAAATTCTAATAGATATCCATAAAGTTTTTTGATTACCTTTTCATCAGTACCCATCAAAATTTTATATAAATCAGTCTTGTCATAAATACCTTCTGCCTTAGAGTCTTTATCAAACCTATTTGCAAATATGAAAACCAATTCATTTTTACACCTTGTTCTTCCAATGCTTGCATAGATTTAAGTTCACCCTTTTCATTCAATATCTCCCCATATCTAACTGTTTGTTTCTTTTTATATATTATTGGATAAGAAAAAGTTTCAATAGTTGATATCTATGTTGGAATTTTTAAGTAATATTGTTTTTTTATCTTCTCCCAGTTCAGAAACAATGCCTCACGAATATAATGTCTTCTGAAGTACTCCTGTGTTTTAGTTCCCTTACACCAGAGAAAGGCATGCCATCCCAGCAGCAAGTCATGACCTTCTAAAGTCAATAATCTACTGTTCCTTAGTGTTATCCATTCCTTTACCCACATCAAACTTGTCACCTGGTAATATAGCTCCCAATTGGGCAAAGCAAACCCTCCTCTTATTCTTGCATCTTTTAACAGTTTTAATTTTATTCTTGCTTTTTTACCCTGCCAAATATATTTCAACATAATTCTATTTAAATCTTCAAAAAACTCTTTCCCTAATCGAATAGGAATTGTCTGGAATAAATATAAAACTCTAGCCAATATATTCAACTTAATTGTGGATATTCTCCCAATCAATGATAGTTGCAATTTTTCCCCTTTCATCAAATCTGTGGCAATCTTCTTTTGAGTTTAACATAGTTATCTTCCTTCAGCGTACTACATGTTGGTGTAATATGAATCCCTAAATATTTAACCTTGTTCGTGACCTGTATTTTTAAAATGTCTTCCAACTCTTTCTTTCGTCTTGCTAACATATTCTTTGTTAATATCTTTGTTTTGTCTTTGTTTATTCTCAAACCTGCTACTTTTCCGTATTCTTCTATTTTTTCTATTAATTTGGGTGCTGTTTCCAATGGGTCTTCTAATATAAATACCAGGACATCTGCAAAAGCTTGCAATTTATACTCCTCCTCTTTAATTTTCATTCCTTTTATTTCTTTTTCTTCTCTGATATTCCTATTCAAGACTTCCAATGTTAACACAAAAAGCAGAGGCGACAATGGACAACCTTGCCTTGTCCCTTTTCTTATATCTATGGATTCTGTTAATTCTCTACTCACCATCACCTTTTTAGTTTGTTCATGGTATATTGCTTCAATGGCTTGGATAAATTTCTTACCAAACCCCATTTGTATCAATTGCAGTAAAATAAATCACCAACTCACATTGTCAAAGGCTTTTTGAGCATCTAGAAACATCAAGGCCATTTGCTTCTCAGGGTATGCTTCATAATATTCCAGAGTATCCAAAATGATTCTCACCATTGTCTTTGATTTGTC
The DNA here is from genome assembly GCF_049901715.1 of Pseudonaja textilis. NCBI lineage: Eukaryota > Metazoa > Chordata > Lepidosauria > Squamata > Elapidae > Pseudonaja > Pseudonaja textilis. Next base: position 56,814,312 of record NC_142008.1, on the reverse strand, counting down.
TCTTTGGCAGAAATCCATTTTGATTAGTATGAATAAAATTATTTAAGTATCTTTTTAGTCTTTCTGCCAAAATTGATGCAAAGACTTTATAGTCTGAGTTCAATAAAGATATAGGTCTATAATTTTTAACTTGCTGTAGGTTTGTACCTCCCTTCGGTATAATTGTAATGTATGCTTCTGACCATGTTTTTGGTATTCTTTTCTTTAACATAACTTCATTAATAACTTCTAAAAGATAAAAATTCAATATTTCCTGAAAAGTCTTGTAAAATTCCGCTGGCAAACCATCTGGACCTGGTGCTTTCCCAGCATTCTGTTTTCTTAAGGCTTCTGTTAATTCCATCATTGTTATACTTCCTTCTAACATTGTTTCAATGTTTTGGGGTATCTGAGGTAGATTCGCTTTCTGAAGATATTGTTTAACTTTTTCTTGAATATTCTCTTGAAAGTACAGTTTTCTGTAGTAGTCTTGTATAATGTTTTTCTTCTCATTTCCATAGCAAATCTGTCCTTTATTTATCAATTGACTAATTCTTCTTGCTTCTCTTTCCTTTCTCAGTTTATAAGCTAGCTATCTGCCTGGTTTATTTGCATCTTCAAAGTAATTCTGTTTAGCATTTTTAATTTTTTGTGCTAATTCCTCTTTTTCCATTAGTTCCATTTTATGTTTAATTATATCCATTTTATTTTTAATGTCTTTTTTGTGGGAACATCTGTAAATCTTTTTCCAGTCTTTTATAGTCATCCTCTAATGTCTTAAATGTCTTTTTCCATTTTATATTTCTTCTCCTAGTATAATCTATTATCAAGCCTCTTATGTAGGCCTTCATCATGTCCCAGAGATTCTGTAAAGATGTATCCTCTTTTCTATTTTCTTTGAAGAAGAAAACAAGTTATTTCTCTATTTTCTGTTTAAAGTCTTTTTCTTTCAGTATCATATTATTTAAAGTCCATTTAGATCTCCTCTTGTGTCCTTTCCAAATAACTGACACTGGATTATGATCTGCCCAAGTGCTTGTTTCTATTTCAATCTGTCGTACATTAGTCAATAATTCTGCTGACATCCATATCATATCTATTCTAGACCAGAATGTGTGCCTGTATGAATAAAAAGTATATTGCTTACTTTCCACATTTCTCTCTCTCCATGCATCTTTTAAATTAAATTCTTCTGTTATTTGAAGGAAGGATTTTGGCTTTCTAACTTTCTTTGTTGTTTTCTGTGTTTTATAGTCCAACCAGTCGTTAATTATTCCATTAAAATCTCCCATCATACAGATATTAACATAGTCCAATTCAATTATTTTTGTATGTAATTTTCTATAGAATTCTTTTTGTTTATCATTCGGGGCATAAATTGCAATTAAAAGTGTTTTAATGCTGTTATCTGTTATTTCCACCATCAAAATCCTTCCATCATCATCTGTGTAAATTAATTCTGCCAAAATTGTTTCTTTAATATATAATACCACACCTCTTTTTTTAGATTGTGCCAGCGACGTAAATAATTTCCCTAGTTTTCCTTGTTTTAGTATATATTCATGTTGTTTTTTAATATGTACCTCTTGTAAGCAGATTATATCAAATTTTAATTTTTCTAATTTATAAAATACTTTCCTTCTTTTAGTAGCCAAATTAAGTCCATTTATGTTAATCGTAATCAATTTTCTTTCATCCATGTTAAGCTTTATAGGAGAGTTTTATTGTTCTAGTAGATCTCAATTCTCGTTATTCTCTGGGTTCATCGGCTGCTGCACCTTCTTCTTTTTCTTTGTCAATTATTGCTATACACTTCTCTTGGAACTTAATTAGTGACTCTTCCTTTCTTTCTTCTTCCTCCTTTTCTCTAAAGTATTCTAAGTAGAATAGCTCAGCTTTTCCAACTGTGTCAATTCTGTGTCTTTGTTCCTGCCAAGTGAACAAGACGCCTTCTGGCATCAGCCATCTGTAGTTTACTCCTTTTTTAAGTAACTCTTTAGTTAAAAATAAATATTTATTTATTTATTTTTATTTGTCAATTGCTTACAAGATAATAGGTATAAGTAAAAACAGTTATGAATACATGGATACATATAAGAAAAAAATAAAAGAAATAAAAGAAACAATAAGACAGGGTAGGCACGTTGGTGTGCTTATGCACGCCCCCTACAGACCTCTTAGGAAAGGGGTGAGGTCAATAGTAGAAGTCTAAGGTTAAAGTTTTTGTGGTTTGGGGAGTATATTCTCTTCTCATCTCTCTTACTCTTTCTGGTATCTGTTTCAGCACCACAATTTCTTTATCTTTATATTTTAGTGTTTTCTCTCTCGCCACCTGGAGTATTTGTGTCTTAATAATCATCTTAGTAAATCTAGTGTGAACTTCTCGGTACTCTATTCCTCGTTGCACATCTTGTGTACACAAAACACTTTGTCCATCCCGTCCATCATCTTTTCTTTGGTTATTTCCAGTGCTTCTGCCAATATTTCTGCCATTATTTCAGCAAGATTTTCACCTTTTACTACTTCTATATTTTGAAATCTTAGATAAAATTCTGATTTGTCTATTTCCCATCCTAATAGTTCACATCTGCCCTTCTCAACATCACTCAAACAAATATCTTCTTCAATTTTTTTGAATCTGTCTTCATATTTCATTATCTGTTGAATATTTTCCACTTTTTCATCTGTCTTTTCAATTTTTTGCTCAATTTTCTGAATTCCTTGCACAATCATCTGTAATATCACTTCCTTCTCTTTCTCTTTTTCCTGTTGTAATATTGTTTGTATAGATCGTTGTCCTTCAGATGGTGAGGGAGTTGGTATTGAAGAAGATGGGGCTGTTGTCTTTCTACTCATCTTGTAATGCTTATCTTTAAAGAAAGAGAGGAAAAAAAGAGGAAAAAAGAAAAAAAGAGAAAAAAATGAAGGCAAGCAATTGCCACTCCAAAGGAAAAAAGGAAAAAGAAAATCTTCAGGCTCTTGTATACCTTAATCCAATTAGTTGCAATGGTAGATGTAAAAAGGAAAAAAGGAAAAAGAAAAAAAGAAAAAAATTCAATATGTTCCTCTTAATAAACAAAAAGAAAACCAAAATAAAAGGTTTATATTCTAGTTCCTGGTTTAAAAGTTAAAATCCAATTAAAGAGGAAAAAAGAGCCCCACTAGTGGGGGGTCGAAAGGAGGCAAAGGTAAAAGGCAATTCTAATATAAAACAAGCCTCTGCCGCCAAATATCCAAGGCTCTTTGATAAATCAGCTCAGAATTTTTCAAGGTCACTTCAATCTTCTTTCTTTCAACTTCAACTCCAGACTCAGCTATCTGTACAAATGAGCACCTGAATAAACAAACTGCCATGCTCATCTCTATCTTTTCCAATATAAAGCTTGGAGTCCTTGACTGTAACACAAGCTAGTGAGAGAGAGAAAAGAAACAATGTATCCAAGCCTCTGGGTGGCAGTGCTACTTATTTTCCTTCACTTTCACTTCCCCCTCCTCAATCTACAACCAGGAACTAAAAAAACGTAGTCTTTCCCCCCTTTTTTAAAAAAAGGAGAAAAATAAATCTTAAGCAGAAGAATCTTAGTCAAAAAGGGATTTTCAAAAGGGTTGTTAAGTAAAGGGAGAAAGAAATACAAACAAAAATAAAAAGATTAAAAAGTACCAGTCCAGCTTAAAGTTAAACAGCTTTGCCAAATTCAAAGTTGCAATAAAAAGGGGGGAAAAAACTTTCACTTTGACAATTAATGATGCCACTTAAATTCTTTTCTCTTCACTTTTAGTCCTCTCTAATTTTTTCAGGGTGTTCTCTTCAAGAAATAATAAGTAAAAGTTCATCTCACCAAACTGAAACACTTTCTTTCCAATCTCTTCCGTTCCGGAGCTGGCCCAGCTTCAGCAGCTTGGAAGGCTGCCTCTCTGCTGCCGGCAAGAACGGCTTTTCCCGGATAAACCAGGGACCTTGCGATGTCCCTGGGATCGACAGGATGTGCCCTCCTCAATCACCGTCTCTACAGGACGGTTTAGGTCCGGTGGGACCGTCCTGCAACGGAGATATCAGCAGCGATCTTGGAGCTTCAAGATTGCACACTGTACCACTGAGACGCTAGCTCCGGGCTTGACTTCTTGTGGTGGCATGAGCTGCTGGTTGTGAGGAAGGGATGATACCATGGATTACATCCTTGTGATGGCTGTTGAACTGCTGCTTTCTGGACAAGGCATCAGCAAACAAGTTCTTCCACCTGGGATGTATTTTAGTTCAAAGTTGAACTGGTTGAAATACTTTAATGGAAACAAGAGACGATGGCTGAAAGTAAAAAGATAAGGATTCCACATGAATGTATGTACTAACTGTGAGGCTGGAATTTGTTGAAGAAACAGAGAGATGAAGAAACTGATAGGCCAAGAGCTGGTAGAGTGGAATGATCGGAAAGTGACAGTTGGAAGATAATGAACACTGAAAATGGAGCCGAGCTGGATGTCCTAGAGTGAGGAGGAGTGCCAAAGGAGTAATACCTCCTTTAAAAACCTTGGTCCAGCTGGCCTGGCTGGTAGCACCTCGTAAGGGCCCCTTTCCAGGGTTACAGGAGAAGATGGTCAACAGTTTTGAAGGCAGAAGAGGGCTTTATGCCCCAATGGAAGATAAAATGGTAGAACCATCTTCTAGGAGAAGGGAAACTCTGATTTCAAACCTCCACTGCCTTGTTGCTATATTAGGTATGTCATATTGGCACATCTGGGGAAAATCCAAGTTTGAAGGACCCGAGGTTTTCCCCACCCAAATCAAACCCCAAAGTTCTTTCCCCCCGGGTCAGATGTCCGTCAGATGATCCAACCAGGTCACAGCTACCATCTTGGCTGGCTTTGGTTCATGCCTCTCCAACATCTGGTAGAGTGTCCTTGGCTCCCACGGGAAGGAATGTTGTTTTGGCAATACAACCCCAGCTATCTCCCCTCTTATGCTTACAGCTCCAACTGGCCTTGCTGTGGCAGCCTTGAAGATGCTCCCAAAATGGTTCAGCTCAAAATGGCTTCAGGGCTGACAGACACCACAGTAAGTTGGCTGATTCTCATGCATATTTTTATAATTATATTTTTCATAGCACTGAGATTCATATATTTCAGTCAAAAATTGGACAGAAATTAAATTGAAAGTTACTGAGATTGTGACTGAACTTCCTTGCTTCAAACCAGAAAAATAGAAATCTTGTCCTTCTTTATCTGACTCTTGTCTAATTATCAGACCTAGGTATTTTCACTGAACTAGGAACACAGACATATGTTAGTTTTTGAAGGGATAAGCGGCAGGCAGTTCAGTCTGGTGCCTGGTGGACTACTGGCAACAGAAGATAAGTCAGGCACTGGTTTCTACATTGTGTGCATAATTATTAAGCAAGTTGTATTTTGAAGGATCAATATTATTGAATAACTACAGTCCTCTCTATCAATCCAAAATGTTAATAAACCTTACACCTGAATATTCAATAAAATAAAAGTGAGGTTTTGGCTTTCTTAGGAAAAATCTATGTGTGCACAATTACTGGGCAACTATTAGTGTCTAGAATTATGATACAACTAAATGAAAAATGAAAATTTGCCCATCTACCTGCTTACTTGCATCTGTTAAAGTGAGAATAATAAACAACTCAAAATGTACAAATAAGCATTTCTGACATTCAAAAAAAATCAATGACCAATATGGAAACCCATTTTTCAATAACAGTCATAAGCCTTCCATTCATGGAATCTGTCAGTTTCTGGGTCTGTTGAAGATCAACTTTCTGTGCAGCAGCAACCACAACTTCCCAGACTTGGGTTTTGTTTTTTTGTTTTTTTGAGTGTCAATCCTCACTGGCCTCTTGGTTTACTGAGACCCTCAAAGAATGAAATGGCAGAAATTAGCACTAATGAAGAAAGAAAAAAGCAAATTCATCCAAGCACAGATACTTGAGCCTACACTATGTTGATGTGGGAGGCAAAGTGTCAACTGTCCAATTAGTGATCCCAAAACAGGAAACACTCTCAGGAGCTTTGTATTCCCAAATGTAAAACTTTATAGGATACGTTATGTTGGTACTGAAAAAACAAAACCAACTCTGGTTTTCCTGAGCAAATGCTTGCCTAGTTAATAGGTTTCCCCTTCTCCCCATCTCTGGGTGTTCATGTTGTCCAATTATGAGATTTTATGGGAACATCTCTTTCTCCAATACTTGCAGTGGTGACCTTGGTAGTTTCCATGCTCTCATGATCTCCGTATACATTCTCAGCATTCCATTTCTCTCTCTCCTCCCCCAGCTCATTGGCAAGTTGAAATTCATTATGGTTTGAAAGAAGCAAAGTGGCTCAATCTTGAGATGCTGGCCCTCTTGAAGGAAAAGGGCACCTGGAAAATTATTAATCATAGATTAATTACTGTTGTTTAGATGGTCTTAGCCTCCTTTGGTTGCTGAGAACATTTTGCATGGAACCTTTTTACCAACTTTTCTTCAGTAACATTGTGGGCATCTATCCACTCAGCATCATCTGTGGAATATCTTTTCCACTGCATTAAGTATTGTAATTTCCTCTGAGTCCAGGATGTTTTTTTTAATCTCATAATGTTTTTCCTCACCCACCAACATGGAAGGCAGAGGCTTCCTGTCAGCTCCTACTGGAGGTCCCTGAAACTGGTTCAATAAAATATTTTACTCACAGTCCTGGTGTAGCAATGTGTGTTTATTTTGGCTTCCTCCAACAAACAGTAAGTCTGAGCAAAGCCAGCACTGAGAGCATCTGCCTCTCAGCACTTTTGATAATCCCTTTCCACCACCAATCATTAGCTAACACCCGCCCCTGATAACTACCCAACATCCGTCACCTACCCGCATTCTACCTATGGTGCAAAAGCTCCCAGATAACACCTCCCCCTTACCCCGGGTCTCTCTCTACCCCGATCCCCCATATGACATGCCGACTAGCCAATACTATCTTTCAAAATGTTCCCCAGCTGGGCATCTGGGGAAAAAGACAGGCGTTTTGCCGAGATAGTTGCGAAATGCCAAACAATTGACAAAGCAACCTGCAGCCGGCTGTGCCGAACTGATGATCCATTAGTCTCCTGACCATTAGCTACGATGACGTATCAAGCTTCGTTTCATCAGTAGCGTTGGTTACACCCAACAGGAGGAAAGAGGTTGCGTTTGGAGTCGTCAGCTGTCATCAACCCGGGTTTGTCAGGAAGGATCACTCGCCCCAATCTGGAGGACGTGACTATGTGTCGGGCTTCATTTCGGCAGTAGTGTTGTTGAAGCCCGACATGTGGCCCCCTCTACCATGTGTCTCTCTGAAACAAAAAAACAGACAATAACTATCCTGTATATGCAATTACCTCCTCCTCGCCCGCTTTCGTGGGATATTTCCTATGGAACTGCCGTTGCAATCGGGGTGCGGATACATCTGTACATGGTATCCATGCCACGTCTGATAGTGGGTACCCCTTCCAGCTAACTAGATATTGCAGGATACCCCGTCATTGACATTAATCAAGTATCTCGTCGATTTCATAATGGTCATCGCGTACTGGTCCCGGCATAGTTGCTCTTGGTTCTTGTCTGGCCATATTGGCCAGTTTTAGTAGAGTAATGTGGAATACGGAATGAATTAGTTTAAAACGAGATGGCAGTTGAAGCCCCACTGTTACTGGATTTATGACTCGTAATATTTGAAATGGTCCAATATATTTTGGTCCCAGGTTTTTCTTATTTAAACCCAGGTGTATGTATTTTGTTGATAAATAAACCCAATCTCCAATATTATATGGTTTTTGGTCAGATCGTTTCTTGTTGCTTTGGGTTGCATACGCTTCTTGGGCTTTTTTCAATGTGATTCTCACTGAGTCCCATTGTTTTGTTATATTGGTTGCCCACGTAGTGGTATTGGGAGTTTCTTGTGGTTGTTCAGCTTTGCGGCCATTCCAGTATAGGTGTAAATTCCACCCTGTTAACTATTTGAAAAGGAGAATAACTGGTGCTATTATGTACCGCATTATTATATGCGACTTCAGCATATGGCAGTAAAGTTGTCCAATTGCTTTATTGATAATCAACATAACACCGGAGATATTGCTCGATGGCCACATTAGCTCTCTTGGCTGCTCCATTGGTAGTCGGATGGTAGGCTGTACTCAATCCTTGTGTCAATCCAACTGCATAGATGAATTCACGCCAAAATTTGGATGTAAACTGCACTCCTCTATCAGATATAATCCGTTTGGGTACTCCATGTAATCAATATATATGTTGTATAAATAATTGTGCTAGTTTCTTAGCCAATGGTATTCCTTTACACTGTACAAAATGTGCCTGTTTTGAAAATAAATCAATAACAGTCCATATAACTGTGTACCCGTTATTATCTGGTAAATCCACTATGAAGTCCATCCCAATTTCTTGCCACGGTTTCGTCGGTTCAGATACAGACTGCAATAGAACTGTTGGTTTTCCTATTTTTGTTTTATTTATCATACAAACTGGACAGGACTTCACATACATTTCGATATCCGATCACATGCCTGGCCACCAAAACTCATTCTGCTAAATGTAATGATTTCAGGAATCCATAATGTCCTGCTTGTTTAACATCATGACATCTTTTCAACACCACTGTTCTTAATACATTTGGAACATAAATTTTGTTCCCACGCCAGGCAATACCATCTTTCAGTTCAATTTGATTTAAGTTATGTGTCAACCAATCATCTTCTGCTAAAATACAGGCAGATCTGGTGCTAGTATAGTGGCTTTAGATCCTGCGGCTCGATCAATTATCGGTATAAGTGGTTGGATTGTGTCCTCACGTTGACTATGATACTGTGGAAGTTGGGATAAAGCATCAGCCATAAAGTTTTCCCCTGCTGGAACATGTTTCAATGTGAACTTAAACCTCCTTAAAAAATAAAGCTCAACGAACTTGTTTCGGTGATGAACAACGTAGATTCCGGAGGGCTTCCAAATTTTTATGGTCAGCCCAAACTTCAAAAGGTTTTGGATTGCTCTCCAACAAATGTCTCCAGATCAATAATGACCAGTGAACCACGAAAGCTTCCTTCTCCCATATTGGCCAATTACGTTCAGTTGGGCTGAATTTACTAGAAGTGTATGCACACAGGTGTAAAACCCCATCCGCATTCCTTTCCAGTAGCAAAGCTCCTACTGCTACGTCGCTGGCATCTGCCTGGACAACAAAGGGTAACTCTACATCTGGATGTTTCAACACAGGTTCTCTTGCAAACAACTCCTTTAGGTTGTTGAATGCCTGTTGGCATACCTCTGTCCATGGCTGCCTAGTATTTGCCTTTGTATCTTTAATCCCTATAGTTTTTGTCTTCAATAAATCTGTCAGCGGTAGAGCAATATTGCAAAACAGGGAATGAACTGCCAATAAAAATTCGCAAACCCCAAGAAATTCTGCAGCTGTTTCCTAGCAGTTGGGGCTTGCCACTTTAACACGGTTTCTACTTTCTTGGGGTCCACCTCAATAACTCGTTCAGAAATATGGTAACTGAGGTAATCCAGTCACTGAGTATGAAACTCACATTTTGAGAGCTTCACATATAAAAAATTTCGAGCACCTGTCTAACTAATTGGATATGTTCTTGCTCAGACTTTGAATAAATTAAAATATCGTCTATATAAATGTTCATATAATACATCGTTTATCAGTTGCATAAATATAGCTGGAGCTCCTTGTAGTCCAAATGGCATCACCTTATAACAATAACTACCCAGTGGACAATTAAACGTCGTCTTCCATTCGTCTCCTTCTCTAATTCGTACTCTATAATACGCTTCTCGTAGATCAAGTTTTGTAAATATGCGACTTTGTCCTAAGGTGGTAAGCAGGTCTTTCATTAATGGTAGTGGATATAATGGTTCCACACAGATGGCATTCAACCCTCAAAGGTCTACACATAGATGTAAGCTACCATCTTTTTTTCACAGAACAACACAGGTGCTGTCACGTGTGACCTATTTGGAGTGATGAAACCCCTCTTCAATTTTTTTAAATACATTTTCTCATTTCTTCTAATTCTTTGTGGGTCATGGAGTACATTCATGGCTTAGGTAAAGGTGCACCTGAAATCAACTCTGTGGCACAATCCGTCAAACGGTGTGGTGGTAAACAATTGGTGCCATCTTCCTCAAACTCCTCAGCCAAATCTTTATATTCACAAGGGTAGGGTTGTACTGTTCGTGATTCCTTTATCAATGCATGTTCAGGAGCCCGCTGTGCTCCATCATGACTAGGTGGATGAAGACTAGCTGCTAATGTCAATTTTTGATACCCTCCTTCCCATTTTATAGTTGGCTCCCATTTATCAAGCCAAGCTAAACCCAGGATTACGGCTTCACTCATATGAGGAACCACCACAAGAGAAATCCACTCGCAGGGCTCACCCATCACCATTTTAAGATATTCAGTTCTGTGGGTTGCCGGAACCCCACCTAACATGGACCCATTCACCTGTTCAAATTTAATGGGTACATCCAATTTGATGACGTTTAAACTTAGTGTGTCCACCACCCCTTTAGTTATCAAACACCTCGTGCATCCAGAATCAATTAGTGCCTCCACCTTCTTTGTTCAGTCCGCTTATTCCACAGAAAAACAGGCAAGGTAAAAGGATGGATAGATTTACTCACCATTGGGTCATCGGTCACCTTCTAAGCCACAGTCGGCTAAAACCATAGTTGGTATACTGGGACTATTCTCCTCAGTGTTATCATCCGGTGATTTGCTTCTAACACCCCTCACTTTCTCCTGTCCATGCCAATCACTCCTAGTTGATCTGGTTCAGGTACTCTCAGGACCAATCAGAGGCATTCTCTCCAACATCAAAGGGGTATAGGACATGCTACAACTCTATGTCCCAGTCTATTACACCGGAAACATTTCATTATGCCTCTAACACTTAGAGCTAGTGCCCCTTTAGTCTGAGGTTTTGTAGCTGGATCCATAGTTGTATGTGTTTGGACATCACTTTCAAGTTTATGTTTCAAACGCCCAAGTCCATCATTTAATTCTATTGATACTTGATACCATTTGGTAACCCTAACATGCGAGCCCCTATAAAGACAGGCTTGATGCAATTTAGGGTCCAGACCTTCTTGAAAAAGATGTATCAGTAGACTTTCAGGTAATAATGGCAGTTTACTAATCACTCTTTGAAATTCATTCACATATTCCCTGGCCGTTCTTCCTTTTTGTTTTATGGCCAGAAGATCTTCAGCTCATTTATCAGCCATTGTATCCTCGAATCAAGTTCGTAAGGCAGCTAAAAATCACCCTGTATCTCCCAACTCCTCTGCCCTAGTGCGAAACAAATCAGCTGCCCACTCGTATGCCTCCCCTACCAATATTCCAGTGATTGCAATAATCATCGACCAAGTGGATGGATAACATTGACCATATAAGTCAAAATGATTCAATACTTGACCCAGAAATACAGCTACTTTTTGTGCAGACCCATCAAAAGTAGTAGCCAGGGGAGGTGGTCCCCACCTTCCTTGTGGTTACCTGTCCCAACGAGGCCCATACTCCATATCTCATCTTTCTATAGAGCCAGATTTCATGGAATAACCTTCGGGCCCCGCACTTCTCTCATCCAATCCTCTAGTGTGCAAATCTGACTGTTCTAACCCTCTTCCTATGTCAGATTCTCAGAATCTCATTGAGCTGGGTGTGCTCAAAGAACTACTATCAGGAGTTAATGTTTATTTAGACCCCAAAGAGCCTCTATCCAGCAGCCCTCTCAATGTCATCTCCCCAAACTGCTGACGCAAAAGTTCCAACATATCACTTCGTGGAACCATCCATTGGCTGTCTTCTGTCCCAAGCCACCATTTCACTTTCCAATCCAATGTTCGTTCCATTTGGGAAAGCCCTTTTGGGGCGTAACTCCGTTCACTCAAACATACTTCTTTGGCTATTTTTGGCCGCATGGTTGGCTGTGCTGCCGGCAGGGTATCCTCCGTCTTCTCCCCCATATCCTCACGGTCCTGTCTCCGCTCACTACTCTCTTTAACCTCCTCGAAATCCTCTTTCTCCAAAAAATCAGGGTCTTTTCCTTCTGCCATGGAGTAGATAGTAATCAGTGCTGGCTTTCTGTCAGCTCCTACTGGAGGTCGCTGAAACCAGTTCAATAGAACACTTTACTCACAGTCCTGGTGTAGCAATGTGTATTTATTTTGGCTTTCTCCAACAGCAGGAACAAACGGTAAGTCTGAACAAAGCCAGTGCTGAGAGTGTCTGCCTCTCAGCACTTATTATAATCCCTTTCCACCACCAATCATTAGCTGACACCCGCCCCTGATAACTTCCCAACATCTGTCACCCACCCGCATTCTACCTATGGTGCAAAAGCCCCCAAATAACACCTCCTCTTTACCCTGGGTCTCTCTCTACCCCGATCCCCCATATGACATGCCGACTAGCCGATACTATCTTTCAAAATGTTCCCCAGCTTCGGCGCATTGAGAAAGAGACAGGCATTTTGCCGAGATAGTTGCAAAACGCCGAACAGTTGACAAAGCAACCCTGCAGCCAGCCGTGACGAACAGATGATCCATTAGTCTTCTGGCCGGTAGCTACGATGACGTATCAAGCTTCATTTCGTCGGTAGCATTGGTTAAACCCAACAGGGGGAAAGAGGTTGCATTAGGCGTCGTCAGCTGTCATCAACCCAGGGTCATCAGGAAGGATCATTCACCCCAATGTGGAGAACGTGACTATGTGTCGGGCTTCATTTCGGCAGTAGTGTTGTTGAAGCCCGACACTTCCCCTCAACTGGCTTTAGCATGGATCTTCAATAAGCTTCAGTGGAACACTGGGTGGACTCATCTAGCTACTTTAGTAATTGTAATTCCACTGTAACTGGGGGCTCTTTTCTGATCTGCCTGTTCTGTGACTCCCTGATTTTATTCAGGGCTTTCTGCACATTTCCCCAGCTTTCAGGATATCCACACAGGCACCATTGATGCCCTGTAAATCTATACATAAATTCAAAGACCCATCTTTCTTTTCTTTGAAGAGTACTGGAGCTACCATCCTAGATTTCGCCAGTTGTACAAAGCCCTTAACTAGATTTTTATCCTCAAAGTTCCTGATCTCCTCCATTTCTCTTGGGGTCATGAGTACATCTTTGGTTTGGGTAATTTCTCCTTTGGCATTATTTCAGTGGCACAGTTAGTGGGGTGATGGTGAGGAAGTACATCTGATTCCTGCTTGCTGAATGCTTCAGCTAGGTCTTGGTATTCCTTTGGGATGGCCCTTCCCCTTAGCCATTCTTAGCTAGTGCATGGATTGGTTCTATCTTTCCCCTCCCCACCAATGGTGTTTTGCTACCTTTGCGTATCCCCCCCATGCATTGAAATCTGCCCACTATACTCCTCCAGCACCAATTGTTGTCCTTTACTCAACATCTGGATTCTACTTCTTCAGCCATGCCAACCCCAATATCATGGTCTCTGCCAGTTTTGGGGTTACTATGAACCAGGTAGTTTCCTCATTGGCTCCCTGCTTTCAGAGTTACTGGTTATGTTTTGCACATGGCAGGCAACCCCAGTAAGGGAGCCATCAACTTGCTCAAACTTATTTTTTCAGTCTCAGTTCCATCTTTTCCACAGTTTCATAGGCTAACCAAGCAATGGGTGCAATCTGAGTGTACCAGGGCCGTGAAGGCCCCCCTCACTCCTGAGTGGGGCACCCAGGCAGTCAAAGAGGCAAGGATTCCACTTATCATTGGATTGTCCTCTCCTTCATTATCACTCTTGTAGAAGAACAGGTTGTGCTTGCTGGGGATTGGAGTTCCTTCCCCCTCATTGGAGGGGGAAGAGACCTTCACAACCGACTGTACCACCCACATCTTCTCCTTTCCCTTCCTCAGTGCCTTCTTGGCCTTTGGCTAGCTCGCACCCTTTGGCATTGCCATTGGCAATTAGCTGCTCAGTGACTTTCTTTCCCACATCAGAAACAGGCACCATGGGCTCTCTTTGGGGTAGCAGGAGGAGCTGTTGGTCCCTTGCACATTGATGTCTCTCTTGGCCTAGTTGGGGCCAAGTCTCATGAGCCACATGTTGTCAGTATTCCCAACAGGTCTAGATCCACTGTGGTTGCTAGTTGGTACAGCTCCTTGTTTAATCTGTCTTGGAAGTGGTAGACTAGCAAGCATTCCTGTCAACTTCCCAGGCAAGCTGCAGAACTCCCAAATGTATTCTGTTATTGACTTACTCCTTTGTCTTATGGCATGTATCCTGGATTCCACTTGTGGGGCTTGTGCAAGGTCTCCAAACCTGGCTTGAAGCTCCTCCAGGAAGGCATCCACATTTGCCAACTCTGCTTCCCCTTCATTGTGGAGGTATATCACCCAATCTGCCTTGTCTTCTAGATTCGAAGTGATGGTGTTCACTCGGGCAACTTCATCAAGGTGCATTGCTCCGTATCATTTCAAATAGTTCCACAGCTGGTTCAGGAAGTAGGCTAGCCTCTCTGGCCATATCAAACATGGCTTTCAGAGGTGGGGCTCTTTGTATCCCAAACCAGCACATAGCCCAGTGATAGCCCCGCTGCCTTTGAGACTGCTTGAGCCTAGGTTCCTAACACTGCAGGGATCCCCTGGGCTTCTCCCGCAGCTGCAGCAGGGACAGCAGCCACCCCTTGGGGAACAACAGCTCCTTGTGCCATACTCCCCAGTTGGGATGGAGAGAGGGACAGGGTCACCAACACTTGGCTCGTCCCAAGACTTGCTTCTGGGACTGATGATTTCATAGATGCTGGTCTCCATATTTCCATTCTGATAAAACTTTCGCACAGTTGCTTCACAGAAGAGCTACAGCATTCTGTTAAGAATTTTCCCTCCCCCGATTCTTTCCATTCTGCAGCCTCTGGGCCTTCCATTTACTCTGTCACTACTTTGGGCAGGACCAAGGGGAACTCCAATTCAGCTGCTTTCCCCACTCCTCAGCCATCACAAATGGATCCTTCCGAACTCCTCTTGACCATCACAAATGGATCCAGCCATGACTCCTTCCTCACACACAGATGGCTTTTCCGTCTTCTCCATTCTCACCTTACTTGGGTCATCACCATCTGCATCGTGGAGCCCTCTTTGGTGGCTGCCAGTGCCTCCCAAGGAGGCAGTAATCTAGGTTTTGCTACAGCTTCAGTTTTTTGCTCTGTTCCAGACATTGTTAAGTTACAGCTCTCTCTGAGGCATCCAAGTAGGGAGGGGTTGAGTTAGGGAAAGCTGGTTTAATGTCAACTAGTGAACCCAAAACAAGGAAACACACTCAAGAGCTTTGAATTCCCAAAAGTAAAACTTTATTGGATATACCATATTGGTACTGAAGAAGCAAAACCAGCTCTGGTTTCCCCATGCAAATGCTTGCCTAGTTAAAAAAATAGCTTCCCCTTCTCCCCATCTCTGGGTGATCACATTGTCCAATTACGAGACGTCCATTTGTTATGGGAACAATCTATCTCTTTCTCCAACACCTCAGTGGTGACCTTGATGGTTTCTATGCTCTCACAATCTCCTCGTACATTCTCAACAGACTTATTCAGAAGCTCTGTTTAGGGCATTTTTAGAGAGGCATCATCATTGTGTGTTGTGTACAACACTCTGCTAACAAAGTCACAGATTTGCTGCAGTCACTTCATGTGTGAAATCTCAGAGCATTGGCTTGCGAGCACCAAGGAAGTGCTTAGATGCGCCTTAGATGTGCTATATATATATGTGTGTGTTGTGACTGGAAGGATCGATCCTGCTGGGAGTTTTGACTCTGATGACTCTGAAGATGGAAGGTTGGAGCCTGCTGTGAATGTGGAGTCTGAATTATCAGAGGACACAGACGTGAGCCAGGAGGATGAGAGATTGTTGCACAGACAATCCTCCCCAGAACCTTCGACTTCGTTCATGCCAGCAAATGATCAACAAAATGAGACAGAAGTTTCCAGCGAGGAAACTGACAGATCGTGGATTGACGCCAGAACTAGGAGAACCAGGAAACGTCAATCTGAAGGGAGGCGTCAGGCCAGACATTGATTGGAGAGACTGACACGCCTATCCAGGCGATTTAAAGAGGCGTGCTGACTCTCAAGCTTTGCTTGGAAGCAAAATGTTTGATGAGTCGAAAGATTACATTTGGAGTGGCCTTGTGATTTATGGACAATTCTGATTAGCCTGACAGGTTCCGGGAAGTCTGCCAAGGACTGGAAAACAGTGCTATTAACCCTTTTTGAATCCGGTTTTTGTTCTTGCTTGAATATTTTGAATTCTGAAACCTTGTCTTCTCATCTATGAATATAGGTGAGACATAACATATATATATGGCATTCAGCTTTGTTCGGGTATTTTCCCACGTCATTGTAGTTGTGCTTTTAAAGTTGTAGCAACGTTTCGGCAGAATCTCATCTGCCATCATCAGGCTTACGTTGCTACAACTTTAAAAGCACAACTACAATGACGTGGGAAAATACCCGAACAAAACTGAATGCCATACATGTAAGTACCCGCGAAAACTTAAGAAAACACACACACACACACACACACACACACACACATGTATGTATGTATATATAGGTTTGAAAGAGCTGTGATGCCGCCATTGTTGAAAGGACTATCTCTTAATACATTAGATAATTATTATGCAGCGTCCAGCACTTTCTTTTGAGGGAAGGTTGTTTTGATTAGTGAAGAACTGTTGGGAGAGACTTTCCTCCCTCACTATAACAGACTGAAATAATCAGTGAAGCAAGGAATCAAACAACTGCACTATTGGTTGTTTCAATCTATTATGGTGAGGGAAGAGAGTTTGTTCCAGTAGTTCTTCACTTATAGGATGCAATTGGGTTCCTCAATCCCCTATTAATTTTGTCAGCTGGAAAGATTTAAAATGACAATCATGCAGCTGTGCTTCAAGCATTAAGTGTAAACCTATTGCCAAATGCCCAAATCATAATCACATGATTCAGCATCAGTTATAAATACCATTCATTCAGTACTGTTGCAATGTTGGATTGTTGTTGAATGGGTAAGTGAAGACTACCTTTACACAGAGTTCCCCTTTGACATCAGTGTTATTCCTGGATGGGCAACAAATGAAATACTAAGAGTTGTAAAATTTGAAGTAGTACAGGTCTCCATTTTATGAGTGGGCAATGGGATCTGGTACAAATTGCTTTTTTGGCAGCATACACAAGATTAGACTTCTTTCTTCACACATAACAAATAGGAAAATCCAAATATTGATTTTAACAAGGTTCCAAAAGGGAATTGGTATTCTAGGCTACAACTCACTACTTATCTGGTATCCCAGGCTACTGATATGTTGCTTTCCTAGACAATTGTAATTTGGTCTGATAACATACTCCATTATTTCCATTTGATGTTGGTTCTATCCCTGTTCATATTTAGCCAACAGTTTAGCCAACCTACTGAAAATGGTATAATAAAAGTTGCCACAAATTTTGGATTTGTGCAGTAGACATAATGAAAGACACATGTATGTAACTGTAGCTCCAGACTTTATTGCAAAGCTTTTTTCAAAAAATAATTTTATAGATGAAATGAGACTAAAATAAATAACTATACAAATTCATTTTACAAAAGAAATAAAAAACAGTCTATTTTATTTTTTATCTTATAAAATAAAAGATAATAAATGATCTTTTGTAAAATGAATTTGTATAGTTATTTCTAATTAAGAGTTTCTGGAAGCCAGTCATCAATAGCAAGTTTTCAATAGCAATATTTGAACTGAAAATATTTTCTGCTTCACAGTACAGGTAGTCCTTGCCTAACAACCATTCATTCAGTGACTGTTCAAAATTATGACAGTATTGAACAAATGGTACCGTGTTTCTCACAAAATAAGGCTGGGCCTTATTTTTTTTTGACCCCCGAAAAAACAGCTAGGATGTCTTTTCAGGGGTGACTTAATTCCCCCCTTTGCATCCTCGGGTGGGTGGGTGGCAATGGCTTGGATGTTGACCTCGGTGTTGGTGGAGCGCTTCGTATCGGGGACCTTCCACCACCGTTGCTTTTCCTTCTCCCAGTGCTGCTGCAGCGTTTACAGCAATGCAGCGGCATTTGGCGCAGCCACATGCGGCCAGCCAGGGCTCCTCCCTGCAACCAGAGCCCAGCGGAGATGTTGAGGTAATTCCCCGTTAGGAGAATGAGCGCATACAGGGAGACGTATTTGAGAGTAGTGTTTGAATAATACACATACAGGACACAGATACACTGTACAGTAAATGTAGGTTTTTACTTCCAGAAACATTAAGCAAAGTCCAAAACAAGCAGTCCAAAGTCATTCATAGGTAAATCAGTCAGTTTTTTAATCCAGGGATAATCCAATAACAAAGTCCAGTGTCAAAAACAGTTCAGTAACAGACTTACATTATATCCAGAAAATATCAGTCAATTAGGAAAAATGGCAATACTCTCCAACAGAAGGAAATAGACTTACTCATACTCTCTTCTGAGACTAAGGCTAAACAACCCAGGTTTCTGGCTCCATCTTATGGCCGTTTGAGAAACCACACCTAATTACAGTTTTGCATTGTCTTAAAGATATAGTTTTAAAATGTTTATCCTGGTTTATATATTTCTAACCCAAATACCTGTTAGGTGACTTATATTCCTGACATTCTCTCCTTTTGGGTAAGACAGTATATACAACCTTATATTCTAAGTCCATAATCTTCACAGCTAGCCTTATGCTTTATAGAGCCTTGAGCCTTTGTAAAATGATCTGCTATATTGTTTTCTGACACACAGTATTCTAGCATAATCATTTTACTTTGCACACATTGTCTCACATTTAAATATCTTAAATCTGTGTGTTTCGTTCTTGTTTTAACAGCAATATTTGAAGCCATCTGTATTGCTGATTGATTATCTTCATAAACAACAATAGAATCTGTTACATTAATTCCCATATCAATTAATAATTGCTTATACAAAACTAAATCTGTACATAATAAAGACAAACATGAGAATTCAGCCTCCGTTGTTGACAAACTTAGATGTTTCTGTCTAATAGATCTTCATCCAATCAATGCTTTTCCCAATAATACAGCAGTACCCGATGTAGATTTTCGTGTATTTATGTCTGTAGCAAAACTTGCATCAGCATATGCAGTCAAATTCAGTTCATCTTTAGGTTCCAAATACAATGCATAATGCATTGTTTGTTTCAGGTATCTTAACACACGTTTAGCAGCTTGCCACTGCCTTTCAATGGGCTCAGCATTAAATCTCGCTAATTGATTAACACTGTGTGCAATATCTGGCCTTGACCAATTACTAAGATAAACTGCCAATCAAGGATTGATAAATGTTCTTATCACAAATAGGACTTTGAACATCACTATGGCTAAATTCCTGGCTCATTGGTGTTTTAGCCAGTTTACAAAGTTCCATTTTAAAACTTTTTAGTAATTGGTTAATTTTATGTGCCTGTGAGATTTTGTATCCTCCCCTAGTTTTACCTATCTTTAATCCAAGTTATTGTTTAATTTCTCCTAACTGTTTTATCTTAAATTTCTTTTCCAATAGTGAAATTATCTCAGTAGCTTCTTGTTCAGTTTTGGTGATTAATACTATGTCATCAGTAAACAATAGCAACAATGAAATCATACCATTACTTTCTCTTTTAAACAAACATGGATCAGCCATGCCAGCTACAAAACCTGTCTTAGTTAATTCTTTAACTATACATTGGTTCCACTCATATCCTGATTGCTTCAAACCATAAAGACTCTTTTTCAATCTTCAGCAATCATTATTATCAGTATTATCATTTTTGAGACCTAAAGGTTTCTTTAAATATATAGTGTGTTGCAATGGTGCATGCAAATATGCCGTCTCTACATCCAAATGATTTACAATATATTTCTCTTTAGCTGCCCACACTAATGCCGCCCTTAATGTAGTAGCCTTCAGACTAGGTGCAAACACCTCATCATAGTCATTTGGTGTCTGATTAAACCCTTGTGCTACTAACCTGGCTTTATGGGTAACAGTCCCATCTACACCTGCCTTCAGTTTATATATCCATTTATATCCTATGGCATGTTTACCTGGTGGTAACTTAACATTTTCGTATACCTCCAGTATTTTTAATGATTCCAGTTCCTTATCCATTGCTTTCTGCCAAGCAGCCTGATCCTTAGCAGGATACAGTTTTAGTTCACTATAGTTACTTGGAACTGTATTCACTTGGCATACAACACTAGCCTGATATCTTATCAGGTGGTCGTGTTACTCGGGTTGAACATCTAGGTAATACAGGGCTAACTGGTGGACTCTCCTGTGCCACCTGCTCCTGTTCTTCTACCTCCTCCTGTGCCTGTTCTATTACTTCCTCCTGTTCTTCCTCTTTAATGGCTATTTGGGGTTTACTGATTTTATCTTTAGGGACCATTTGGGTCTCAATAATAATATCATTGCTGGATTCCTGTTCCAGTTTATGCCATCCAACGTGCTCAAGAAATTTTGCACTAGGACTACAATAAACATGAGCTGTGCCTTGATCCCAGAATCTAAATGATCTATGGTTGGCCTCATAACCCACAAAAAATAACTTCTTAGCTCTATGTTGCCCTTACAGTCTTACTTGTGAGGGAATATGCACCAATGCTGGAGCTCCAAATGTGTGTAGGTAACTTAAATTTGGCTTTCTGCCATGCCAACGAGTGAATGGCAATTCTCCAGTTGTTGTGTTAACTACATTGTTTAAAACATGGTTACTACACATTATGGTTTCACCCCACAGTGTTTCAAGTAAACCTGAATCAGATAACAGTGTGAGCCATGGCTTGTAATGTTTGCCCTCTTCGTTCTATAAATGAGTTGTGTTGTGGTCTGTAAGGTGCAGAACGTTTATGCTCAACACCAGCCAATTTCAACATAGTTTGGAATCTTTTGTTAGCAAACTCAGTCCCATTATCAGTTTCTAAAGTAATTACTTTACTCCTCATTTTTCTCTCAGCAAACCTTAGCCGGTAAAAGAAATGTTGGAATGTTTCTGTTTTGTTTTTCATAAGATAGCCGAAACCATATCGTGAGTAATGGTCCATAATACTCAAAATATAACAGGCACCTCCTAAACTTGGTTTCTTAGGACCAATTATGTCAGCAAAAACAACCTCTAAAGGTTCTTTGCTCTTAAACCCATTAAGTCTGTTTGCAGGAGTAACCTTACTCTTCTCTTGGCTACAAGCTTTACAGTTTAAATATTTGCTACAGGGTTTCAATTTTACTCCCTCTGACAATTCAACAGTTTGTTTGAGCATTTTGAAATTAATGTGCCCTAGACTCTATGCAGTAAATGTATACATTCATCATGTGGCTTAACATTGTTATAAACTGAGTTAGCCATCTTCAACTGGTCATCGTGTATCACATATAAATCATTTTTTAAAGTGGCAGTAACACTTTTACCCTCTTTTTCTATTATACAGTTATTTCCCCTAAAGGTTACTACATAACCAAGTTTAACTAAAGTCCTTACTGATCGCAAATTAAATTTCAGTTTAGATACATATAACATAGTTAAATGTTCGTTTATACAAGACCAATATGCAGTACCTTCACCTGATGCTTTAATCTTCCATCCATTTGCCAATGATACATGTTGTTTACTCATGGACATCTTTACAAACCTTTTTCCATCTTTAGTAATGCATTGCGATGCTCCACTATCAACAACCCACAAATCATTGTTTACAGTTGAATTGCTAGACATAGCTAAACTAACATTCTTCTTAGCCTTCTGATGTTTACTAGTATTCTGTTGTTTTCCCTTCTTACAAAATTTAGCTATATGTCCCCTAGCCCCACAAGAAAAACATTTCCATATAGGCAGTTGAAGATAAATCCTCTTCTTGTGGTTGTTCTTTCCTCAGTTGGTCCCTATCCAGCCATCTTCTTGCTTCTTCTAACAATCTTCCAGTTATTTCAGTCAATGTCAGTTTATCTCTGGATAGTACTTCCAGTGAAGATACATAATCATCATAACTTTCATCCAATGAGGAAATAATGATGTAAACTTGATGCAGCTCTGAAAATATAAGTTCTTTTTCATGTAGCTCTTGAAAAGTTCTTTTCATGAAGTTTAAATGAGCTAACATATCTCCACCTTTCAGAAGACGTGCTCTAAACTGTTTACGTGTAAGATGTATGTGTGCACCTACACTGTCACGAACATAAATCCTCTTCAAATTCTCCCAACACTTAGCAGCAGACTCTTCTCCACGAATATGGGCTAGCTGCTGGTCACTCAGTGTTAGTCCAATTATACAAAGAGCTCATTCTTTGTTCTGTTTAAAGTCAGCAAGTTTCTTGGCATCATCCTCATTTTCTGGATCCCAAGCATTTACATCTGGTGGGTCTTTAACTACATTCCATAAACCTTCTCTACATAGAAGGAGACTGCAGTTCATAGACCAGGAAACATAGTTTGTTCCATCCAACTGGGTTATCAGTGATAGACTTGTTGAAGTGTCTTGTGCCATCTTTATCAGGATAGTAAACCACAATTAATCAGCAAACAGCTGTCTGTATACAGTACTGTGCATTCACACTAACTTAGTTATCTAAGCCTGGTGTGGCCTGGGCCTATAACCAGTGTTGAGGTAATTCCCCATTAGGAAAATGAGCATACAGGGAGACGTATTTGAGAGTAGTGTTTGAATAATACACATACAGCACACATATACACTGTACAGTAAATGTAGGTTTTTACTTCCAGAAACGTTAAGCAAAGTCCAAAACAAGCAGTCCAAAGTCATTCATAGGTAAATCAGTCAGTTTTTCAATCCAGGGATAATCCAATAACAAAGTCCAGTGTCAAAAACAGTTCTGTAACAGACTTACATTCAACCCAGAAAATATCAATTAGGAAAAATGGCAATACTCTCCAACAGAAGGAAACAGACTTACACTCTCTTCTGAGACTAAGGCAAAACAACCCAGGTTTCTGGCTCCATCTTATGGCCATTTGAGAAACCACACCTAATTACAGTTTTGCATTTTCTTAAAGATACAGTTTTAAAATGTTTATCCTAGTTTATATATTTCTAACCCAAATACCTATTAGGTGACTTATATTCCTAACAGGAGACACTCGGCTTCAGGCGCTCCTGTCACTGCCTTCCCTTCGCCTTCGCCTTCGCCTTTGAAGGCAAATCTTTTAAAAACAATGCCCTACTACTGGTACAACAAAGCCTCCCCTGCCCGAGAGGGCAACCCAACCCCACGTGGGGAGGCAAATCTCCCAGGCCGCAGCTCAGGATCGCCCCACCCTGGGAGAAGCACCCAGCCACCATCCCTGCCTGGCGCCAGGCAGAGGTGAAGAGCTTCACCTGGGGCGCCCAGCGCAGCTGACAGTCGAGCCCTCCTGCCCAGTGACGGAGCTCTCACCAAGGCAGCGAGCGCCTCCCCACCGGGCCCTCTGCTCATCCCACCACGGCCATGCCAGAGCTGTACGGGCTGAGCAGAACCGGGAAAGCGAGCTACGGGTGCGCACCTGCCTGCCAAGCGAAAGAGCTGGGCCGACCTGAGCTTGGCTTCCTTCCCAAGTCCCTCCAGCCCGAACCCAAAGGGGCCACCGGGAGAGGCCGCCCAAAGCAGTGATAGCGCCTACCCATCCGTGGACAGGGAGGCAAGGCGACGGCTTGCGCCATGTCCTCCTCCGAACTGAGCCCTGCCGAGTGAACGCCTCTGCCTGATGCCTGTGCTGCTGCAGCATTTGGAGCTGCTGGCGCATTTGGACATGCGTGGGGATGGGATGGGCGAGGGGTGGAAAGGACGAGCGGCTTCAGGCTCTCTCCACTGGACCCACCGGCCAGGAAGCAGCGTTGCCGTCGCCTCACCTCCACGGACGGGTGGGCGATATCATTGCCTCGGGCAGCCTCACTCGGTGGCCTCTTCGGGTTCGGGCTGGAGGGACTTGGGAAGGAAGCCAAGCTCGGGTCGGCCCGGCTCTTTCGCTTGGCAGGCAGGTGGGCACCCACGGCTCACTTTCCCAGCTCTGCCCAGCCTGCACAGCTCTGGCACGGCCCTGGCGGGATGAGCAGAGAGCCCGGTGGGGAGGCACTCACTTCCTTGGCAAGAGCTCCGGCGCTGGACATCCCAGGCGAAGCTCTTCCGCTCTGCCTGGTGTCAGGCAGGGATGGCAGCTGGGCGCTTCTCCCGGGTGGGCCGATCCTGCGCTGTGGCCCCGGGAGATTCCCCTCCCCACGTGGGTTGGGCTGCCCTCTCGGGCAGGGGTGGCTTTGTTGTACCGGTAATAGGACGTCATTTTTAAAAGAATTGGCTTTGCCTTCAAAGGCAAAGGGAAGGCGGCGACAGGAGCGCCTGAAACTGAGTGTCTCCGCTGAGCTTCGGTTGCAGGGAGGAGCCCTGGCTGGCCGCGCGTGGCTGCGCCAAACGCCAGCAGCACGGGGAGAAGGGAAAGCAATGGTGGCGGAAGGTCTCCCGATACAAAGTGCCCCACCAATGCCGAATATGGGCCTTAATTTGGGGGGAGGGGTTTAATTTGATTTTATGCCTATAAAACATGCTGGGACTTCCTATTGGGGGAGGCCGTATTGTTGGAGAAACACGGCAGTTATGATTGATCCTTGAAATTACAGTTATTCCAGCAACCCTGTGGTCATAGAATAAAAATTCAGGTCTTGGGGAACTA
Source organism: Pseudonaja textilis (assembly GCF_049901715.1). Classification (NCBI taxonomy): domain Eukaryota; kingdom Metazoa; phylum Chordata; class Lepidosauria; order Squamata; family Elapidae; genus Pseudonaja; species Pseudonaja textilis. Next base: position 56,789,608 of record NC_142008.1, on the reverse strand, counting down.
GCCCATATTCACAATTGCAGCATATGCTTCAATTACCCCACCCACCTCTTTCCATCCCATTCCTGCCCTTAGTTGACCTACTTAGTTGATTCTACTGCCACAATCTATCCCTGCCACCCCAAGCTAATATTTATTGTGATGTTCACTCATTGTTGGCACAACAATGCCACATCTAGCTGCTGGGTGAAGCACCACCCATACTGCTATCCTGTGTTCTTCATTTGGCAGATAAGACTCTGCCACCTTGCTGTGCTCACATCTTCCAGTATCTAGATCAAACATATTAAACTCAAGGCCTGCAGGCCAGATCCAGCCCACAATGTGGTTAGATCTGGCCTGCAGGGCTACCCTGGAGACAATGAGAGATCAGTCCCATCACCCCTGCTGCTCAGCCCATCCCCCTGGGCATGGGCACAGGTGGCATTGAGCATGGAATCTGGCATTCCAGATAAAAGGGAAGCTCTCAGAATGCGGTCAGCCTGTGGGGCAAGACAATTTCCGGGGATGCCGGAAGGAGAAGGAGGAAGGAATAATTAATTCTGCTCACTTGGAAGAAGCATTTATTGTAAAGTTTCCTGCAGATACAAATACAAAGATATGTGAACGCTTGCCTTTCAAACAGGAGGGTAGACAAATGGCTGTCATTAGAAACATTTCCCTTCATTTATATTAGGCTGTCCTCTAAAAGACTTTTCAGACAAATATGTTTTCAAGATGGTACAGTCTCAATCTCTCAAAGCTGCCTGCATCAGAATATACAAATACAAATTCAAGGAAAAGAGATAGCATGGTGGCCCTTTGCACAAATACAAACCCATTATAAAAAAGATAGAGAACAATTTGGCTTTAATATGATCCCACTAGAATTAGATAAAATATGGCTAGGAGAGTAAAAGAAAACAATTAGTAAAACATATAAATATCTTTTGGATTACAAATTAAAAGAAGAAATAGTCACAATTATCTATGATAATTTGGGCTAAAAACATGGGTCATAGTATTGAATTAGATAAGTGGGAACACATCTGGCAAACAAATTACAAATTAACCATGTCAGTCTCGTATAAAGAAAACTTATATAAAATGGTTCATCGCTGGCACCTACCTCCTGCAAAACTGGCTAAGATGTTCCCCAACCTACCACCCAACTGTTGGAAATGTAACTACGCACAAGGAACATATTTTCACATGTGGTGGACTTGCCCATGTGCTCAGAAGTTTTGGAGAAATATTAGAAATTGGATTTTAAAAATAACAAAACAAAATTTAAAACTTGAACCTGAAACCTTTCTGCTAAGTATGATAGATTTAAACATGGAGAAAAAATATCAATATTTAATTTTGCACATCATAACTGCGGCTAGAATAACCTATGCACAAAACTGGAAACTGTCTTTCATTCCTTCAGAGGATATGGTAATTAAAAAAATACATGAATGTGCTGAGATGTAACCAAATTGTTAAAAAATAAACAAGATAGTGACTATTATGAAATATGGAACATTTGGTAAGATTGGTTAAAGAAAAGGTAATATTTGATATTTGGATAAGTTATGGAAATGACAAGACGTGCATTTAATTATAAACTATATAGAGAAATTAAAACATTAAAAGAACGAAGGAGTTATTGTAACAAGGCAGATCACGTCAATGATAAAGATAAAGAAAAAAAACATTGCTCAATATACGCTGTAAAATGTATATATGTATGTGTATGTGTGTGTGTGTGTGTGTGTATTGATTTGTCTGTTTTAAATGTATGTCAAATAAATGTTTTTTTCTAGAATAAAAACATTTTATAAAAAAAACAAATGCAAAAGATATGTGAATGCTTGCCTTTCAAACAGGAGGGTAGACAAATGGTTGTCATTAGAAACATTTCCCTTCATTTATATTAGGCTGACCTCTAAAAGACTTTTCAGACAAATATGTCTTCAGGATGGTACAGACTCAATCTCTCAAAGTTTTCTACATCAGAATATGCAGGCAGATTAACCAGCTATGTCAGAATATGCAGGCAGGTTAACCAGTTGATAGCGCAGCAAGGAAGGAGGAGTGGGTTATGGGGAAGAGGGGCTTGTCTTTAACCTAATGAGAAATGCAATAGGAGGGAGGGAGGGAAGGAGGAAGGAAGATGAGAAAGGGGAAGGAGTAGGAAGGAGATAAAGGGAAGAAAGGAAGGAAGATGAAGGTGGAAGGAAGGGAAGGAAGGAAGAGTGGAAAGAGGGAGATGGGAATTAGAAAGAGGGAGGCAGTGAAGGAAGGAGATGGAGGGAAGAAGAAAGGAAGGAATGAGATGTGAATGAAATGAAGAAGGAAGGAAGGACATTGGAATGAGAGGGAGAGAGTGAGGAAAGTCCTGCCTTAGCACTTGGCCATCAGCAGTCCTGCTGCCCTTTCGTCATGCCTTGCCTCCTCCTCCTGGCCTTTCCTGGTGGTCTCCCATCCTATTGCTGAGGAATAGGTTATTTGGTTATAAAGCTGAGCCTCCCTCTGACCCGTCCGCACCCACCTGGCCAAGGAGAATGAGCACAGCAGCAGCAGCAGCCTTAAGGAGGAGGTAAGTGCAGCTGGGCACCCTCTCAGAAAAGCAGGGCTGGGCTGGGCTGCGGAGTCCCAGTGCCCCAGGAGCTCGCGAATCATACTAGATGCTTGCCCTCCACAGCCCAGAGTTCTGGGCAGCCCATGCCACCATCCAGGAGTCCTCCACGTGGCCTGAGAGGTACAGCAAAACTCCTCTGGTGGATTAAGTTTTGGTGCTTGCCCTCATATTGCCTTCCTCTGCTGGAAACCTCCAGATCCCCCCTTCCAGCCTTGTCTAGCCCCCACAGGAAGCAGAGGATGACACACGGAGAAGGAAGTTTACAGGAAGCAGTTTCCTCTGAATCCAACTTCTGCCTTGACAGATCTCTGGAGAGGAAGAGGGGGTGGTGGGGAAGTTGCATGCAGGAAGAGTGCCCCAGGTCAGCATCCTTATCACACAGGTTTGGAAACTGGGATTCCCTTTTGAGAAGGACCAGCTTCCCTCATTCAGGACCAGGGAGCGCTGGTCCCCTGCCTCTTCCTCTTGCTCTACAGAGATGTGTCAGGGTTCCATCCTGCAACTTGTTCCATCCTGACTTGTTTCACCTAGTCATGGTGACTCAGGTACTGGCCCTTTGAGGGCAACTATAATGCTGATGCAGTCCTCAATGAAATTGAGTTTGACTCCCCTGGTCTAGATCCTAGGATAGTAGTGGAAGGAAGAAGATGGCAAAAATCAGGAGGGCAGGGGTAGGCAGTGGCAGTGGAGGATATGACATCCAAGGGGACAGATATGGTGGGGAAGATAGGATGGTGGAAAAGTTGAAGTGAAGGCAAATGTGGCGGGGTGGTGGAATCTTTTATGCTGAAGGGAGTTCACTGGGCCTAGCTAGAACAGAACAGAACCAGCATTTCATGTATATATCCTTTGCCTAACTATCTAACTACCAAAGTAATTATGCTTTGCCTAAATACCACTTTGCTTAGCGATGGAAATTCCAGTCTCTATTAGGGTCATTAATTGAGAATTACCTTACATAGATTGACTGAAGCTAAAACAAAAGTAAGAAATGTTAGATTCCTTCTTCAGTTTTCATCTTTTGTTTTTTTCTTTCTCTTCAGATCAACAATAAACTCTGTGGTAAAGTTAAAGTACCCCAACAAGTATCCCAAGATGCAGAAGTAGTACGTGAACTGGTTGTTCAAAGTGAACTAGGGAGTGAATACCTTCAAGGAAGAATAATTACAAAGTTTTTCTTATCTCCTCGAACTGCCCTCATCAACTTCCTCATCCAGGATTAAGAAGATATTTCCTTAGAATTGTCTGTGTCAGGGGTCTCCAACCTTGGCAATTTTAAGACTTGTGGATTTCAACTCCCAGAATTCCTCAGCCAGCAAAGGAGACCCCTGGTCTATGTAACTATAACTGTGGCAGAAATAAGGATAAAGATATCCTTATTTCAGGAAAGATTAAAAAAGAAGACCAAATGACCTCATTCAACAGTTTCAAAAGTTAATTTCTCTTTGTAATCTCTACAGATCATATATAATCTTGCATTGCAGACATTTATCTCTAATTACAATGTAAAAGTAAATCATAGATTCCAAAATTAAAATGAAATTAAGTATGGCAAAAATTTCATAATTCTACTATGTCACCTTAAAATCTGGTTTCATTCAATGTCACAATTAAAATTTTGTCTATAAAGGTAAGGAAAACAATTGGAGCTATTTATGCTATAAAACAGGGGACAAATCCCTGCATGGGATGGTCCAGCCCACAAGGTGCTTAAATCTGGCTCATGGGACTGGCTGGAAGTATCAAAGGTCCAGCTTATGGACACCCCACCTGGCCTGTTTTTAACCTCCCCAGGCTCCAGCAGCACTCTGACACCAAAAAAGACCCAATGGGTGGCAGAAGAGGTGGCAGAGATCATGTACTAGGTAGGCGCATGGCCCAAAGTCCGCACCGAGTAGTCTGTCTCCAAAAACCTGAATTGCAGGAAGACCTTGGCAACCAAGGTTCATTCCAGGAGTCGGTGAGGGATTGTCCAGTGACCTCAACTAGGGAGTTGAGGACCACAATCCTCGAATGGAGGATGACGGGACTGCTGAACCTGAGTGGCTGGAGATACCAGACCACGATGTGCAGCCAGACCTTGGGGGAATTGCCAGAAAGATTAGGTTGACTCAGCCTGAGCAGCTTGGGATGCTCATGCCAGCCCAAAAGCACAGGGCTGATCTTGAACCAGCTGACTTTGATGTCCCCCCTTCCCAGTGGTCTGGTTTATCATGGCAACATAACGACCAGCCAGCCCTCCGCTGCTTCGTTCCACTCAGTTGAGCATGGGGATATCTCTTCCCCGGGGGGGGGAGGTCTACCCCTACTCCCCCCCAAGTCCCAGGCAACTAGTCCTCTGCCATTCCATACAACACAGTCGAGCCCAGGACTGCAGCAGAGCCCATCAAGAACCCAGGTAGCAGCTGACCCACCAGGTCAGCCCCCGCTCCCACCGAATATCCATCCTAACCCAGTGAACCCCCTTACACTGCTGCCAGCAGCTCAGGCCACCATGTGGTCCTTTTTCGGCTGGCAGAGTGCTACTGGTCACCAGAGATCCATAAACAGGCCGCATGGGGACCTTGCAGGGCCCTCACACAGCCCATTTTCACCCAGCAGAGTGCTGCAGAAGGCACCCATCCTGTCTCCCCCCACACCCATCCCCCGCTGGCCCATGGAGAACTACAATGCTGATCCAGCCCTTGAAGAAATCCAGTTTCTTCAAGGGTTGCTATAAAAGGATCATTAAGATGAATGAATAAGCTGCAGCTAGAATTGTATATGCCCAACAATGGAAGTGTGATGAGATCCTGACAGATGAGAAGGTAATTAAGAAAATATTAGAATGTGCAGAAATTGATAACTAACTATCAAAGATAAAGAAGAAACTAAACACTTCTTGACATGGGACTTATTTTATCAATGGCTAGACAATAAAAACAGAAAGAAAGGGACATAAAAAGGATAAATATTAAAATGGAAATTTGTTAAAATGGACAAACAAAATATTACTGTAACTAAGTATTAGTGTTATTGTGATACATGTTATTTTAAACACTCTGATTTATGATTGCCTAAAAATAATTGTACCCAGACAACACACTGTTCAATTGAAATGGAATATTTATATATCATACTAATAAAACAAATAAAGCTTTTTTAAAAGATGAATGAATAAGCCTGCATTTGTGATTAGTTTATGGTTGTTTATAAACTATAAGGGATACAGACAATTCTTACATTTCAAATAATTGCAGCTTTTAACTGTGTTATCTATGTTAGCACTATTCTGTTGTGACAATTGTCCAAGAATATTTTCAAGTGTAAGGATTGCATGAATCTCTATTCTTCCTATCAATTTCTCTCTCCTACCTGAGAAAATAATAGGCAACTCAATGATCAAACATCAGAAAGTTTTGATTGTAATGTTAAATCATATAATACAGTTAGAAATTATAGGAATTGCAATCCTAAACATGCTTATTTCAGAGGGACAAGTATTGAAAAATGGTAGATAGATTGCTTTCTTAGGTTGAACTTGGAAAATACTTAATAATTTTTTGAAGAGCTACATATGTAAATGTTAGTACTGGATCAAATAATAAGCTGTAAGGTTCCTGAGCCACTGAGATGCCAAAGAGAGTGAGACTCGAGGCAAAGCTTGCAAAAATATCTTTTTTATTCTTTGGCCAAAGCAAAAGTCCGGGTGAATACTATATCCCAAACATACAGGCAAAATGCATGTAAGGAATAGCCACACTGTCAGATCCGTGTATCTGTCATTTCTTCAGTGGAACAAGAAAAGGGGGGTGGGGGAGGCTGATAAAGAAATCATTTCTTAATGTAACCTGAATATATTTACTCTTATATTGAATTTGTTTAACCCACACATGATACAATGGAGGAGAAAAGCCAGATGGCCAGAACTATCACCTCTGAGAGAAACAACCAGGAAATGAGAAGATCATAAAAATTCCACAGTGGGATGTGCCTTGGAAATCTTTGGGAAAGTTTGTTCTAAAAAGGGGGTGGGGGGTGGGGAAACTAGGTATGCCCTGGGAAACTGTGAAAAAGATCGTTCCTTAAAAAACGGGGGTGGGGAGGAATTAACATAGTGACTTTTGTTTCACTAAATACACATTGAGATAAGGGGAGGGGTTCTAAACTCCCTTATGTATCCCTGTATGGCTGAGAGACCTCAGACACTGCTTTGAACTCCTACAGAATTGTCTCATCTCAATAAAGGATTCCTTTTTGATACGTTTTGATACGTTTTCAGAAGTTCATTCTAGTTGAGTGAATGGGAAAAGTTCTGTAGCCTGACACACACCCTGCGAGAGTGGCTCAGAATGTTATATTCATTTTATACCGAAAGAGACAAAGTTTATCCAATCAGAGACAAAAGTTCGTTATTCAATGTGGGCAATACCTTGCCCATACCCTCCCCTCCCTTATTCATGAAGCATTCTTTGTCCGAGCTCTGTCCATGCTTTGTTATCTAACAGTATCTCTTGTCCTTGTGTGTTCGTGCTCCTAGGCAGCCCCTCTTATCTATGGAGCAGGATGTTCCTGGGAACTTTCTCCAAGGATGTGCCTAGCTCTAAAGTAAATTGCAGAAGTGAGAAACCAGAGAGAAAAAGATACAATTATCTTACAGAATGAATTCCTAACAAATTATTCCCAACCTTAGCAAAATAGTACAAGCAACTTCTTTAACAGAAGCAAAGAGCAAAAGTTAGATTGATTTGTGTCAATATGTCCTTTCAAAGCTATGATCAAGAAAACTTTCATATAAAATTCATAAAATTTGCAGTTCAGCTCAACATCCCAAGAAATAGATAGTAGAGGCACCAAGAGAAAATCTATCATATATTCCATATTGTGTATCTAAAAGAAATACAATAGCCTTCAATGGAAATTGTACAGCTATAAAAAGGATAGTCTGAAATTGTATACAGCAAGAAAGAATTTTAATTTACTGATTCAGAAGCAAATCAATACTTTTCTACTGATGATCAGTCAAAATATATTTTGTTTGCAAAAACAATTAGCACAATCCGTGCTTTAATTCAGTTCAACTGAAATAAATGAAACTTCACAAGAGCAATAGTGTTCCTGCAAAATTGTCATTTCATTTAAATGAAGCTGCAATAAAGAAGTTCCTGGCGGATTATGCTTATTTTGCGAATGGATTTTCTATGTGCAAAGTCTGGTCTGGTTGTGTGTGTATAAAAAAAAGCAAAGATGAAGCAATATTATAACTTCAGAAATTTCTTTGTTTGAGAAACATGTAAAATTACAACTAGTCCAACCTTCAAAGACATTCTTGGAATTAGCTGCATTTATGGATGGAGAAGTTAAATAGATGAACAACAGGAGAATAACAGCTTAACAATTTTTCAGACAAAGATTTCACAAAAAAGAAAAGAACAAAAAAGGGAATGAATCCCAGCATTAATTGTTATTTGCAAAATATAGATTAGATAAACTATAATTAGTTCCATTTTCCATATTGCCATTAGTGTCACTGTTCCAGTTCTCCAATAGAAATAAAAGGTTTGATTAACTTCTTTTAATTCTGGCAGACCTGGAAACATCACCACATAGCAACCAAAACAAAGGCAGCAATAACTATTTCAGTGGTGGAATTCAAAAAGTTTTACTACCTATTCTGTGGGTTAGGCTTTGTGGATGTGGCTTGGTGGTCATGTGACTGTGGGCATGGCCAACTTAACATCACTCACGTCAAAGGGTGCCTTGCCTGGCCTCTCCTCGCCTCAAAGACCTCAACAAGATACAATTTCCCTGTCTATTTATTTGTTACTACTGAACATCCAAAATACATTATTTAATCTTATGTATATATGCCATATGTGTACATATATATTACATAGTATATTGTGTGTATAGGCACACAAAAGAATACATTATCTACTATATATACTGTGTTCTGTATTGCTACATTAGCATTCTTGTAACCCCTCGTCCTGATTGGCCAGGACTCACGGCGCTCGGATTGGCTGAGTGAGCCGCAGCAATTGGCCCATTGCGAATCGCCCGCAATTGGAGGAAACCAATCGCGGGGGATTCAAAGCGGTGTCATTGGCCACAGCTGGCAAGGCAAGTTCAATATAAGCCACCACCGATCCAAGGGAAAGCCGAGCCAATCTCAGACTAAATAAAGAGCTTTAAAAGAGTCACTGAGTCTCGCATCTCCTTCTTGTGATCGGCGAACATGACATACTGTATGTGTATATACATGCACACACACCTCTTCTAAAACTATACACATTCAACCTCACTAACTGTGTTTGGAAAAGCACACCCAGAGTCTACTTTCTGCCACACATTTAACAACATCTTCTGTACATTAGAACATTACACACGCCTTCAGATTTTCTTCCCTAGCCTGCACATGACCATTAGATCCAGGAGATGTCATGAATGGAGTAAAATGTGGCAAAACTTACTTTAAAGCTCTTGCTTAGCAACCAAAATTTTGGGCTCAATTGTGGTCATAAGTGAAGAACAACCTCTGCCTTCCTCTGTATGGCAGCCTTGTCCCTTTTCTGGCAATTTTCCTCTCTGTTAGAGGCATCAAAATAATCCAGACAATATAAGGTCTCCTGCTGGAGCAGGGGGTTGGACTAGATGGCCTCCAAGGTCTCTTCTAACCTTGCTATTCTATGATTTTGTAAGGATCTGCTGCTGGAGCAGGGGATTGGACTAGAAGATGACCTCCAAGATCCCTTTCAGCCCTAGATTGCTGTGCTGTTTCAAAGAGTCTTCTGAAACCAGGATTTGTGGTCCTTCCTTCTTCTCCCTTTTTTCTCTCTCCCTCCTTCCATGTATCTGTCTATCTATTCACTCATCCATGCAATTATATGTCATTCACTTTCTCCTCCCTCCCTCCCTGTCTGTCCCTCTCTCTTTCCCTTCCTTCCATCCCTCTTTCTTTCTTATCTTTCCCTATCCTTTTTCTTTCTTTTCTTTCTTGTCTCTCCCTTCTCTCTCTCTCTTTCTTTTCTTTCTTTATCATTCATTCTTTCTTTTCCTCTCTCTCTGTCTCTCTCTTTCTATCCCTTCCCTTTCTTCTCCCCTCTCTTCTCCTAAAGCTAAGAGACCCACCTGAAACAAAAACTCCTTTGGATGAAACCGGCTATTACTATCCGGCTTATTGAACCCGACACTCTCTCTCTCTCTCTCTCTCTCTCTCTCTCTCTCTCTCTCCCTCTCCCTCTCCCTCTCCCTCTCCTTCTCCCTCTCCCTCTCTCCCACACACACACACACACACACACACACACACACACACACTCACTCTATCTTTGCTTCCAACCAAACCCTCAGCAGCAGAGGAGGGGCCAGTGCACATAGTAGCCAAGAAGGACATTGCAGCAACAAAAGCTGAGATGTTTGCAGTGAACATAAAAACTTATTTAAACTGCCCTAAAGTGGTTCAGTGCGTTTTATGAATGATAAATACAGTAGACCCACTGAAAACCTGCATGCATACATAAATAAATGGAAATGTTTTTGTTACATTGCTGATTTAAGCAGAAACATAAGTATCAATATGTAACAACAGCAATGTAACAAAAACCTGCATGCATACATAAATGGAAATATTTTTTAAGAAAGTTTTTTATTTTTTTAAACACAAACATAAACAAAACACATAAAACATAAACCATCTTCAGTTACATACAGTGTGTCAGTTGGTACAAATCACTTGTGCACAATCTCTGCAATCTTTCCCTTCCAATTTGCATTAATCCTTATATCATAAATCCACTATATATATTTATGTTATTACTATTAATTACTTACTAGACTTTACTAATATTACATCATTTTATGTGAGCAAATCACCATTTTTACTTAATTTACTTTATAATGTTCATTTCATCATCACCAATCTATTCTATAATAATATATCCTTACTTTACCTTGTCTCTGTAATTCTATTGTCCTTATATTATAAAGTATTATAAAATATTTCATAAATGAATTTTTTTTTGTTACACTGCTGTTACATATTGAGACTTATGTTTCTGCTTTTGCTTTTCAACATTTTCATTTACTTATGCATGCAGGTTTTCAGTATATCTAGTAGATACAGAATCTAGTAGATTTTCAGCAAAAAGCAAAAGCAGAAACCTAAGTATCAATAGGTAACAATAGCAGTGTAACAAAAAATATTTAAATTTCTTTGTATTGGCATATTTCTAATTTTGTTAATTATATTAACATGTTTATAATTATCAACCTTCTGTTTTTAATTCATACATAGCAATGATCATTCTCTACCTAATTTCTACCTCTTATCTCAATCAATTTCTGCACATTGTAATTTTTTAATTTCATTTTCATCTATAGGGATCTCTTCGTTTTTCCACTGTTGTGCAAACATAATTCTAGCCACTGTTAACATGTGTATTGTACTCCCTTTATTTATGTGGGTACCAACAAAAATATTTCTGATTTTAAAATTTAAATCTATATGTTGCCTTACCATTTTTGCTAACCTTGACATAATCTTGAATACCTGTTTGAGTACTAGCAGAGCACAATACTGAACCCAATTCATATATTCCAGTTTTTTAAACTGAGGAATAAATTTCAGAAAAAGAATTCAGTATTGCTCTGTGAATGTGCCTATCAATTGCATTCTTAATCTAACTTCTTAGATTATTTTGTACAGGTGAAACTCGAAAAATTAGAATATTGTGCAAAAGTTCATTTATTTCAGTAATGCAACTTAAAAGGTGAAACTAATATATGAGATAGACTCATTACATGCAAAGCAAGATAGTTCAAGCTGTGATTTGTCATAATTTAGATGATTATGGCTTACAGCTCATGAAAACCCCAAATCCACAATCTCAGAAAATTAGAATATTATATGCAATCAATAAAACAAGGATTGTTCATACAACAATATCAGACCTCTGAAAAGTATAAGCATGCATATGAACTCAGTTCTTGGTTTGGGCCCCTTTTGCAGAAATTACTGCCTCAATGTGGCTGGCATGGAAGCTATCAGCCTGTGGCACTGCTGAGGTGTTATGGAAGACCAGGATGCTTCAATAGTAGCCTTCAGTTCTTCTGCATTGTTCGGTCTCATGTCTCTCATCTTCCTCTTGGCAATGCCCCATAGATTCTCTATGGGGTTCAGGTCAGACGAGTTTGCTAGCCAATCAAGCATAGTAATCCTACGGTCATTGAACCAGGTTTTGGTGCTTTTGGCAGCGTGGGCAGGTGCCAAGCCCTGCTGGAAAATGAAGTCAGCATCCTCATAAAGCTCGTCTGTGGAAGGAAGCATGAAGTGCTCCAAAATCTCCTGGTGGATGGCTATGTTGACCCTGGACTTAATGAAGCACAATGGACCAACACCAGCAGATGACAAATTTGGCTCCCCAAATCAACACAGACTGTGGAAACTTCACACTGGACTTCAAGCATCTTGCAGTGTGTGCCTCTCCATTCTTCCTCCAGACTCTGGGTCCTTGGTTCCCAAATGAGATGCAAAAGTTGCTCTCATCAGAAAAGAGGACTTTGGACCACTGAGCAACAGACCAGGTCTGTTTTTCTTTAGCCCAGGTAAGATGCTTCTGACGTTTATTGTTCAGGAGCGGCTTGACAAGAGGAATACAACATTTGAAGCCCATGTCCAGGATCCGTCTCTGTGTGGTGGCTCTTGATGCATTGACTCCAGCCTCAGTCCACTCCTTGTGAAAGTCCCCAGAACTTTTGAATGGCCTTTTCCTGACAATCCTCTCCAGGCTGCGGTCATCCTTGCTGCTTGTGCATCTTTTTCTTCCACACTTTTTCCTAACTTTTTATTAATGTGCTTTGATACAGCACTTTGGGAACATCCAACTTGTTTTGCACTTACCTTTTGAGGCTTTCCCTCCTTATGGAGGGTGTCAATGATGGTTTTCTGCACAACTGTCAGGTCAGCAGTCTTTCCCATGATTGTGATTCCTACTGAACCAGACTGAGAGACCATTTAAAGGCTCAGGAACCCTTTACAGGTCTTATGGCTTAATTAGCTGATTAGAGTGGAACACTGAGCCTAGAATATTGAACCTTTTCACAATATTCTAATTTACTGAGATTGTGGATTTGGGGTTTTCATGAGCTATAAGCCATAATCATCACAATTATGTCAAATCATGGCTTGAACTATCTTGCTTTGCATGTAATGAGTCTATCTCATATATTAGTTTTACCTTTTAAGTTGCATTACTGAAATAAATGAACTTTTGCACAATATTCTAATTTTTTGACTTTCACCTGTATTATTATCTTTTTTTGTACTATATATATATCTGCATAAGGCTGTAAAAAGCTTCAATACATTTTTAAGCTGCATTCTAAAAAGGTTAGGTGACCAAACATGGCTTCCCCTGGCTTCTCTCTCTCTGCTATAGAGTGAGCATTCCATTAGGGACTGTTGGTCCAGGTAAGTAATCTTGGCTAGGAAAGATTTTTGTGCCACTACTGGCACAAAACAACAAACTCCCTTGGTTTGTTAATAGTATTTCCATTTTAAGTGTTTCTTTTTCAATTAATGAAGTGTAATTATGAAAATATCAGCCATTCTTTTATATACACAGTACAACATCTTTTTTATAGACTATCATTTTCAAATCCACTTTCAGTTCCATCTCAGTCTTGTCTGGTGAAACTTGGTCCTCTTACATAACATCTTTTAAACACTAACTAGTTATAGTGTCAGGGACTCTTAAAAGTAACAATATTACTGATCTCCGTTCCTTGCCTGCTTTCTTCTCTTGCCACTGCCTTCACCACTCAACTTACAACAACAATCAAGTCTACATTATTAAAAAAAATTTGCAGCAGATTACCAAGATGAAAAGGTAAATGAGTTTGGCTGCTTTCTTTGGCAAGAAAACAAAAGGGGATCCAAAGGAGTCACAACCACAACCATTAGAGTCTGATGTGCCAGCACATCATCCACACTGCAACCAGAGGAAAGAGCCAGCACATCATCCACATCTCAACCAGTGGAAAGTAGTACCAGCACATCATCGGGTACTGGAAGAACTGAATCAGACATTAAAGGGAACCTTCCTGACTGCTGGACACTGCAGCAGTACAATAATTTTAGGGAAAAATATGATGGACTGGAAGTTTCCCAGAAAAAGGTAGGTTGCAAGCATTGCAGAAGATTTGAAATTTTGATCAAAGAAAAAGGTGTTCACGGAGCTAAGGAATGGAAAAATTACCAAATTGAACCATCAGGAAAGAGTAAAGAAATCCAACAAGATTCCCTCAGAAAGAAATTGAAGGAACATTTCTCATCTAAGGCTCACAACATCTGTACAGAGGAGTTGAAGCAATGTAAGCAGGATGTGATAAGTAAAGGACTGGAGAGGATGAATGAGTAGTACATGTAGAGTGTTTGCTACATTGTATAGTTTGGCACAAACGTGCAGACCATTTTCATATATAGAAGATCTGATTGAATTATACAAATAACAAATGGTTTAGATTTGGGTTGCATTCATGTAAAACTGCAGTTGCAATAGTAGATTTCATTGCAAAAGACATCAGGAAACATTTATTTAGCAAAATTATTGAGAAAACTTGCAAAATCTATTTGATAATTGATGAAGCCTCGACAATATTTTCCAAACCAGTTCTTATACTGTACTTAAAAGTTGAGGATCCATTTTTCTCACCAACAATTTTCCTTGAACTAGTAGAATTAGATAAACAAGATGCAGAGACAATATGTTGTTCAGTTATAGAAAGTTTGAATAAAATTGGGTTTAATAGGAACTATCTGGAGAAACATTTAATTGGATTTTGCTCTGATGGAGCCAGTGTTATGCTTGGGAGAAAATCTGGGGTAAACACTAGGATAGCCAAAGAGTTTCCAAATATTATAATATAGAACTGTTTAAACCATCATCTGAAACTTGTTTTAGATGATTCTATTAGGGAAATAAAGCAAATCAATCATTTTCAAATTTTTATTGATAAAATATATTCTATTTTCCATCAATCGAATAAGAACCTAATTGAACTTAACAAAATTTCTGAACAATTTGAGATTGAAATTATAAAAATTGGTAGAGTTTGGGCTGCCTGTAGTTAAGATCAACCCTAGCTCTGTGGTGTGCTTATCCAGAGCTACATCAGCTTTTCTGTTCAAATAAAAAATACTCCGGTATGGCTGCCCATCTTGAAAACATGTATTTTCTCACTGATTTGGCCTTGATGATTGATGTGCTGACTGAAATATATCTTCTTTCTAATGCATTGCAAGCAAGAAACATAGACATTATAAAGGCTGAAAAACATGTGGTAAGATCAATTAGAATAGATACATTTGAAATGCTTATAGAGGAAAAGGGTTCATATGAAAAAAAGGTTGATTAATTAATTACTTCAGAAACCTTTAAAATATAAATTTTATACAAAATCATTGATTTGTGGGACTTCCTCATGAAAAACTTATAGAAAGCATTGTAACTAATTTGAACCGTCTGGTTTGCCAGGCTTCGGCGGCGGCAGGGATTCGCGATCCTGTGCGATCCCTGTTGCACTAGCCGTCTTGGTGCCTCCGATCCTGACGGGTCTGGAGGATAAGGCTGCCCCGTAGAGGCAGCCAAAGATAGTGGGGATCCGGATAGGGGTTTGGGGGTATCGCAGACCCCCTCCCCAGCTGGCAAAACCCCCTTCTCTCAAGGCGGTGGAGCGGCGGTCAGTAACGGCCACCACAAAGAAGCCGGCAGCTGGACAAGACTGTGCAGGAGGAAGAAGGAGAAGGAGAAAGTTTTGAAGTGAAAGTTCTTTGGCTGAACCGGGACTTTAAGATACATTTAACATCCTGAAAACCACGATTTTTTGAACGATACATTGTTTCCAGAGGAGATTTTTAAAGCGGTGAATGGAAGTGCTGAAAGGGAAAGTTTACTCTCCTTCCCTACGGAGTTAACAAAAGGACATTGAAAAACCTGCTTTTCTATAGAAGGTAAAAATTTAAAGCTCTTTGTTACAAGTGGGAAGGGAGAGGACAAAAAAAAAATTATATTAAGATCTTGTTGGAGGAGATGCCTTGAAGATTTTGAGACTAGAAGTTAATTGCAATAAGGCTTTAAAATACAGACTGGGTTTTTTTTTTAAAAATTGATATTACCCCAGGAAGAGAAAGTGCAAAGGGAAGAACTTTGTGCTCTGTTTGGACTGCTTGATGACTCTAGGACTTTGGGGAACTGTTTTAAGTTTTGAAACATCTTGGTTGTTTTAAGAAGAAAAAGAGGGGAAAAAAAGAAGAAGAAAAGGTTTATAATGGCTTTATCTGTTGATGGACTAAGAAAGGAATATGGAAAAATAAAGAAAGAAGGCAAGGACACTTTGGGAGAAGCCTTCCACTTTTAGAAATGGCACTTGCTATTTATCAGCAAACACAACAACAGATGGAGGAAGCAGAAGAAGAAGAAGAAGCCATCTTTAATGAATCAAAAACTTTGATTAAGAAAGAAAAGAGAAAGAGAGGAAGGAAAATGAAGGACGTAAGACCTAAAAAATCACCCAAGAAAGAGAAAAATAAGATGCAAAATCAATACAATGTTAGAAAGCAAAAGAAAAGAGGAATACAACAGAGAGGGGAAGCTAAAAAGGCGGAGGTTAGGAGGGGGGGGTAAAAAGGCCAGGTGGGATAAGGAAGGGAAAGGGGGGGAAAAAGCCAAAAAGGTATGAAACAAGATGGGGAAAAGCAAAAAAAATTTAGGGATAAATGTATAATTAAAAAAAAAAAGATTCTGCAAAGTACATAAGATAGTATTGTAGTATTTGTATTAGAAATAGAAAATTAGAATTTTATAAGATCTAATAAAAGATTAAAATATTAAAATGCTTAATAATGATAGATTTTAAGATTTAATAAAATATTAAAGGGAATGTTTAAAATATTTAGTTTAATTATAGAGTTTAATTGGCTATTGTGTTGATGTTATTATAAACTTATTATTGCAGCATCTGTCTTTGAAATAGACAATTGGAATGTTACAGGATTTAATAAATTAAAATATTAAAATGTTTAAGATTTAATGATAGATTTTAATATTTAATTATGTACTTAATTATTTTATAGATTTACTATTCTCTCTTTTTCTTAAAATTTAGTAGGTAGAATGTACTAAGCAGAATCAGACTGGGATCTAGGTGTTATTTTAAATGTCAATGTAGGGGAACAATAGAAAGGCATCATACTTCAATTAGTGATTCCAGGAGAAATCTTTTTTTATTATTATTATAGAGAATGAGATAAATGGATAATTGGAAAAGAATGGACAAAAGATACAAGTATAATGATTCAAAGTAAGATGAAATAAATAAAATAGAATTAAGAAGAGTGAAAAGCGGGGAGAAGTTATATAGAAGATATAGAATGGTAAATAAGATAGGTAATGGTATATAAGATGAGCATGAATTTAATTGAAGTCCATATAAAGAGAGGTAATCTGGGGCCAAGCCACTTTCTAAAAAGAAGTTTTATGTTTTTGTGTTTTGTGTGTTTATGTTTGATTGAGAATTAATAAAACCTTGGAGAAATGTCAGATGAGAATAATTGTAAACAAGTCAGAAGGAAATATAAATATGATGACTATAAAATAGATAAATATAGAAAAGAAATGTAATGGAATAAGAGTAAAGAGAAATAATGAGAAATTTGTTAAAAGATATTTATGTGTCCATATGGAAATGGGATAAATTAGAATTATGCTGTATAAAATAATGTTTTATCTGCCCTGTAAAGATTTACAATGGAAAGAGGTTTTATGTTTTCAATGTTTAATGATGTTTTGTATGTCTTTAAAATTAATAAGGAGGATACAGATCCTAGATATATAAATAATTATAGGCCGATTTCACTTCTAAATACTGATTATAAAATATTTACTTCTATTATAGCAAACAGATTAAAAAGACTGCTAAACTTGTATATACATGAAGATCAAAACGGATTCCTCCCAGCTAGGCAAATAAAGAATAATCTAAGAATAGTATTAGACGTACTAGAATTTTATGAAGCCCACCCTGAGAGACAAGTAGCACTCATGCAGAGAAAGCTTTTGATAATCTGAATTGGCAATTTTTAATTCAAAAAATTTATAATTTGAATCTGGGTACCAAATTTGAAAATATTCTAACAACTATCTATGACACACAACAAGCTAATATAATAATAAACGGGGAACACACCCGCCCAATAAAGATAGAAAAAGGAGTGAGACAGGGCTGCCCACTCTCCCCACTGCTCTTTATATTATCATTAGAAACATTATTAACGCGAATTAGGCAAAATTCAGATATAAAGGGATTAACGGTTAAGAAAGAGGAATTTAAATTGCAAGCATTTGCGGACGACATGATCTTCTTTATTGAAGAACCAATAGATAGGGGACTAAAATTGATGAAAGAACTGGAGAATTTTGGAGCAGTAGCAGGACTTAAAATAAACAAGAAAAAAACTAAATTAATGACCAAAAATTTAACAGAAAAACAGAAAGTAGAATTAGAAGAAACAATGGGAATACAAGTGACAAAGAAAGTGAAATATCTAGGAATTTGGCTAACACCACACTGTAAGTCACTTAAAGAAAATAATTATAACAAATTGTTGCATCAGGTAAAGAAAGATTTAGAATCATGGAGTAAACTTCAAATTTCACTATTAGGCCGGATTGCCACCATTAAAATGAACATTCTCCCCAAATTTCTATATTTATTCCAAACGATTCCAATTAAATTACACAAAAAGTTCTTCGAAGAACTCAACAAAACAACCCTCAAATTTATTTGGCAAGGGAAAAATCCAGAATAAATGTAAAAGCAATGCAAGATACAAAGAGCAGAGGAGGGTTAGCAGTCCCAAACTGGGAGTTATATTATATGGCCACCTCATTAGTTTGGTTGAAGGACTGGGTGAAGTTAACTAATAAAAGAATATTATTTCTAGAAGGCCACGACTTACAAAGGGTGGCACGCATTCTTATGGGATATAGGGAAAACCAGTCAAAAATATTTTCATAGACATTTAATTAGAGACGCGCTACTAACAATTTGGAAGAAAATACGGAAAAAACATTACATAAAAATACCAATATGGATTTCAACAATGGAGGCGATGATTCACCCAAACAATTTGGAAATTACTAAAATGATTAAATATAAAGACTTATTGGACCCACAAGGAAATTTGAAATCAAGGCAGGAAATTCAGGACCAGGGACTAAAAATAGATCAATGGGTTTATCTTCAGATTCAAAGTAGGTACAAACAAGATAAGAAAGAATTTGGAATTAACAACAAACTTCAACAATTAGATAAGATTTTATTAGGACCGGACAAAAAAAGCATAACAAAATTTTACAATTATTTACTAGAAACAGAATTAGAAGAAGAAATTGTAAAAGGGAATATGATTGCGTGGAGTCGGGATATAGGACGTAGTATTACACTAGCAGAATGGGAAAAAGTTTGGGGCAGGAATAATAAGATCACAAAATCGGTAGCATACAAGGAAAATCTTTATAAAATGTTTTATAGATGGCATCTCCCTCCTTCGAGGCTAGCAAAGATGCACCCCAACATGAGTCCATATTGTTGGAAATGTAAGAAAAAAGAAGGAACCTTTTTCCATATGTGGTGGACATGCACAGAAACCCAAAATTATTGGAAGAAAATCCAAACTTGGTTGGAAGAAATTACAAAAGAGCAGATCGAGTATAAACCAGAGTCCTTCCTACTAGGGATCTTTGACAAACAAATTTCCAGAAAAGCTAAATATATAACAAAACATACATTAACTGCGGCCAGATTAGCCTTTGCACAATACTGGAAACAACATCAAATTCCATCAGATGAAGCGATTATTGATAAAATTTCAAAATGCGCAGAAATGGACAAACTGACTCTGGCACTAAAAAACAAAGATACTTCACAATATTATGATAGTTGGAACTGTTGGTATAATTGGATTAATCATAGATAAATTATATATCATAAGGCATAAGAGAAAAGTTTTAACTGATAATAATGAGATAGTGATATATGTATAGAATAGGTGTATATATGACATAAATCAAGGCTATAAAAGAAAAAGAAAAAAGATCTTGCAAACTGTAAAATAAGAATGTTTTTTTAATTTTCCTTCTTTCTTTTTCTTTCTTTTTCTTTGCTTTTCAATCTTTTCTTTTCTTTCTTTTCTTCTTTCTCTTTTTTTCTTTCATTTATTTGAATATGTATTGTTGGCTGTTTTTAACTGTTAAAACTAATAAATTGTTTTTTAAAAAAATAATAATAAAATTAATAAAATTTGTTTCAAAAAAAAAAAAGAAAGCATTGTAACTAATTTGAAGAAAAGATTGATGGATTGTGAACATTTAAAAACAGGCTGCCAATTTAAAGACACTTATCTATTAAAATTTCTAAATTATTTGGAGCCACATTATTGGAACATTGAAGAAGTGGTGGTTCCATGGAGAGCAGCTGAAGAACAATTGGTTGCATTTGGTGAAATTTTCAATTATGAAATCAATATTAATGATTATCGTGATTTCATAGAAAATATATTAAAAGATCCGGAAAAATATACAATTCCTTGCAGCATTCAAAAAAGGCTAGAGATATTATTAAAACTATTGCAGTCAGTTCAGCAGAGGCAGAAAGGGGCTTCTTGCAGATGAACATAATATGTTCAGAGGGTAGAAGTCGCCTTACAGTTTCCAATATTACAAACCTCCTGACCATCAATCTAATTGGCTTACCTCTGCAAGAACGGGACCCTGTTCCTATAGTAAAGAAGTGGTTACGGGCACATCACACAGCTGCTGATGCTCGTGTTATACACAAGAAAACTGTAACTCAGAACAATAATAGGCAATTTGGCAGTACTTTAAATAAGTTTTATTGTTTTTTGTAAAGTTTTGTTATGTAAATAGTTTTTGATTAATATTTCAAAATGTAACAATATATTTTTTGTGTACCTTTTTATTACTTAAGCATTAAAAATATGACATAAACTACCCTTTGTTTTGGTATATCTTTTTTTAATACGTAGTCATTAGGGCAAAGAAGTGATTTTTTTTTTTTGTAAAAGTTTTATTTGGGTTTTCACAAACATAATACAAATAAAATATCTTTTTGGGGAGCAGCATGATTCTGGGTTATCACATCTCCATACAGACATAATCTCAATTACATATTCATCTATATTTTGTCAATATTTTATCATTTTCTCAATAATTTTCCCCTTCCCTTATTTTCCTCAACCTTATTTATGGTTATCTCATCCCTTTCTAATTCAATTACATATCTTTTCATAAATTTCTATATCTTTCTAGTCATTATATTTGTGCTTTTGTCTGTCCTACTTACAATTTCATACATTCATTTTCCAACATCATCCCGAAAGGGAAAAGGGGGGAAAAAACCAATTCCCTCCCCTTCCAGGAATTAAAAAGCAAGGCTTCCCCTGTAATTATCAAGTAGAGTATGTCACCTTTATATCTTATAATTGTTATCCATTCAAATCTCATTTAACATTTAATTTATGCATTATACAATTATAATGTTCAGTTTCTAATATCCAGATATTGTAGGACTCCCCTATGAATGTGAGAATATAGGATCCACTCAACCTCATAGTGAGCTTTCCCCACCACTTGAATGGCCCTGGGTTCATACTTCAGGGGCCTCATACCTCCAAGCCTCTACATGTCTGGATAGGCTACTGTGAAACACTAGGTATATTCCCCCTAATAGATGAGGGAGCTTCAGTTCCACTGTGACTGGGTTGATTACGCGGACTATGGGAAATGGACCCAAGAATTTAGGGACTAGTTTATGGCAGGGCACCTTTAGATGTAGATATTTGGTGGAGAGGTACACATTCTCATCAATCTGGAATGGGGTCTGGGAGCTCTGCTTCTGGTTGGCCTGGGTCTCTGCCACCTTCCTTAATGCTACTCTCACCTCCTCTCATATCCTTTGCATGTTCTCCACTCACTTAGTCAGGGTAACAGTATGAACCACATATCCCTGTTTACTATTGTATTGAGGCATCCTTAATAGGGCAACCATTAAAAAATTTGTCCCCCCAGGAATATACTTCAGGGTGAAGTGGAAGCTTGTTTGGGGAGCTGACTTGCTTGGGGGACAACTTGCACAAAGTTTGGAGGGCTTCAAGGTTCTTGTGATCCATCCACACTTCAAAGGGTACATGACTCCCATCCTGCAGATGCTCCCATGCCACCAGTGTCCACCAGACCATGTAGGCTTCATTTTCCCCAAATGCCCATCAACTTTTGGCGTTGGTGAGTTTGCATGACATACAGGTACATGGTTGCAAGTTACCCTGCTTATTGGTTTGGAGAAGGACAGCTCCCATGGCCACACCGCTGGCATCGGCTTGTACCACAAATGCTCACACCAGATTTGGATGTTTTAGGATGGGTTCCTTAGCAAATAGCACCTTTAACATTTCAAAGGCTCCTTGACATTCTGTTGTCCATTGTAGTGATTGGCTGGGTCTGATTTTCCCTGTAGTTTACTTTGTTTAAGAAGATCAGTTAGTGGTAGGGAGACCTGTGCGAATGAAGGGATGAACTGCTGGTAAAAATTTGTGAATCCTAGGAAACTTTGTAATTGCTTGTGAATCTTAGGTACCTGCCAGTCCATAACTGCTCACACCTTCGCTGGATCCATCTCCACCCCAATGTTCAACATATGATATCCTAAATATGTTTCCCCCAAAATATGACCTACCCTGAAAGTAAGGATGTCTAGCTTACAGGATGTCACCTAGTACAAGTACTTCTTTATATAAATGCTCATGTAAGACTTCATTAATTAATTGCATAAAAACAGCCGGGGCTTTTTGCAGACCAAATGGCATTACTTTGAATTGATAACTTCCTAGGGGACAGTTGAAAGCAATTTTCCACTCGTCCCCTTCCTTGATCTAGACCTGGTAATACGCCTCCCTCAAGTCAAGCTTGGTGAAAACATGTCCTTCAGCCAAATGGGCCAGCATGTCCTTTATGAGAGGGAGGGGATATATTTTTTCAATGCACACTCTGTTGATCCCTCTGAAATCCACACACAGCCTTAGTGTCCCATCCTTCATTTCCCTGGTCAGGACCAGGGCTGTGATCTGGGACCTAGCCGGCTGGATGAATCCCCTAGCCAGGTTTTTTTCTATGTAGTGCCGTAGTTCATCCATCTCCCATGGTGTCATTGAGTACATTTTTGGCTTTGATAAATTGGCCCTTGGATGGATTTCTATGGCACATTCTGTGGGGCGGTGTGGGGGAAAGACGTTGCACTCCCTCTCGCTGAATACATTGGCGAGGCCTCTATACACAGGTGGGAAGGCCAGATTTCCCATGGCCTTGGCCTGCATGTTCACATGCTTGTGGTTTCAGGGTTTCAACTGATGCTCTAATAAAATCATGAGCCTTGAGCCAAACTTCAAAAGAAATCGAATTATTTATTAGGAGCTTCATGTCAGCATGTTCCAGGTGAAGCCCACTCTTACCCCACAAAATTTACAGTCCAGCTCTGACCCTGGCTCCCCCCTCCCCCCAAGGTTTGTCATCAGTCACATTCTCCAATGAAGCAATTTTGTGGGTTGTAGAGATCAGTCCCCTCTGGCCACTATGTGTAACCCAGGAGACGGCCTTGACAAAGATATGACTGGAATGTACTTTTGTTTTGAGTGACGTGCTGGCTTGCCACAGCTGCAAGTTTGTTTTCCCTTCCCCCTTGCCTATTGCAACTGAAGAGCAGGCCAGGAATGCTTTGCAAATTGACATTCGGCTCCCCTCACTTTCTGAAGGTGACTTGCAAAAAGCAAAACCAATTTGTGTACAGGTATAGATTTCAGGTTTGCTATCTCCTCCGGGTTTGTTTGGGTTGTCTCCGTAGAATTTAGCTATGAGGTGGTCAGCCTGGATGTTCCTACTCTTTACCCAAGACGTCTCTGATAAGGGGTAGATCTTCCACTTGATTAGGTATTGGAGCTGTCTCCTGTGCCATCTCAAGTTCAGGATTCGCTGCACCTCATAATAGGTTTGGCCCCTTATGACCACGGAATCTGGGGGCTCATGGGGTAGTGGCCTCGGGGTCAATCTGACCATGGGTTTTAAGAGGCTGCTATGGAATACCAGGTGTATCTTCCCTAGCAGTTGGAGCAATTTTAATTGTACCGTGACCGAGTTGACGATCTTTATTATGGGGAATGGCCCCATAAACTTTGGTCTCAGTTTCTTACTGTGAAGTTTCAACTTCAAGTACTTTGTGGAGAGGTAGACCTTCTCCCCCAGCTGGAATGGCTGTTGCGGGGCTCTGTATTTGTCTGCCTGTTTCTTATAGATTTGTGCCGCTTTAGCTAGCACTTTTTTGACATCCTCCCAAGTTGCTTTCAATTTTGACGGCCAGTCTGTTAAGCTGACTGAGGAGGGGGGATCCCTTGGATATTCTGGCATTGGGACAAGGTCCATGCCACTCACAACTTTAAACTGAGTTAGTCCCATGCTATTGTGAACAGAATTATCATACATAACCTCAGTGAAAGGCAAGAGGTCCACCCAATTGGATTGCTGATAGTTCACATAACACCTCAGGTACTGTTCTACTATGATGTTCAATTTTTCTGCCCACCCATTGGTGTTCAAATGAAAGGCCTTGCCTTGCCCTCCCAATGGACTGAAGGAACTCCCTCCAGAACTTAGCCATGAACTGGACCCCTCTGTCTGAGATAATTCTTCATGGTACTCCATGAAGGCAGTAGATGTGCTTCAGGAACATTTTGGCTAGCTGATGGGCCGAGGGTAGTTTGCTACAGGGTATGAAGTATGCCTGTTTTGAGAATAAGTCTATTACTGTCCAGATCACTGTGTTCCCCCCACTTTTTGGCAACTCCACTATGAAGTCCATTGTGATTTCCTCTCATGGCCTCGTTGGCTCTGTTCCTGGTCATTTTTTCATTGTGGCGCAGATGGTGCAACTTTTCACATAAGTGTCCATGTCTTTCTTTATGCCAGGCCACCAGAATTGCCTCTGTGCTGACTGTAAAGTCTTTAGGAACCTGAAATGGCCTGCCAATTTGATGTTCATTGTGGCTCCTCTGGAAAGAGAGGATGAATTGCCTATAGAAATTTGCAAACCTTAGAAAGCTTTGTAACTGTCTGCAGATGCAAGGGGGCTGCCAGCCTAGGACAGCTTGTACTTTGACTGGGTCCATCTCTATGCCCTCATTTGATACTCAGTAGCCCAGGAAGTCTAGCCATGCATGGTGAAATTTTCCCAGTACCTGGTGGACTAGAGGTATGTGGTCATTAATTTTTTCAGTGTAGATGAGGATGTCATTCAGGTAGACAAGCACCTTCTTATAGAGATGCTTGTGTAGCACTTCATTTATTATGCATGAACACCGCTAGGGTCTGCAGAGAGCTTGTGCCCTAGGGAGCTTCATTGAATTGGAAGCTCCCTAGGGGGCACTTGAATACTGTTTTCCATTCATCTCCCTCCCTAATATGGACTTGATAGTATGCTTCTCAGAGGTCTAATTTGGTAAAGACTTTTGCCCTGGCTTCATGAGAGGGAGAGGATATAGGTTGTGTAGACAGACACAGTTTATTCCTCTAAAGTCAACACATAATCTCATAGCTCCATCTTCTTTGAACAGGACTGGAGCTGCGACCTGTGGCTTGGCTGGTTTGATGAACCCCCTTGCTAAGATTTTGTCTATGTATTTGTGCATTTCTTGAATTTCTCGAGGTGCACTTCTCATGGTGTACAGTTTGGGTCTGGGTAGTTTCGCCCCAGGGATGATTTTGATGGTGCAGTCCATCTCGTGGTGGTGGGGGGGTAGGGACATTGCACTCGGCCTCACTGAATATTTCTGTGAGGTCCTGATATTCTCTTGGGATCTGTTTGGCCTCTGCCGTTTTGTCAGAGGAGGCTGCTAATTGTTCTGGTGGGCCCTTTGGGAGGGTTCCCTGCATGGCCAGTGCTTCTATTTGCTGGTGTGGAAGGGGTTGGGGTCCCCTTGCTATCCTCAACCTTTGCCACCAGATGGTCAGGCCCCACTTATCTAGCCAGGAGAGCCCCAGTATGACTGTGTCTGTCATTTTGGGGACTATTCCAAATCAAATTACTTCCCAGTGATTCACTGGCTCTAGCTTCACTGGTTCAGTCAGATGAGTGGTGTAGACTCATCCCAATATGGACTCATCGACCTGCTTGAACCTGATTGGGTGGCCCAGTCTTTTCACTCTAATCCCCAGTTTCAGGACTGTGATTAGGTTGATCAAAAATGTAGTACAGCCTGAGTCTGGATTCCTGTTTTAGGGGCTATGAGGGGTATTGGGAAGATGAAAGGGTTGATCAGTTCATTCACCATTGGGTTGTTTTTGCCTTTGTCCTTGCTGTCTTAGGAATCCAGCGACTGGTCATCATTGGCTGAAGCTCCCTGCCTTTGGCTTTAAGAGTTGACATGTGGCTTGAGATGCTACTGGGACCCCATTTCCAGGATTGCTCATGCTGAGAGAGTGTAGGGTTATTGCCTATCCTCAAGTACTGACATCGTCTTCCCACCAGAGAGGTGGACCCCACATGTCCAACCACAGTAATTCCAATATCACTGATTCAATAAGTCTTGGGACAATGATGAATCAGGTGCTGGGCCAATTCCAGTTTCACTGGCTCTGTTATGTAGGTTGCAGGTGCCCCTCCTAGCAATGAACTGTCTACTTGCTCAAATCTCAAGGGCCTTCACCCCCAATTTTGCAGTGGTTGCCTGGCTAATGAGGCATCAGGTACATCTGGAATCTATTAGAGCCTTATAAGTACCATGTCTCTGCACCACAAGGACCACTGGAACAGTGAAGGGTATTACCAATGATGGTATTACTTAACATCGAGTCATTTTCCCCTTTGTCATTGCTGTCATAACTGGCTGGGTTGAGGTTCCCTCTTACAGACACTCCTCCATTATCTGCTAGTGTTATCAGGGTTGCCTTCCTAGCTTGGAGTGCCCCCTTGGACTTCTTGAGTCTTCTTATTTATTTATTTATTTTGTCAAGCAATTATAAGATAACAGGTATAAGTTTAACATAGTTATGAATACATGAAATGGATACATATAAGAAAAATAAAAAGAAACAATAGGACAGGGATGGTAGGCATGTTGGTGTGCTTATGCATGCCCCCTACAGGCTGGGGTGACTTTTTTGATTTCACTGTCCCTGGGGCCCCAGCCTTTGTTTTCCGACTAGAAGCCATACAGTGGTCTAGTTGACTGCAGCGGAAGCACAGGTTGGGCATCCTAGTGGATACGTGTCTCTCTCTGGTGGAGGCACTCTTGAGGGGGTCCTACCTCATTGACTCTTGAGGGGGTCTTACCTCATTCCCTTGAGGGGGTCCTACCTCATTCCCTTGGTCTGTCTGGGAATTGCCTTGGTTTCATAGTCACTTCCCCTTTTAGGCAATACTCCTACAATTCAGCATCTAATTCAGTAATCGTTAGGTACCGTGCTCCAAGCCAGGGGGCTGGCCCTCAATATAGATACGCCTTGTGCAGTGTGGGATCAAGGCCCATCTTAAAGTGATGAACTAACAGTTGTTCTGGCCAACCTCACAACTTGCAGCAATCCAGTGAAAGTCACACATATAGCCCGCTACTGGCCAACCCTTTTGCCTCAACTCCAGGATTTCCCCTTCTACCTGCTCAGCCCTAGTTGCATCCTCAAATCTCTCCCATTGTGCTTTCAAGAATAGGCCCATGTTTTCCAGTTCTCAGGCATGTTTTCTGTGGAGATCCGACACCCATTTGGTGGCCTCACCCTCTAGTACAGCTGTTATTGCCATGACCATGGTCCATTGGGACAGGTAGAGGTGGCTGTACCAGTCCAGGTGGCTAATAACTTGGCTTAAGAAGAGACCTCATCTATCAGGATTTCCATTGAACGTGGTTCTTAAGACTGGTTGTTCCCAGGATAGGAGAAGGGCCTGTCAATATCCCATAGGCCACTCCTGGTCAGTTCCCCTAGGTCCTGCTCACTGCTGGGCCAGATTTGGATTGGATGGCCTAGAGGGCATCCATTGATTTCCACTATTCGCCATTCTTGTTGCCTCCCCATGGTGGTGGCCAGAGCATCTGCTGAACTCTGTTAAGGAGGGGCCCGGTGCCGATCCACTCATTGGTGGTTGCTCTTGGGATCTTCCATAATCAGCATTTAATCTGAATTTTGGGCTGGCCAAGTTAAATCAGTTGGTTGGACTGGTCAGCTGTTCGCTCGACTGTGATTGGGTCTTCCCAGTGGCCAGTGCCTCTCCTCCTGACTCCCAGTGTTGCCAGGACCCTACATTCCAAAAACTGGGCTCCCTGAATCTCTCCCACAGCAGCTCCGTGGTTTGCCTGCCAGGAATTGTGGAATCATTCTCCATCATCATCACCTTCAGAAAGATTCCTCTACATCCATCACATCAAATGGTTGCCGGACAGGCCCAGTGTTGGTAGCAGAATTCCTGAACTGGCAGCTGCTGATGAACTCTACCATCACTCCCCAGCAGAGCCCATCTCCAACCTTATGTCCTGGACTAATGTCTCCTGGGCTGGATGTACAAATTTGATGTCCTCATGCTCCTTGAGCATCATTTTGCGCTGGAAGAACAGTTACTGGGGATGGGTCCCCTGCCCCTTTTATTGCAGCCTCCATTGTTCCCTCAGCTATTCTCCTGACACTCCCCTGCCATTTCACGGCTTCTGGGTATTGGTCATATTGAGAAGAGGAAAAGGAAAACAGGAGGAGCAAATGATTATTGCTGCCTTTCTGTTCCAATTCTCCAAAACCAAGAAACAGAAATAAAAGATTCCAGCTTTTAATTCTGGCAGGCCTGGAAACATTGCACATAGCAACCAAAACAAAGGCAGTAATAACCATTGCTGCTTTCCTGCCTATTTAACCGCGTCCCCTGCATATGCCTGAGAGGCCTGGAATCTTTCCGTTGGGCCTAGTTCTTTCTTCTGCTGCTGGTCAGCTCTCCAGCTGATTTCGGCCAGCTGCTTCTTCATTGTCCACCTCCCACACTGTGAGTCTACTATTTTTCATTATAAGCTTCCCCCCGCCCTCCCCGAATGGCAACCCTGAAATGTTCCATTGGAGGCGCGCCATTTTGAGGGTTGACAATTAGTCTGCAAACTGTTTAAGTGAACTCTCCATTCCCACAGATTATGTCTAGTAAAGTTTTTTTATGAATGACAGCAGATATCTAGAAATTAAGTCGAGAACAAGAATCTAGATTAATAGTATGTGCTATTAGATGACAGTGCAACCAATCCAGTTGTAGTAGCAAAAAGATGGGCAATTCTCCAGGATACTAAAAGCATTATTTAGAAAGAAGTGCCAAAGGCAGTGTATTGTTCAATATTTAACACAAAATCCAGAGAAGAAATTTATAACAAGAACATACTAAGATTTGATATAGAAAAGGAAGTAGTAAGGGGCCCATGATAGCATGGGCAAAAATTTTTGGACACACTATAGAACTAGAAGACATTATACATTAATAAGATCTGTAGCATATAAGGAGAATTAGTAAAATATGTTTTATCATTGGCATTTGACACCAATAGATTGGCAAAGCTGTATCCCAATATGAATCCAAGATATTGGAAATGTAAACAGAGCCAGAGTACCTTCTTCCACATGTGATGGCTATGCTCCAAAGCCAAAAAATACTGGGTCAAAATACGGAATTGGTTGCAAGAAATAATGAAATGTCAAATAGAGTTTAAACCTGAACTGTTCCTTTTAGGGATAATTAAGGGGAAATGTAGTAAGAAGACCAAAATATATGATACTACACATAATGATAGCAGCAAGAATTGCATTTCGACAATGTTGGAAGCAGGATAGTACACCGTCAGAGGAATTAGTAATCCAAAAGGTATTAGAATGTGTTGAAATGGAAAATTCACCAGAGCTAAAAGGCAAAGAAGAGTCAGAGCATTATATGGTGTGGAATAATTGGTATGAATGGTTGAATAGTAGGAATAAGAATAGTAGAGATAAGAAAAATGTATAGAAATGTATATAAATGAATATAATTGTATGGAGATCTGTGAATGTAACATCGATGCCACAGTATTGTTAAAGATGAGAATGAGATATGTAAATGTGAAAAAAGCATAATAAAAATAAATAATAATAAAAAAAGGAAATGAACAGAGCCATCTGCAAGGCTGAAAAAAAGTCTTTCTGACAGCCTCACCTGTAGCAGAGATGAGAATATCAACAATCTCTAGCCCCTAATTCTTCTTAAGCATTGCCAAATGAGGAACAAAACTGGCAGACTTTCTAAGCCTGCCTAAAGCAGGGAGGAGGGAGAGAGATATTCTATTTTTTCTTTATATTTTCTTCTCCTTTTTTTCTTTTCTTTCATTTGTGTATGTGTTGTTGGTTTGTTTTAATTGTAAAATCAATAAAATTTATTTATATATAAAAAAAGAAAACTTTTTTAGCAGTGCTTGTTTTTCTCAGCCCCAAGCCTTTTCTGACGTTTTCCTCTCCTTTGACAGGGGGAGACCTTAGGCACGTACTATAGACATAGATTGGATTCAATAGAAAAAGCAGAACAATTTTATGACAAATATTTTAGATGAAAAGAAGAAAGAACAAGAGACAAGGAAATAATTAAACTTAGAGAAGAGATGGCTGAAGAAAGAGAAAAAGAAAAAAGATAAGAAAAGGACATGAGAAGAAGGAGCAATAGGTGGAAGGGTGGAACCAAAAGAAGCAAGAGAGCAAAGAACAATGAGCACAATAAACCCTACATATAAAGTATAAACAATTGAAGAAGAAAAGAAGTTAATCTCAATAAATGGACTGAATTTGGCCATCAAAAGGAAAAAAAATTTCATAAATTAGAAAAATTAAAGTTAGACATAATCTGCTTACAAGAAGTACACATTAAAAAACAACATGCTCAAGTATTGGACTGTCCCAGAATTGGGAACTTATATACTTCACTGGCACAACAAAATAAAAGAGGAGTAATCCTATATATTAAGAATACAATAAAAGCTAAATTAATTTTTATAGATGAAGAAGGAAGAATATTGATGGTGGAAATAATAGACAATAATTTAAAGAGTGTGCCGGTTGGTTTACAAATTGTTTTGTGCTTCCATTTCATAGTCTTCAATTACAATTACATTACATATAATCTCATATTGTCAATCAAAAACTAAATACCTTAGTATCATTATTAATCAATCATTTGACTATACTTTTATTCATTCATGTTTTACAAGATAACCATAATTTACTTAATTTATTGTATAACAGTTCATATTATCACCCCAAATCTATCCTAAAATCATTTTGTAGTTATAATAAGAAAGAAGTACATCTTTATATATTTATTATTTTCTAGAAATCTACATATTTCATAACTGTACTTTGTTATCTAACCATTGATAGAAAAGATCCCAAATTTTATAAAATTGTTTATCCTCTTGTTCTCTAATTTCAAATGTCAATCGACTCATTTCAGCACATTCCAATATTTTCTTAACGATTTCCTCCTGTGATGGTATCTTCTCATTTTTCCAGTTTTTAGCAAATACAATCCTAGCCGCTGTTAATACATTTACAATCAGGTATTTCCAGTCTTTACTATATATTTCAGGTAAAATTCCCAATAAAAATATCTCTGGTGACTTTGGAAGTATTAAATAGAAATATTAGGAAAGAAAGAGAATGAAAAGAAAAAAGGAGTATAAATTACAGGCATTTGCAGATCTTTATATAAGAAGAACTATTGGAAACAGCTTCTAAACTGATAAAAAAGATTGAAGAATATGGAGAGGTTGCAGGACTGAAAATAAATAAAGAAAAAACTAAGATTTTAGTGAAGAACATAACGGAAAAACAAAGGAAAGCATTGAAGTGAAATACCTGGGAATACAATTGATAGCAAGATGTGGAACACTTAAGAAAGATAATTATTATAAACTAAAACAACAGATTGTGACAGACTTGGGAAAATGGGAAAATGTACAACTATCCTTAACAGGGAGAATATCTACAATTCAAATGAATATACTACTATACTTGTTTCAGATGATTCCAATAAAATTAGGGAAAGAATACTTTGAGGATTTAAATAAAATGATGTTGAAATATATATGGCAGGAAAGAAGACAACAATTAAATTAAAACTATTACAGGATACTAGAATGAGAGGAGATTTTGGACTACCCAATTGGGAATTATAATCAGACAGTAATATTGATATGGATGAAAGAATGGGTTGTTTTTAGAAATACTAGACTGTTAATATTGGAAGGTCACAATCTGCAATTGGGGTGGCATGCATTTTTATGGTATAAGGAAAATAAAATGCATGGATACTTTTGGAGACATTATATTCGAGATGCTTTATTATCAACATGAGAGAAAATAAGGGAACAATATTATTTGAAAATACCAGTCTGGTTATCAACAATAGAGGCATTTGCGTATCCAAATATTTTAAAAATGGAACATATTGTTAGATAGAGTGAAATTTTAAATGAAAAGGGTGAACTCAAAACAAAGCAAGAACTAGATGAACTAAGGATAAATATGAATTGGTATTCATATATGCAAATACATTCTAGATATGAAAAAAATGTAAAATAGATGGGTTTTATAAAGAATTGACTGAATTAGATAAAATCTTAACAAGTACTGAAGAGAGGGTGGTTTTAAAAAAATATGGTTGTTTATTAGGAGTGAAATTAGAAGGAGAACAAGTTAAAGAAATGATGATTGCTTGAGGAAAATTTTTTGGATATGGGATAGATTTGGATAAATAGCAGAAACTATAGACTAGAAACTATAAATTAACAGTGTCAACAGCTTATAAAGATAATTTGTATAAGATGTTTTACAGGTGGCATTTACCCCCAGCAAGAATAGCAAAGATGTTCAAGGACTTAGAATATAACTTTATTACGGTCTTAGACCAGCAATAGACATCACTATTTACAATATAAAAAAAAAGTACTGACACATTATAATACATTAATAGTGGATAAAAACATCCCTGTTAAGAAAATACATGTTCTCAAACAGTAAGGGTCACTCCCTGGTTTATATGAGCGGAGAGCCAATGTGTGTGTAAATATCATTTTCCAAAGATTGTTCTATCTCCAAAAATTGGCACAAATTGACAGCTATATAATTCTGTGACCAATTTTTTTCTTGTAGACATTGCAGCAACAGAGAATTTTGCCACTGCACACATAATAGCTGGGTTTGACTCCTGGAGGAGAAAGCCTACATAAAAATTGCCTGCCATCCCTGGCAATTTTTCTAGTAAGGGGAGAATATACAATGACGTATAAACTCTGTATAACTCACAGTACAATAAAACGTGAGATATCCAACTTCTCCTTTACCACATATATATGTACCTGTTCTGCTATTGGTGTTTTCTTATGCCTGCCCTGAAGGAGTGCTGATGGTAGAATATTAAATCTGGCTCTAAAGAAAACTATTCTTTGTTTTGGGAATATCAGATCATTTAGATATCTTGCCGATTCCCATACTCCCTGTTTGATTCTGTCCCTGCTGTGCAAGCCAACCTATTTAGTTCTTCTTGAAACTCCATGTCCTTCATTCTATTGATTACAACTTGCTTTGCTTGGTCAAAACCTAGGGACATTAAGAATAGTGGTGAGAGCCCATAGGAGTCAAGCTTGTGGTCTATCACCTGTTTCCAGGGCGAGGGGTAGTTATCAGTCAGTACTAGAAAGGTCAGTCCCTCTAGGAAGAAATGTAGTTTTAGCCAATGAATTATCATCATCTTCCAGGCTCTTACATGAATTTGAGGCATGCCTGTCTCAATTCTTAACTGGGCATTTGGAGTTCCTTTGACTGCAGTTAAGATGGCTCACAAGAATTTGGTTTGTATAGGTTCTAGCAAGTCTTTTTTGCAAGGATTCTTGTTTGTGCCCCATATAGAATTTGTGGCAATGTTTTGGCCTCAAAAAGTTAAGGCCGCAGGTCCTATTTGCCCTCCCCTGGTATAAAAAAATATTTAATTGCATTTGAGAATTTATAGGCTGCTTGCAATGTGTGATCCAGGTGTGCCTTCCATGTCCCTTGTGAGTGGAAAACCACCCGAGGTATCTGAATGTCCTAACCTATTCTAAACTATGTCCTTCTATTTTCCAGGAGTACTGTCTAGGTCTTTTAGCAAAAGCTAAAACTTTTGATTTGTCAAAGTTAAGGACTACCTTATTCTGTCTACAATATTCAAGTGTTGACGTAATTGCTCTCTTCAGTCCTATGGAAGTTTGTGAAATTATAGCAGCAGCATCGACATTTTGGAGAATCGGAATTTTACGTTGTGCTACATTAAGAGGATATAAATCAGGATTCTGTAAGAGATTGAACAGGGGGTTAATATAGAAGTTAAAAAGGGAGGGTGACAGGATGCAACCCTGCCATACCCCTTTTGTACCCTTACTGGACCAATTAAAGTCCCTTGAAGATTACACCTAAATGTCAAGCATCCAGAAAGTATCCACTCACTTTCAAGGTGGAATTAGCATACAATTTTTGTATGAGGAAAAGGAGACGTTTATCAATGGTAGTGCATTTTAATTTCTCCCAGAGGGTGTTCCTGGATATTGAATTGAAGGCCTGCTTAAAATCAAGGAAGGCCAGATCTCTTACCAGCAAAGTGCTCCTCAGTTCTTGGTTGTTTTGCAGTCTTCACTGGTGAGAGAAATCTGGTGTCATGGCACTTCGTTCTTTTTCCCATGCCTTATTAGTCCCCAGCAAAACAAAAAAATTTGTCTGTGTTGTGGTCTACACTGTTATTTTCTCCCAAAAATATTATTTAAATAAAAAGTATCCAATGGGAGTACTAAAAGTTGATAAAATAAATAAAACCAAGAGGAGCTGCTACAGCATGCTCTGGCAGCAGCCATTCAAGAACAAATCGGCAAAATGTTGGAAATATCATTAGATACCTGGATCATATTACCATATGTGGTGGACATGTGCAGTAACATACTTGATTATTAATGTTTTAACTGCAGCTAGAATTGTATTTGCTCATAATTGGAAAAATGAGAAAATTCCAACAGAGGAGGAGGTGATTAAGAAAATAATGGAATGTGAAGAAATGAGTAGACTAACATTAGCAATTAAAGAGCAAGAAGAAAAGGACTATGATAAGATTTGGGATTTATTTTATCAATGGCTAGATAGAAGAGTAAGAAATTGAAGTATATTGTAATAGTAATGATATCTTATAATTGATTATTTTTGAATAAGTTATTCTATGAATATAATTTATTAAGAACTGAGATTTGCTTTTAAAGATAGCCTGGAATTGAAATTAAAACTTTAATGATAGCATAATAATGACATAATATGATATGGAATGTTGATTAGAATATAATATGAAATTAAAGAGGAAATGATTATTGATATTGCGCACATGATATATGTACCAAACTGACACATTGTACAATTGAAAGAAGGTTTTATTTGTTGTTTTGTTTGTTATAAAATTTTTTTAAAAAATCAAAAAAAGAAATAATGTCTAACCAAGGCAGTGATCAAGAAGATTTGGGAGCTGTTGGATGTACCCCTTCGCAGTTCCTTTGCAGTCAAAGGGGAGCTGAGCTGCTGTTTGCGTTGAAGATTGAGGAGAAACCAGTGGTATGTCCCAAATGGTCTTTGGGAGTAGAACGGATGGAAATGCTGGAAAAGCTCCCCCCTGGGGTAACGGCTGCCAGATGCTGGCAGGGAGAAGCTGCCTGGCAGGAGGAAGACAAAGAAGACCTCCTGCTGTCCCAAGCTTTGCATTTATTGCATGAAACTCTAGAGAATTGGAGAGCTAGAAAAAGATATGCATTGTCTGTGCGTGAAGCGGCTGGTGAAGCAATGGCGGGGGGCAGAAGCCTCTGCAGCCCCAGAAGTGTTTCCCATAACCCAGCCGAGGCCAGTGCAGGCTGCAGGAATGCCCCCCCCATGGGGGGACAGCACCACAGAGGTGCCAAATTCCAAAAGTTCCTCTGCTGGAAGTAAAATATGGAGGGGATTCCAAGGACTTGGGATTCTTCTTAGCCCAAGTTTAGAATCATATGGAGAAATATGGGGATGATTTTGCCTCAGAAGCAGCCAAAGTGAGCAGAGGTGGGATACAACAGGGTTAACTACTGGTTTGGGATTTATGAGCTTCCCTACAGGCTGTGAACCACGCACCTGTAAATCAGCAGCAACAGCTGCCTGCAGAGAAGCAGTCTTTAAAACAGCCCTCTTTTCTTGCTTTTCTAACTGCAGCTGTGCCTTGTTCAGCAGCTGAAGTTGAAAAATCAGGAAATAAAGATCAGGTAAGAGCCCAGGTGGGTGGGCAGGCAAAAACAGCAGCAGACTATGTCTGTTGCTCTTCAGAGCTACCAGTTCTACAGAGGTGGACAGAACCGGTAGAAACCTGGACTTCCAGTTTGAGCTTCTTCAGTGACAGACTGAAACCACATTTCTGCGAGGCTTCAATCCGTGCTCGCCGCTGGAGCTCCCCGAACCGGCTGGTTTCGTAGGGCTAAGCCACCCCGTAGAGGTGGTGAAGAAGGGGGAGACTGCCTGCAGGGTTGAGAGCCGCATCTTTCCTCCCCAGCTGGCCATTACTCCCTTTCCCAAAGGTGGTTGTAGCGGTGGTCAGAAATGGCCACCACAAAGAAGAACTCAACTGGAAAAGAATGTGCAGGAGGAAGATAAGAAGAGAAAATTTTGGTTGACTGGGTCAAACAGCAAAAGCAACAAATAAGGTACCCTGGAATTGAAACTATTAAAAAAAACAATAACATTGTTCCCTAAGAAGATTTTTAAGCTGTGAAGGAGAGAGAAAAGGGAAAGGATTTGGTTTTTTCCCTCCTTTTCCTATACTGCCAGCTAAGAGATTTAAGCAAGAAATTGGAAAAAAATCCACTTTGACATTAATAGGCATTTAATGCTGAAAATAAAAAGTCAAAGGAAAAATAAAAATTTCTGGATAATCAAAAGCTTTTGAAAACAGGAAAGGAGAGAAAAAGAATAAAAGGGCAGGATCTGGAAGGGAGGAGACTGCCTGGAATTAAAACGGACTTAGAACAAAATCTCAACAAGACTTCCAAAAGATACATTCTAACTGAAATATTGGAACAAAAACCCCAGGAAGAGAAAGTGAAATAAGAAAAAGAAATAAGAAGAAATAGCTTGGAACTATTTGGATTACTTGATGATTTCTGGAATTTGGTTATTGTATTTGAATGACTAAAATCAATCGGGTGGTTGTTTACAACTGTTTAAAATGGTTACACTTTTAGAAGAACTGAAAATGGAACTTTAAAAGTACAAAAAAGATGCACAAGAAGGGAGAGGTTCTTTTGGCTTTGTATTTCAGTTTTTAGAAATGGAGATTTGGAATTATGAGAAACAACAAGAAATGCCTGCAGAACAAGAAGATTGTGACAAAGAAGAAGCCATCTTTAATGAACAAGTAATCTTAGGTGGGGGGAAAAAGGAAAGGGGGGGAAAGAGAATGGAAAGTTTAAGATTGGGAAAAACAACACCAAAAAAAAAGAGAGTGAAAAATAAGTATAAAATCAGAAAGCAACAGAAGAGGGAAATGCAGACGAGAGAATTAGAACTAGAGAAACAAGGGGGTAAAAAGGGGAGGGAGAAGAAGAGAGGGAATAAAGAAAGGAAAAGAAGTTATAAAGGACAGAAACAAAATATAGAGAAACAGGGCCCATTTAGAGATAATGGGTGAAAATTTAATGGAAAAAGGGATTCTGCAAAGGTACATAAGAAAGTATTGTTATATTAGAAACAGAAATAATTTTAGAAAATATGAAACAATGTATGATTAAAATGTTTGATAAAATAGCTATCGTAATTCAGTGGAATGCTTGTCAATAAATAAATGTAACAAAAGGTATATTTAATTATTTACAAAACATGTGAAGAGAAATAAGGGAAAAATTAATTATGGAGATTATATGTGTCTTTAAGGAAGTATGATATTTAATTGAAAAGAACTCTTAAAGATGTTAAGATTTTAATGATTATTAATGATAGACCTGAATTGGAATGGAATGAGGGTTATAATTACATATATTTATAATCTTTTTTAAAAAAGAATATAGCGTGTAAGAATGTACCAAGCAGAGTTCGATTGGAAGTCATGAATTATGTATTATATAGAAGATCATAACCTTAAGGTATATATTGAAGTTTAAATAAGAGTTGAATGGATGTAATTAAAAGATATAAAGTTGTCATACTCCAATTAGTAACTACAGGAGAAAATTTGTTTAATGGGAAAAGATAATATGAAATTGAAACAGAACAGACAAAAGTATAAATATAATGATTTGAATTGAGATGAGATAATCAAAATAAAATGGAGAAAATTAAAAGAGGGGAAAAAACTATATAGAAAATGTAGAATAGTATAAGATATGGAATAGAACACAAAAGGAGCATGAAATTGAGTTTTGTGTCTGTATAAAGAAGTTCAACCCAGGACCATGCTATTTTCAAAAAAGATATTTTCTTTGTATTTTGTATTTGTGAAA
The DNA here is from genome assembly GCF_049901715.1 of Pseudonaja textilis. Classification (NCBI taxonomy): domain Eukaryota; kingdom Metazoa; phylum Chordata; class Lepidosauria; order Squamata; family Elapidae; genus Pseudonaja; species Pseudonaja textilis. The sequence goes on along the minus strand of NC_142008.1, from coordinate 56,751,353 downwards.
ACCCAAATAAAACTCTATTAAAAAAAAAAGAACTGGTAGAAACCTACCCCTGAAAGTGAGGTGTGTCACCAAAGCCCTAGAAGGGACTGCAGCCCAATGAATGGTCACCCTTCATAATAATGATGCCCTTCAGCTGAAGGATTATGATATGTTTATGGCAGCTTTATGCACTCAGTTTGAAGATCCCTTTGCTGAACATAAGGCAAGAATTAGGATGAAAACTGTAAACCAGGGGCAAAGGTCAATAGCTGAATACACCCAGGAATTTCGAGAGTTGGCATGCCACATGCGAGACTGGTCTCAAGAAGCCCTGATGGAAGCTTACAAAGATGGACTGAATGAGGACATCTACCAAAGCTGTATCTCCAGAGGGGCTCCTCGAGATCTTCAGCACTGGTATGTGTTGGCAGCTGATGCAGAGATTGATCTGGCCAGAAACAGATATGGGGTGGCCCCAATTGGAGTAATCCTCCACCTACCACTCTGAGAGGCTCCTAAAGTTCAAAATAGTGGTGAAACCCAAATCCACAGTGTGCTTCCAATGCAGGAAGGAGGGTCATCGAGCTGCCAATTGCTGTACTAAACTGGACATCAAAGGAACATTGACTGAAGGGAAAAAAGTCACTCCAGCCAAGCAGCAAGAAATGGCTCTGAAGGCCATGGAAGTCATTGAGTTCACTCTTCCAGGAAAAGAGGAGTTGGGATCTCCAACCATTTCTGGCGCGAGCAAGTCTGATTCCAATGACAACCCCCTGAGATGTCAACAAGTGGGCCCCAGGGCCATCCCAGTGGAATTAAGGGTGCCTTCCAGGGGAAGTGCCCTGTTGAACTCTGGGTGTACCAGATGTGTAATTAGCCCAGAGGTCGCTGAGACTAAGAACATTGAAAATAACCCTAGCATTTTGCCAATTAGATGGATCAGTGACTGGGGGTGGCCTGGCTCATTTTGTAATGAAGCCAGTGGAAATGTTGATGGGGAAAAACCAAGATGCTTTGTGTTTTATCATGGCCCTGGGAATGGAGTGCCCCCTCTTACTTGGATTACCCTGGCTTTGGAAATTGAACCCTCGGGTGGATTGGAGGAATGGTCTGCTGCACATTTGTTCTGCCCAGCTGCAGGAGGGAGGGAAACCCTAATAAGGCCCAGGACACCAGGAGCTGGCATCGGTGGCAAGGGGAGGAGAAAATTCCAAAAGAATATTGGGATCTCAGGGAGGTTTTTAGCAAAAAAGCTTCAGACATGCTCCCACACCATTGTCTCACAGATTGCAGCATAGAGATCCTTCCTGGAATGAAACTCCCAAAGCCAAAACTGTATTTGATGACACCATGAGAGCTGGAGGAATTGTAGTCTTTTATTGATAAAAACCTAAAATGGGGTTTCATTCAGCCTGCTAGGTCCTGAGTGGCAGTCCCAGTGTTGTTCCGAGAAAAAAAAGGTGTGTGGATTATAAAAACTTAAATGCTGTTTGTGTAGAAAATGTTTACCCGCTCCCCTTAATGAAGGACATGTTAACTCACCTAGTCAAAGGAAAGATCTTCACTAAGCTTGATTTGAGAGAAGCTTACTATAGAGCTTGAATTAAGGAAGGGGATGAATGGAAGACTGCATTTAATTGACCTTTGGGTTGCTTTCAATTTAATGTACTCCCGTTTGGTCTGCAAGAAGTCCCTGCCATATTCATGCAACTGATAAATGAGATGTTGCATGAACACCTATACAAGGGGGTGTTGGTTTATCTCAATGATATTCTTATCTATACGGAAACCATAGATGAGCATGTGAAGTTGGTGCGGTCAGTCTTGAAAAAACTTCAGGTGGTTGAACTTTATGCCAAGCTATCTAAGCGTGAATTTCACCAAAAGAAAATTGACTATCAGGGTATCACATATCACATGAAGGGATAGAAATGGACCTGGAGAAGGTCCGAGCAGTTTTGGAATGGGCTCCCCCATGCACCAGAAAACAGTTGTAAAGTTTTCTAGGTTTTGCTAATTTCTACCATCAATTTATCCCAGCTTCTGCAAAGATTGCGTTGCCCATTACAAATCTCCTAAAGACAAAAAGAGAACTAAAACCAAAGCCAAACCAATCTTTGGAGAGGTCCGTGGAATGCCAAGTGGCTTTTGAGAAACTGCAATGACTATTTGCAGCCAAACCTGTTCTTAAACACTAAGATATGGATGCTCCCTTTGTGATCCAGGCCGATGCAAGTGACGTTACTGTGGGAGCAGTCCTACTACAAACAAATGTGAATAGGACTTTACAACCTTGTATTTAAACCTCTCAAAAACTAACTGAAATGAACAGAGATGGGCTATTTGGGAGAAGGAAGCGTTTGCAGTTAATAATGGGCATTATTAACTTGGAGACATTTCATTGAAGGGGCAAAATATCCCTTTGAGGTATGGATGGATTCCAAAAACCTAGAGGTTTTAAAGACCCCACAAAAGCTGTCACCCAAGCAAATGTGTTGGGTGCAATACTTTAAGTGGTTTAATTTTTCAGTAAAATACCTACCAGGGGAAAATAATTTTATGGCAGATGCTTTATCTAGATTTCCCCAGTATAATAACATCTGATCTGATGTGACCCACCCTATTGTACCTATGAAGCAACTGGCTGTCCCAGTGGTCACCAGAGCCCAGGGGAAGGGGAATATTGACCTTTTCATGATTTAACTGGTTTTTATCCCACTCAAATTAATGCACTATTCATGATGGCTTGGCATGGGTGGGGCCAAAGTTATAATACATCCCTGATAGTCTCAGAGGAACCATTCTAAAACATGCCCATGATTCAAAAGTTGCTGGGCATTTTGGGTTCATGAAAACCCTGCACTTTAGTAAAAGGCGAAAGATTCATACGATCTGAAGAGAAACCCGAGGAGAAGGGAGGAGCCTGCACCGTGGCGATACGGTCTGCAATCGAGCTCCTCGATTGCAGCCGATATCTCCGCTACCGGCCGGTCCAATGGACCTACGCTGTCCCGTAGGGGTAGCCATCGTGAAGAGCGTACCCTGAGGACTCCGGGGATACCGCAAAATCCCTGGAGAGCCCGGGTGAAGCTCTTCTTGCCAGCGGCGGAGTGGCAGCCCCCATGCTGCTGAAGCCGGGGCGGCTCCAGAAAGAATGAGTTTGAGAAAGAGTTGGTCGGTTGGGTGAGAACCTTTTTTTTTATTTAACTTTTTGAGTCTTAAAAGTCCACTCTGACTACTTGAAGAAACCTGTGTGATTTTTTTTTTCTTTTGACAAAACTGACTAAGCGGCGTTTTTTTTAAGGGAAACGTCAAAGAGAGAATCCATTTACTTTTTTTTTTTTCTTTGCTTCCGGACTTTATTGTTATTTACTGGATAACTGGACTGTTTCTTTTTATATTTATATGTCTTACTCTTCTTCTGGATTTTTCATTTTTAGGCTAGAGGTTCCCTTTGGTTTTGGTTTTTTTTGCTTTTGTGTATTCCATATCGGCTTTTCCCTTTCCCTTTTTTTTTTTTTTTATGCTCTTCAGAGAGGAGGGGGGAAAGTGAGAACTAAGAAACTTTGTAACACTGCCATCTAGAGGCTTGGAAACATCTTACTTGAACTGGGAAAAACAAACTCTTCTTCTCAAGGACACCCTCTGATAAGATAGAGGAAAGCACTTTGTTGAATATTATTACAGGTGTCTTTCTGGATATTTATGGCTTAGCTTTGAAGCTTGTGGGAAAGAGAAGGGAGTTAAAATTAGAGCCTTGGACAATTAAATAGAGTGCAGTGTATTGTTGCTTATTCCCTTTTTTTAATTCTTTCTTTTTAGTTCCGCCACCCCCTCCATTAACATCAAGGTCTTTATTTTTAAGTTTGATTTATTTGCAAAGGGAAGCCTCTGAATTCTTCTTTTATTTTTATTTTATTTTGATTTATTTTGCTTTATTTTTTCTCCTTTCTATTTGGATCCTGGTTTTTTTTTTTTAATGTACATCAGTGGACTATTTCTTTTTCCTTTTTTCAATTGAGGTTTTTTTTTTGGCTGGACTAAGGTGTGGAATTTGAAGAAATTTATTTTTCTTGGTTTTTGCTTTGTTTTTTCTCTCTTTTTCTCTTTTCCTTTTTCTTTTTTGGCTTTGTCTTGTTCATTATTATTATTACTGGGTTTTTATTCTTATTTTTACTCTCTTTTATGGATTATTTTTCTTAATTGGATTAAGGTCAGGAAGAATTTGAAGAATTTTTCTTCTTTTTCTCTCATTTTTGGCTTTTTTATTGTTGGCCCTTTTATCTTGGATTATAACTTCATACTCTTTTTGGATTAAAATTTGAAAGAATTTGAAGAGCTGGAACCACCTAAAATGAGTAAGAAACTTATATCTTCGGGTGCCTCTATGTCTGCTTCTGCCTCCCCACCATCTGGACAGCGCTCAATTCAGACATTGTTAAAGCAAGATAAAGAAAAAGAACAAGAAAGAGTATCCTTTCAGATGATTATGCAAGGAATTCAAGATCTTAAGGTAAAAATAGATACTATTGAACAAAGAACAGGTAGGATGGAGGAAAAAGTGGAAAGTATCCAACAGATGATGGTAAAATATGAGGAGAGACTTCAAAAAGTTGAAGAGGGGGGCAAACGAAGAGAGGAGAAGATTGGAAATATTGATAATAGATTAACAGTGATTGAACAAGAAAAAAGTGAGATGTTGAAGTGGGAGTTGGATAGATCAGAATTTTATCTCAGATTTCAAAATATAGAAGAAGAAAAAGGACAAGATTTGGCTGCAATAATGGTAGGAATCTTGGCGGATGCGCTGGAGATAACAGAAGAGAAGCTGATGGATGGAATAGATGAGATATATCGAGTTTTTACAAGATATGCGATGAGAAATAACCTACCCAGAGAAGTTCATATTAGATTTATTAAAAAATCTATGAAGACACAAGTATTACAAGTGGCAAGAGAGAAGACATTGAAATACAAAGGTAAAGAAATTTTGGTTTTAAAACAAATACCTAGAAAAGTGAGAGAGATGAGAAGAGAATATCGATTCCTGACCAAAAGGTTATTGGAAAAAGAGGTGTCTTACAGATGGTTGATCCCAGAAGGATTGATGTTTACGTGGCAGGAACAGAGACATAGAATTGATTCAATTGAGAAAGCAGAACTGTTTTATGCAGAAGTTTTTGGAGGGAGAGAAGGAGGGGCAGCAAAGGAGGTTCCACCAATTGAATTCCAAGAGGAACAAATGGAGATTGGAAAAGAAGAAGGTGCAGTAGGTGGACAAGTGGATATTAAAGATCAACGTGAAGCAAGACCCACGAGAGTGGTTAAATCTAAATATAAAACATAATCATGGAAGAGAAAAAACTGATTACAATGAATATAAATGGACTGAATTCAGCTGCTAAGAGAAGGAAGATTTTCCATAAATTAATGAAACTAAAGTTTGACATAATTTGCTTACAAGAAGTTCATATTAAAAAGCAACATGAACAATTGTTATTACAACCAAAATTAGGGAAATTGTTTACCTCTTTGACTCAATCCAAGAAAAGAGGGGTGGTCTTATATATTAAAGAGGCCATCCCCGCAAAAATGATTTATACAGATGATGATGGGAGAATATTAATGGTAGAAATAATGGACAATAATAGAAAGATACTTTTGACTGCAATTTATGCCCCGAATGATAAACAGGAAGAATTCTATAAAAAACTACATACTAAGATGGCTGAACTAGATTATGCTAATACAATTATGATGGGAGACTTTAATGGAATTGTGGATAATAAACTTGATTATATTGCAACAGCAGTAAAGCATAATAGAAAAACTCTTCCTAAATCCTTTTTTAAAATGATAGATGAATTAACTTTAAAAGACATATGGAGAGAAAGAAATAATAAACTTAAGCAATTTACGTTTTATTCAAATAGGCATCTATCATGGTCCAGACTGGATATGATTTGGATCTCAACAGATTTAATGTCTAGTATTCAAGAAGTAAATATTGAAACAAGTACTTGGGCTGACCACAACCCATTGACAATTAAATGGAAGGGACAAAGGAAAAGATCGAGATGGACATTAAATAATACTATTTTAAAGGATAAGGAATTTATACAATGGATGGAGAAAGAATTGCCCTTTTTCTTTAAAGAGAATAGAAAAGAAGACACTTCAATACAGAATGTTTGGGACACAATGAAGGCTTATGCTAGAGGCTTGATAATAGACTATACAAGAAAAAAGAATATTAGGAAAAGGCAAACTCTTAAAGCCTTGGATGATGAATATAAAAGACTTGAAAAAGAATTACAGAAAATACCACACAGAAAAGATGTCAAACTGAAACTGGATATAACTAAACATAAAATGGACTTAATAGAGAAAGAAGAACTGGCACAGAAAATTAGGAATGCTAAACAGAATTATTTTGAGGATGCAAATAAGCCAGGTAGATGGCTAGCATACAAACTGAGAAAGGAGAAAGAATCGAGGAAAATACTGCAGTTAATAGATGACCAAGGTAAAACTTGTCATGGCAGTAAAGAGAAAAAAGAAATTATTTATGATTTTTACAAACATTTGTATAAGGAAGAAGATATTGATGAGGAGAAAGTTAAACAATACCTGCAGAATGTAAATCTACCTAAGATACCTAAAGAGATTGAAGAAATGCTAGAAAGCAATATAACAATGATGGAGTTAAGCCAAGCACTTAAGAAACAAAATAATGGAAAGGCACCAGGTCCAGATGGATTTCCTGTAGAATTTTATAAAACCTTTCAAGAATTATTGTGTATTCCACTGTTAGAAGTTATGAATGAAGTTATGGTAAAAAAGATAATTCCTAAAACATGGTCAGAGGCTTATATTACACTTATTCCAAAAGAGGAGGCGGATCTACTTCAAATCAAGAATTATAGACCGATTTCCTTATTAAATGCAGATTATAAAATTTTTGCTTCAATATTAGCAGAAAGACTTAAAAAGTATTTGAATAACTTTATTCACCCAGATCAAAATGGGTTTCTGCCAAAGCGACAAATTAGAGATAATATGAGAGTAATTTTGGACACCTTGGAATATTATGAGGCACACCCTGAAAAGCAAATGGCTTTGATATTTTTAGATGCTCAAAAGGCATTTGATAATGTAAATTGGAGGTTTATGGTACTTTTAATGGAACAGATGGGCTTTGCTAGAAGATTTATTCAAGCAATAGAAGCAATTTATAATGAACAAACAGCCAAGGTAATGATGGAGGGAGAATTTACAGATTCTATTAATATAAGAAAAGGTACAAGACAAGGTTGTCCTCTTTCGCCTTTGTTATTTGTATTGACTTTGGAAGTGTTGAATAGAAATATCAGAGAAGATAAAACTATAAAAGGAATGAAAATCAAAAAGGAAGAATTCAAACTACAAGCTTTTGCAGATGACCTAGTCTTCATCCTGGAAGATCCTATAGAAACAGCCTCGAAGCTGTTGGAAAAGATAGAGGCCTATGGGGAGGTGGCTGGTTTGAAAATAAATAAAGATAAAACAAAGATTTTGTCAAAGAATATGTTGCTGAAACAAAGAGAAGAGCTGGCAGAACTCTTAAAAATTCAAGTTACAAATAAGGTTAAGTATTTGGGGATATACTTGACGTCAAGATGTAGTACATTGAAGGAGAACAATTATATTAAACTTAAACAACAGATAGCCCAAGATTTGAAAAAATGGGAAAATTTACAACTGTCATTAATAGGAAGGATTTCAACAATTAAGATGAACATTTTACCCAGAATCTTATTTTTGTTTCAAACAATACCAATTAGGCTTGGAAAAGAATACTTTGAGGATTTAAATAAAATTGTTTTGAAGTATATATGGCAAGGCAAGAAAGCAAGAATAAAGTTAAAGCTTTTACAGGATGCTAGATTTAGAGGAGGGTTTGGTCTGCCTAATTGGGAGTTGTACTACCAAGCTGCAAATTTGACGTGGGTTAAAGAATGGATAACATTAAGGAAAACTAGATTGTTGACATTAGAAGGTCATGATTTGCTGTTGGGCTGGCATGCTTTTTTATGGTACAAGGGAACCAAAACACAGGGATATTTTAGAAGACATTATATACGGGAGTCTCTGTGGTTAAATTGGGAGAAGACAAAAAAACAGTGTTATTTGAAAATTCCAGTTTGGTTATCGACGATAGAAGCGTTCTCTTATCCTATAATCTATAAAAAGGAACAAACAGTTAGTTATGGGGAATTACTAGATGAAAAGGGTGAACTTAAATCGATGCAAAAACTAGAAGAACAAGGTATACAGATGAATTGGTTTTCATATCTGCAAATACATTCAAAGTACTATGAGGATTCCAAAGCAGAGGGATTTTATGATAAGCAAACTGATTTAGATAAGATTTTGATGGGTACTGATGAAAAGGTGATTAAAAAGCTGTATGGTTACTTATTGGAAATTAAGCTGGAGGAAGAACAAGTTAAAGAAACTATGATTGCGTGGGGGAGGAATTTTGGATATGGGATTGATTTAGAGAAATGGCAGAAATTATGGTTGCAAAATTATAAAATGACAATGTCTACAGCCTATAAAGAAAACTTGTATAAGATGTTTTACAGGTGGCATTTTCCCCCGACAAGGATAGCAAGAATGTTCAAGAACAAATCCGAAAAATGTTGGAAGTGTCATCAGAAACCTGGTTCATACTACCATATGTGGTGGACTTGTGAGGATGCTAGAAAATATTGGACTAAAATCCACATGTGGCTGGAAAAAATGACAAAGAAGCATATAGACTTGAAACCGGAGTTTTTTTATTGGGAATCCTACCAGATACTTATAGTAAAGAGTTGAAATATTTGATTGTAAATGTATTGACTGCTGCTAGGATTGTATTTGCAAAAAATTGGAAAAATGAGAAAATTCCATTGCAAGAAGAAGTTGTAAAGAAAATATTGGAATGTGCTGAGATGAGTAGATTGACTTTTGAAATTAGAGAGCAAGAAGATAAACAATTTTATATAGTTTGGGATCTCTTCTATCAATGGTTGAATGATGAAATACTAAAATATAAAGGTTAGACAATAAGAAATAATATTGATTTTATTTTCTTTTTCTTTTTTATTGGTGTTTGATACTATATTTATATAATAGTTTTCTGTTTCCTTTTTTTTTCTTTCCTATTTAGGATAGAATTGGCATGATTATAAGATTTGTTTTAGAATAAATTATTTAAAATATAGTTATCTCATAAAGGCATGATCGAATAAAAGTTTAGTCAAATTTCTTTTTTTTTAATAGTGATACTATGATTTATAAATTTGTATTGATAATAAGAGTACTATATAAGGTAATTGTAATTGTGACTATGAGATGAATGCACAAAACTGATGGACCAACCGACTTACTGTTTGTATAAAAATATGGGGGAGCTGATGCTTTTATGTTTTGTTGTTGTGTTTGTATGTTAAAAAACAATAAAAAATTTATATATATATATATATATAAAAAAAAGAAAACCCTGCACTTAGTTATACAGCAGTTCCGGTGGCCATCTTTGAAAAAAGACACAGAAGCTTATGTTGCCAGTTGTCCTGTGTGTGCTTTGGCGAAATGACCCCCTGGTAAACCAGCTTGTCTGCTACAGAACGTTGCTAGGCCAAGTGCCCCGTGGAAGGAAATTTCCATGGATTTCATTGTGGAACTTCTGGAGAATGAGGGAAATACAGTCATTTGGATTATTACTGATTTATTTTTCAAACAGGTATACTTTGTATCCTGTCCAAAGATTCCCTCTGCTAAAATGTTGACTAAACTGTTTATTCTACATGTGTATAGGCTACATGGTGTTCCTGAATGTACAATTTCAGATAGGGGGCACAATTCACTTCTATCTTCTGGAGAGAATTTTTGAAGTTATTAGGCTCTGCCCAGGGCTTAAGGTCCACCCACCATCCTCAAACTAATGGGGCTTGTGAATGAACTAACTCAGTACTAGAACAATACCTTAGATGTTATGTAACTTATCAGCAAGATGACTGGTCTGATTTATTGCCTTTTGCAGAATATTATGCATTATTATTGCATAATAACTCCACCCATAGTAGCACTGGGTTCATCCCATTTAAAGTAGCTACTGGTCAGGATTTTGTACTCATTCCAGAACTACCTCAGGAGAAACCCCAAATCCCATCGCTGGAGGAGTGGATAACACAGTTCCAGCTTACCTGGCCGGTTACCTGTAAAGCATTAGATGATGCTCATCAAGCCCATAAGAAACAGGCAGACAAGAACAGACAAGCACAGCTGACAGGGATTAGCTATAACATATACAGAGGAAAAAACAAGAAAAAGAAACAAAATCAAAATATGTTAGCAGAAGAACATAGGAGACTGGAATTAGAATTACAGAAAGAAGTAAACAAGAAGACTCTAAAAAACTAAATGGATCTAATAAAACATAAAATAACCCTACTAGATAAAGAAGAGTTGGCATAAAAATCATAAATGCTAAATAGAACATTTTTGAAAACACAAATAAGGCAGAAAAATGGTTGGCATATAAATTGAAAACAGAGAAAAAGAAGAAATTGATACATAGGCTGGTAGATAAGAAAGGAACTTTATACTACCAATATGAGGATAAAGAAATAATAATTCAAGATTATTATGAAAAACTGTATGAGCAAGAAAAAGTTCCAGAAAAGAAATCAAATAATATTTGGAAAAAGTAGAACTACCTAAAGTACCAGAAAAAGTAAAAGCTATGTTAAATGAATGAATATCAATGATGGAATTGTCAGAAGTGATCAAGAGACAAAAGGGGCAGAGCTGACATTGTGACAATATGGACAAAGGGTTTTGGGGCTCCAGGACTGATGCTGATATTCCCACAGCTGGATGGTCTGTTTGGACCTAAACCGTCACAAAGAGATGGTGATCAAGGAGACTGCAGCTTACTGATCCTAGAGATATCGCAAAATCCCTGGTTGATCTAGGAAAAATTCTCCAATTCAGCTGTGGAGGAAAGTGGCAATTCAAGCTGCTGAAAGATTGGGACAGCTTTCAGAAGAAAGAAAGGGAAAGAAAGTGTCTCGGGTTTGGTGAGATTTTAAATTTATTTTTCTTATAAAAGAGCACCCTAAAGGTGAAAAGAAGGATAATTGAAGACAAGAAGAGGAAACAGTGGCAGAAAAGAGTCATTTGTCAAACTAATTGGTTTTTTATTGTTTAATGAATTATCCTAAACTGGACTGGACTTTTGTTTCTTTAATAATCAATGAGAAAAAATTCTTAATATCTAATTTAAAGGGAGAAACTGGACTTTTCTTTGTGTTCTGTTGGTTTTCTTTTTTCTATAAGAGAACCTTTTATTTTGAAACTTCTTTTTGACTTTGTTACATTGTAAAGAGGAACTGAAAGTTAAATAAAACAAAGTAACACTGCCAACTAGAGGCCTTAAAGAACACTTTTACTTTGAGAAACAGAAACTTTCCACCCGGGCTGTTTATATTTATAGAAGATAAAGAGTGGAACACTGAAGAATTGTTTATACAGGTGTTACCAGGGGTGGGATTCTACCAGTTCGCACCTATTCGCAAGAACCAGATGTTAACACTCTAAGCAGTTCAGAGAACCAGTTGTTAGAAGAAATTACTGGCCTAATACTGTAAGGAAGGCAGGAAGGAAACATTTTGGTGTTGCTTACAGAAACTGCCTCTCTGTTAACACTTATTACATTCTTGGCAGGACTAGACTTCCTGTTTCAGGAACTTCTCTGGAGTTTTTTTCTCCCCCTTGGCTGGTACTTTGCTTGTGTGGAGGGACCATTCAAAGTTACAATGGCACTGAAAAAAGTGAATTATGACCATTTTTCACACTTACGACTATTGCAGCATCCCCACAGTCATGAGAGGCCAGGAGAGGAGATGCGTGCCTCGATGTGAATAATATTGAGTTGGCCATGCCCAGCCAATAACATGCCCATGAAACCACGCCCACCAACTGAGCCATGCCCACAAAACTGGTTGTTAAAAAAATTGAATCCCACCCCTGGGTGTTACTCTTGTAAAATCACAGTGGCTAGGAATTGAAGTTGCAAGAAGTGTCTTTGGTGACCTTGGACTATACTTGCTGAAACATTGATAGTGTGCCTTGGACATTGTATGCTGGCAGTGATTTACTTTGTGACAAAATTTTAAACTGCAATATTTTTCTGGCTGGCAGCCTTGCCTGGCCAGATTCTTTTGGCTTTTTTTCCCTTTCCCCATTTCTCTTTTTCCATTTGATTGGGATTATGTTGCTGGAATATTGGCCTTTTTTAGCTTTTTCTCTGTTTCTTTTTACCTCCTTAAACTCATTTATTTTCTTTTTGATATTACTGTTGGATTATTTTTATACCTTTTTTATCTTTAAATAATTTTTTATCCTTCTTTTTGTGTGTGTGCCTCTTGAAGTTGAATTTTTCTTTTTGACTTTTTACCATTCTTTCTTTTTCTTTTTCTTTTTTTACTTCTACATTGAATTTTAATTTTTAAAACTCTTTTTCTCTTTTTTCAAATTGGATTGAGGTAAAGAAGAACCTGAAGATAGTTTATTGTTTACTGGGGTTGTACGCTGATTTTTATCAACTGGATTTACAATTAATTTGAAATGAGGAAGGCAACCACCACAAGTTCATCAATCCCTACCTTTTCCTCCTACTTAATGGCCAGTGGTCAATACATGCAATGTTGCAGCAGGAAAATGAGAAAGACAAAGAGAAAGAAAATGAAGTTACCTTACAAATGATACCACAAGCAATACAAGAGCAAGGGATATGAATGGAAAGAACTGAGGAGAGAACAGAGAAAACAGATGAGAAACTAGAGAACATACAACAAATGATGATGAAGAATGAAGAAAGGTTTCAAAAGGTAGAGGAAAAAGGTGATCAGAGAGATAAAAAATTGGTGAAATGGATAGCAGATTGACTGCTGTAGAATATGACAAAGGAAATGGAATGCTGGGCTGGGAGATGGATAGGGAAGATTTCTATCTCAGATTCCAAAATATTGAGGAAGGAAAGGGAGAAACCTCACAGAAATAATGATAGAAATACTGGCAGAGGCCTTGAAGATATCCAAAGAGAAAACAATGGATGGAATAGATGAGGTGTACCGAGTTTTTACAAGATATGCAATGAGAAATGAATTACCTAGAGAAGTCCAGGTAAGATTTATCAAGAAAGCAATTAAAACACAAATACTGCAAAGTGCAAGAGATGAACCACTGAAATACAAAGGCAAGGAGATTATGGTCCTAAAACAAGTACTAAGAAAAGTGAGAGAAATGAGAAGAAAGTATCAATTCCTGACAAAAAAGTTAATCTTTTTTGGAGGGAGTGACTATAGATGGTTGTTTCCTGATGGTCTTATATTTACCTGGCAAGAGCAAAGACATAGATTAGACTCAATAGAAAAAGCAGAATTATTCTATGGAGAATATTTCAGAGGAAAAGAAGATGAGAGACTACAAGAGGAGGAAACAATCAAAACTCAAGACGAGAAGTAAGAAATAAAGTAATGCAAGAAGAAACAACATGTGAGGAAGCAGCAGTAAGTGGAGGGGAGGACTTTCAAGAAGCAAGAGAGCAAAGATCTACAAGAGCTGTTAACTCTACATATAATGTATAAATAATGGAAGAAAAGAAATTGATCATAATAAATATAAATGAATTGAATTTGGCCATAGAAAGAAGGAAAATATTCCATAAATTAGCAAAATTAAAATTAGATATAATCTGCTTGCAAGAAGTTCATATTAAAAAACAACATGCTCAGGTATTGAATCATCCTAAAATCGGGAACTTACATACTTCCTTGGCACAACAACAAAAAAGGGGAGTTGTTCTATACATTAGGAATACGATCAAAGTTGAATTAATTTTTACAGATGAAGAAGGAAGAATATTAATGGAGGAAATAACTGATAACAACAGAAAGATACTTTTAGTTGCAATATACACTCCCAATGAAAAACAAGAAGAATTTTACAAAAAATTGCATAAGACAATTATAGAACTGGAATATGATAATATATGTCTTATAGATGATTTTAATGGGATAGTAGATACAAAACTGGACTATACAACATAGAAAGCTAATAAACAAAATAGAAAGACACTTCCAAAATCCTTCTTCAAAATGGTAGAGCATTAAAGATGTTTGGAGAGAAAGAAATGTAAAGAATAGACAATATACCTTTACTTCAACAGACAGTTATCATGGTCAAGAATAGATATGATTTGGATGTCAATGGAATTAATCTCAAATATACAAGAAGTTAATATTGAAACAAGTACTTGGGTGGACCACAATCCAGTATGGATTAAGTGGCAAGGACAAAGGAAAAGATCTAGATGGACTTTGAATAATACAATATTGAAAGTAAAAGAATTTACACAAAAGATGGAGAAAGAATTGGCCTTTTTTTCAAAGAAAACAACAAGGAGGACACCTCACTACAAAACTTATGGGATACCATGAAGATGTATGCCAGAGGACTTATAATAGACTATACAAGAAAGAGAAATGTATAAAAAAAGATGAATGCAAGGGATGCTAGAAGAAGACTGTAAGAAACTTGAAGGGGACTTACAAAGATATCCACAAAAAAAGGATATCACAAAGCAAATGGACATAGTTAAACACAAAATGGGGTTGATGGAAAAATAAGACTTAGCTCAAAAAAATAGGAATGCCAAAAAGAATTTCTTTGAAAATGCAAATGAACCAGCCAGATGGTTGGCATATAAATTGAAAAAAGAGTGAGAAATGAAAAAGATAATGCAAGGAAAGATTTGTAATGGAAATAATGAAAAGAAAAAGATAGTATAGAAATACTGAAAAAATATACAATCAAGAGAATATTGATGAAAAAAAAGTTAAACAATACTCACAAAGAGGAAAATATCCGAGGATACCCCAAATATCTGAGGATAGTAAAATAATTTTAGAAGGGAAAATAACAATGATGGAACTAATGGAGGTATTAAAGAGACAAAATACTGGAAAGGCTCTGGGCCCAGGTGGGCTACCAGCAGAATTTTATAAGACTCTACAGCAGGGGTCCCCAACCACCGGTCCCCGGACTGGTATCGGTCCGTAGATCATTTTTTACTGGGCTGCAAAGCTTGGACGCTGCAAGGGAGAGAGAGGGAGAAAAGAGTGCTATGGTATGCCCAGCGCTAGTCTCCCTTTTCCTCTCCTTCTCCTTCTCCCCCATCAACCACGCACACGCATGCGTGCAGATAAAGCTGTTGCTGTTGCTGCTGCTGCTGCAGTACGACCCAGAGGAACAGATTGAGCACAGGCGCTGAAGGAGCGCCATGGCATCTGTCGCCAAAGCACAAGGAAGCAGCAGCAGCTGTGGCGGTGGCGGCTGCTACGCCTCCAACTTTCCTGGGGAAGGTCATTCCCTGACCAGTCATGCTTCCCGGCCCATGCTTGCACACCGCCCGCCCCCCCGCCCACTTCCTCGCAGGCAGAGGCAGGAAGTTGCGAGGAATTCAGGCGTGCTTTCTAGCCAGCTGTACCAAGTCTTTTTTTTTTTTTTGCCCGAGGCTGGAAAGAAGAAGGGTGACGGGTCACTGAGGAAGGTGAGAGAGACTGAGAAGGGAGAGAGAAGCCCAGCTAAAGCAGCTCCGCGCTGCTTTAGGGACTAGTAGTAGAAGGCAGTGGTTGGCGGCACTTGCCACCAGGCAATGCTTCCAGGTTTTTGGTTGGAAAGTGGCGTTTGGGTGCTCACGCCTTAGTTTCGTTGAAGGGGGTGCAGCTTCGAACGAAGAGCCGTCCCGATGGCAGTGGAGTCTTGTGTTACTCAGGTACCGGTCTGTGGAAGAATAAATAATCGTGAAACTGGTCCTTGGTTCAAAAAAGGTTGGGGGCCACTGCTCTACAGCAGTGGTCCCCAACCTTTTTTGTACCAGGGACCAGTTTCACACAGAAACACTTTTTCAAGGACCGGTTAGGGTTTTTTATTTATTTATTTATTCATTCATTCATTCATTTATTTATTTATTTGTATTTTTTTATTTTATTTACTATTACACTATGAACTCACCAAAATTAACCAATGTTGGAGGATTACTAAAAATGTGTATAAATGCAAGCCTAGACTCCAATAAAGTCATCATGATTCAGTTGATCATGATCAAACAAAAATATATGTTTGGCAAAATATACGTTTTCTCCAAAAGCGTTTTGTAAGGTAATAATCTGCAATTCAGATTTTACATTTAGGATGGGTTTGATCTCCCATATGGTCTTCAGCTTTCCACAATCTCAACAATTGTAAGGTGTGTGGGGAATTCAGAGAGTCCAAGTCCACACATTTTAAAGATTTGTCATATATATATAATAGGGATTGCACTAAACATATGTAAGTGCAAAGAAACCCTTTGCCTATCCAGTGTTTTCAACTCCAGCAATTTTAAGATTATGTGGACTTCAACTCCCAAAATTACCCAGACAGCATTCCGGACTTCTTAAAATTGAGAAACACTGCTCTTCACTTTAAAAATGTTAAACAGATAGCTACACTTTCCCACTCATCCCCACACATACCCCTTCTTCCAAAATATCTACAGCCCAAATATTTTGTCTTCACCCATTCTAGTGGGATCTGGATGCCATAAAAGGGAAGCTGGTAGACCGCCATTGTTCTTGGTTCATTTGATCATGATATGGAGACAATATTCCACTCGCTGAAAAGCTAATTATGACTTAATTATAATCAAAGTTGGATTGGATTTAATAATCATGGTTAATGTATATGTTTTAAATATTTAATACTGCTCCCCCCACACACATTTCCTTCTTTCAGAATATTTTAAAATCCAGGCATATAAGGAATTCCAGGGATACCTGGAGAGCCCTCTTCTTTCTGGATCTCTCTCGCCCCATTTCGCTGCAACCCCTTGCCCTCACCTAGTTTAAAGAGAGGACCCAGTTTGGCTCCCTGCTGCCCCCATTGCTCTGTTCCGGCTTACCCGCTTCAAGATTTAACAGCCCCTTTCCCAAACACTGGAAAGCCACCTGAGTGGCCTGTAGCCACGTGTCGGTGAGGCGATTGAAGAAGAGCTTCACCAGAGCCTTGACCAGGTCGCCGGCTGCTTCCGAAGAGGGCGAGAGCAGTTCGTTCAGGCTGGGATTGAGGTAACGGCGGTGGCGTAGCCTCCCTTCACCAGTGCCTCGCAGAACTCCTGGCGTAAGCCCGGCAAATTGGGAGCCTCCTTCTTAGGGAGAGCAGCTTCTCCACGGCTACCACATCCCCGTTTTCTCCAGCCACGCATGGCGGGGAGCTGACGTTTTTGGTCGAGCGAGGCTGAGGGATGGCATCAAAACCAGCGCTTGATCCAGCATGTTGGAACAAGATGGCACCGAAGCAAAGTAGGCGGCCTGGTCCCAAATGATCCACAGACCGGTACCAGTCCAGGGACCAGTGGTTGGGGACCCCTGCTCTACAGGAATCCTTAAGCATTCCAATGCTTGAAGTGATGAATAAAGTCTTGTCAAAAACTAAAATACCCAACGCATGGACAGAGGCTTATATTACTCTTATACCAAAAGAGGACACTGACCTACACCAAGTTAAAAACTACAGACCTATTTCCTTGCTGAATTCAGATTATAAAATATTTGCCTCAATAATGGCAGAAAGTTTTAAAAGATAGCTGAACAATTTTATACATACTGTTCAAAATGGATTTCTGCCAAAGAGGCAGATCAAAGACAATGTGAGAATAATCTTGAACACTTTGGAATATTATGAAACAAATTCTGAGAAGCAAATGGCCTTGGTATTTTTAGATGCACAAACGGCTTTTGATCATGTAAACTGGCAATTTTTGACATTACAAATAGGCTTTGGTGGGCTTTGATGGGCTTTGGTGAAAGATTTATTAAAGCTATAGAGGCAATATATCACAAGCAAACTGACAAAGTAATGATAAATGGAGACTTAACAGATAATATTAATATCAAAAAAGGAACTAGGCAAGGAACTATGCCCACTGTCGCTGCTGCTGTTTGTATTGACTTTGGAGGTTCTAAACAGAAATATTAGAGATGATAGTGAAATAAAGGGAATGAAAATTTTAAAAAAGGAATGTAAGTTACAAGCATTCACAGATGATCTGGTTTTCATATTAGAGGAACCATTAAAAACAGCACCTAAATTGGTAGAAAAGATTGAAGAATATGGACAAGTGGCAGGTTTAAAAATAAATAAAGATAAAACTAAGATTTTGGTTAAGAATATGGTGAAAAAACAAAGGGAAGAATTAAAAGAGAGATTGAATATCCAGATCATAAATAAAGTTAAATATTTAGGAATACAAATAACAGCAAGATGTGGAACACTTAAAGAAGATAATTATTATAAACTCAACAACAGATTGCAGCAGATTTGAAAAAATGGGAAAATATATAATTATTTCTAATAGGGAGAATATCCACAATTAAGATGAATATATTACCAAGGATTTTATATTTGTTTCAGACAATTCCAATTAAACCAGGGAAAGAATATTTCAAAGATTTAAATAAAATCATACTGAAATATATATGACAGGGAAAGAAGGCAAGAATTAAATTAAAATTGTTACAAGATGCCACATCAAGAGGAGATTTTGGTCTACCCAGTTGGGAATCATATTACCAGGTAGCAACATTGATGTGGGTGAAAGAATGGATTGTCTTAATGATTACTAGATTGTTAACATTAGAAGGTCATGACCTATTACTGGGATGGCACACTTTTTTATGGTATAAGGAGAGTAAAACACATGGGTATTTTAGGAGACATTATATTCGTGATGCTCTATTATTACTATGGGAGAAAGTAAGGAAACAACATTACATGAAACTACCAGTCTGGTTGTCAACAATAGAGGCATTTCCATATCCAATTGTTTCTAAAATGGAATAAACAGTAAGATATGGTGAAATATTAAATGAAGAGGATGAACTCAAATCTAAGCAAGAACTAGAGGAACTGTCAGGCTTCGTGAAACAACTCACTCGACAGCATTGGAAGATTAAAGGCTTGAAGGAGATGAAACAAAAACAAACATTCCTACCAGATGACGTCTGCACGCTGACTAGTTTAGATTGATGAGAGGGGAATACAAACACTTCATTACATATCCACAATCAGCAATGCTACAAGAGGAACATCATACTAATAAATTCATAAAGACAGCTTTGGGCAAGGTGGGTAAATAAATCAAGAGAGAGCAACTGCAGGAACGGGAGGAGTAAGGGGTAGTTGGGAATCGTGGCTTAG
The DNA here is from genome assembly GCF_049901715.1 of Pseudonaja textilis. Taxonomy (NCBI): domain Eukaryota; kingdom Metazoa; phylum Chordata; class Lepidosauria; order Squamata; family Elapidae; genus Pseudonaja; species Pseudonaja textilis. The sequence continues at coordinate 56,732,039 of NC_142008.1, read as the reverse complement.
TTAGTATGCGATGTAGACCATAGAATTATAGTGTTAATAGGGTAATTGGGACACGAGTGCAGGGTGGAGACAGAAAGCAATTAGGTGGGTGGAGTGAAGGGATAAATTACACTGAAAGATGATTGATTTCAGTGCTAACCTTGTTCAGTTTAACCGCGCTTGCCGGTTACTGTACTAGGAACAATAAAAATAAAAAAGAATACAAACTTATCTGTTTGCAATTTCTTACCTAGGATTCACAGAACCACTGCTAAGAGGAACAAGAAATAGATTGTAGGACAGAAGGATTTTATAATGAACTTACTGAATTAGATGGAATTTTGACAGGTATTGATGAGAAGGTGATTAAAAATTATATGGATATTTACTTGGAGTAAAATTAGAAGAAGAACAAGTAAAGGAACAATGCTTGCCTGGGGGAAACATCTTGGATATGGGATAGACTTAGAAAGATGGCAGAAATTATGGTCTTGAAACTATAAAATAACAATGTCAACAGCATATAAAGAGAATTTGTATAAGATGTTTTACAGGTGGCATCTACCTCCAGCAAGAATAGCAAGGATGTTTAGGAACAAATTGGAGAAATGTTGGAAGTGCCATCAGATACCTGGATCATACTATCACATGTGGTGGACGTGTATGGAAGCCAAGAGATACTGGACTAAAATTTATATAAGGCTGAAAAAAATGACAAAACAGCATATAGACTTGAAACCAGAGATATTTTTATTGGGTATTTTACTTGAGGGATATAGTAAAGAATTATATAGCTGATTATAAATGTTTTAACAGCAGTTAGAATTGTATTTGCCAAAAATTGGAAAAGTGAAATAAATCCTACAGAAGTGGAAATGATCAAGAAAACAATGGAATGTGCAGAAATGAGTAAATTGACATTAGCAATTAGAGAGCAAGAAGACAAAGAATATTATAAAATTTGAGATTTATTTTATCAATGGCTAGATAAGAAAATAGGGAAATAAAATGTATTATAATATAAATATAACACAACGTTATAGAGCACTGCACACCAGAACAACTAGACACAAGAACAGTTTTCCCTCGAAAGCCATCACTCTGCTAAACAAATAATTCCCTCAACACTGTTCAACTATTACAAAGTCTGCACTACTAATACTGTTAATCTTCTTGTTGTGGAGTGGCGGTAATAACCTGAGGCAAAACTTGGAGCGAACTTCAACTGTAACTTTATTCCCAGAATAAAGGGTTGCCACGGCTGCCATGCTAACAAGGCAGTCAGCTGGCGGCAACAGCTGATGCCATTTGACAGCTCCTTTTATAGCCGGCTGTCAAACAGCATCAGCCAATAGGAACGGTCTGTGTTCCTGCTAGAAACACGGACCAGAGTGAAGACTGCAGGTTAGTCCATTAAGAAAGCTACACTCCTTTCCCCCAGAACGGAGCATGCATAGTCTTTAAGGTAGGCCGGGCGCTTGCGCGGGCAGCCAGATCATCTCAGTTCTGGTGAAGCTGCTGCGGGAAGGAACTCCTCCGCTTGCTGGGCAACTTCTGGAGCCGAAGAAACTGGTGTCTCGGATCCAGGCGACTCTGGGCGAGAGGCCGATGGCAATTCTGGTAGGCTTGCGTGCTGGTCAGGTATCAGAGAAGGTTCTGTGTGCGCCAGCAGTTCTTTTTCTTTCGGGATGTAACAAGGGCCATCTGTAACCGCACTCCAACGTCTTCTAAGTTGGTCAATGTGCTGGCGCCAGATGCGTCTGTCTTGCAGCAGGACCCTGTAAGATTTAGGACCAGTTACTGCCACAATTCGCCCTGGCATCCACAAGGGGTGACCCGCGTAGTTCTGGGCATAGACCCGGTCATGTTGAGCGAACTCCCTTGTCTGGCTTTCTGACCCTAGGGGGGTGATTAGGGCATAATGAGGATGGAGCCTGTCTAGGGTGGTTTGCAGACATCTGCCCATGAGGAACTCAGCTGGAGATTTATTAGTGGTGGCACAGGGGGTTGTGTGTTGGGTCAAGAGGTACCTAGCAAGCTTAGAATGCCAGTCTATAGGGCCAAACCTTTCCAGGGCCTCCTTAACTGACCTGACTGTCCTTTCAACCAGGCCATTACTGGCAGGATGAAAAGGAGCTGTAAGGGCGTGCCTTATCCCTAGGTTGGCTAGGAAAACCTCAAACTCACAGGAAGTAAACTGGGGGCCATTATCAGACACAATGGTGTCAGGGAGGCCATGGGTAGAGAATATCCTTGTTAGAGCCTTAGTGACAGCTTGTGACATTGTGGTGGTCATTAAGGCCAGGTCTATCCATTTTGAAAAGGAATCCACCATTACCAGGAATATATGCCCATGAACGGGGCCAGCCAGATCAATGTGCAACCAGGACCAAGGGGCCCCAGAATCTTCCCACTTGCCTGGAGTGGATGTAGGTGGAACAGGTCTGGTAGCCTGGCATGGCTGACAAGTGTTTACTCAACTTGTAATTTGAGCATCCATGCCTGGCCACTATACATAACTGCGAGCCAGAGCCTTCATTCTGACAATGCCAGGATGGCCTTCATGCAGGACCTCTAAAACTGAGTCTTGCAACTTGGAAGGGATAACCACCCTAGTTCCCCAAAGTAAACAGCCTTGCAAAGAAGATAGTTCTTGCTGGCAGATTTTGAAGGGCAGGAATTCGGGGGCATAAAAAATTGCTGGCCACCCCCTTCCCACCCAGTCCAGAACTTGGGCTACCTTGTCCCTAGAAGAGTGGGCAGCGATGTCAAGGGCAGTGATGGGGAGTTTGAGATCGTTGATCTGGAAAACAGCATTAGTTGGTGCAGGATCTTCTACAGGAGCAGGCAGAGGGCAGTGACTAAGAGCATCAGCGTGGCATAGACTCTTGCCAGGACGATTAACCAGCATATAGGAATAGGCAGCCGGAAATAAAGTCCACCTGGTCTTTCTTGGAGACAAAATCTGAGGGGTTTGTTTTTCACCAGACAAAAGGCCTAACAGAGGCTTGTGATCCGTGATCAATTTGAAATGGTGTTCATATAGAAACTCATGGAATTTTTTGACAGAAGCAACTGCAGCCAAAGCCTCCTTGTCAATTTGGCTGTAATTGCGCTCGGCTGAGGAAAAAGTCCTGGAGAAAAAGGCGATGGGTGCCTCAGAACCGTGAGGCAGTCTATGACTTAAAACAGCCCAATGCCAAAAGGAGAAGCGTCTGCAGCTAGAACTAAAGGCAATTGTTCATTAAATTGTATCAGGACAGCATTGGATGTAAGTAATGATTTGACAGCATGAAAGGCATGGGCTTCCCTAGGTCCCCAGTGCCAGGGGGTTTGCTTGTCCAAAAGTCTGTGCAGAGGCTCTGCAACGGAAGCTTTGTGAGGCAAGAATGAAGCATAAAAGTTAAGAAGTCCTAAGAAGGCCTGGAGCTCAGTCTTGTTAGTAGGCATGGGTGCCTCATGGATAGCCCTCACTTTGGACTCAATTGGGTGTATACCAGAGGCGTCAATTCTGTATCCCAAAAATTCTACTTGTGTGGTGGCAATAGTGCACTTGTTTTTTTTTTTTTACTTAAGGCCATGCTGTCTGAAACGATCGAGGACTGCTCTGACTCTTTGCAGTAACTGAGGCTTGTCAATGGCAGATATTAGAATGTCATCAAAGTAGGGAACTACGCCTGGTAGTCCTTGGAGAAGTCTTTCCATTAAGGATTGGAAAATCCCAGGGGCGCCTGCCAAATTGGAGGCGCCTGCATTTGAAAGTGCCCCTGTGCGTTACTATAGTCTGCAGTTCAGCAGCTGTGTCATCAACAGGGAACTGTTGATAGGCCTGTGACATGTCTAATTTAGCTAAAATGGTTCCTGGCTCAAAAGAATGTAGGCGGTGCTGGATAACAGGGACTGGATAGGCGCTGATTGGTAAATATCTGTTCAGTGACATCTTGTAATTAGCACAGATTCTCATGCTACCATCTTTTTTTAGGGGTGTAACTATTGGGGTCTCCCATTTTGTGAAGTCCACAGGCTCCAATACACCTTGTTTGATTAATTTGTCCAGCTCAATGTCTAATTTGGGGCGGATTGTAACTGGTACCCTTCAAGGCTTTAAATGGATTGGTACTGCCTGAGGGTCCAAGTTGAATGATATTGGGGTTCCTGAATAACAACCCAGCCCCTCGCTGAACACATCAGCATAGTCCTTAAACAACGTATCCACTTCAGCATTTGAAATACAGTGGATTCCGCTTATATGGAGGCCAAGGGCAGGGAACCAGTCTAATCCCAACAGGCTAGGGAGGGCACCATCCACTACCACTAAAGGCAAGTGACCTTTAAAATTTTTGAACTGTATAAAAAACTTGCCTTTTCCGAGGACTGGGATGGTTCTGCCTTGGTAGTCGCGTAGGGTCAACTGGCAGTCGAGAAGCTTCTTCTTAGTCATTCTGGGAGACAGTGCTGAGCCTGTGTCAACTTCCATCCTGCAAGGTTTACCTTCTATGGAAACAAAAACACTAATTTTGTTAGAGCCTTTGTTTGTCTGCTTGGCGTGATAGCAGGTAAAACAGTGTTCAACTTGTCTTTGGAAATGTTGGGTTGTCTGAGGGTCTTGGGCAAAAGTCTTTCCTGCTTGACAGATCCTGGCTAAATGACCCTTCCTCTGGCATTTTAGACAAATGGCATTCCTGAACTTGCAGGATGCCCTGAGGTGGTTTCCCCCACAGCTTAGACAAATGGGCTGATGCCAGGGAGGTAGAATGGGGTTTGGCCTGATTTCCCCTCGACTGTTTTTTGCTGCCTGAAGTGATTTACATCATTAGCCTCTTCATAGCCTTCTACTGTGGAGGCTTCATCATAATGGATGGCTAAGCTGCTCTGGCTAATTGGATTTCCCTGAATTTCCACTGCTGAAAGTGCTGATAGTTCAGCAGCTTGAGACTCTTCAATTGCTAATTTAAAGGTTAAATCCCCTTTAGCCAATAGACGCCTTTGTAGCCTTAAATCCCTGACTCCACAAACTAGTTGGTCTAATAACATGTCTTCCAGATAGTCTCTAAACCCACAATGCAAAGTGTCTGTCCTTAGGGCAGACATGTATTCACTAATAGTTTCTCCCTCAGCTTGAATCCGTCTCCTAAAAGTATGATGCCTGGCAATTCGGGATGGCTTAGGGAATAGTGGTTGGAAAGAATTTCCTGCAATTCTTCCCATGGAACAGTCTTAATTGAACGTGGGGCCAATAATGCCGTAGCAGTGTCAAACACTGTGGCTCTGCAAAAACTTAAAAAGTAGGACTTTTTCCTATGGTCGGAAATGTCAGCAAGGTCTATGGCATCTAGGAAACAGTCAAGTCGGTTTCTGTAGGATTCCTATGTTTCTGCTGTCGGTCTGAAAAGTGGGAATGCAGGGTTCAAAGTCATCTCGACTCAGCGGTGCTGGATCTTCCGAGGAAAGTTGAAATTCGCGCTCGTGAATAGTGACAGTAAGCTCTTAAAGTGACATTCAGCTCGGTAGTGACTTTGGCTCTTTTTTGTAGTGACTTCGCTTAGCGATTCTTTGCCCAGTTGCCTCTTATATGTATCCCGCCCTCGTCGCCAGTGTTGTAGAGCGGCAGAATAACCTGAGGCGAACACGGAGCGAACTTCAGCTTTACTTTATTGTAACAATAAAGCGTTGCCGCGGCTTCCGCACTAACAAGGAAGCCAGGTGGCGGACAACAGCTGATGCCGTTTGACAGCTCCTTTTATAGCTGGCTGTCAAATGGCATGAGCCAATAGGAACGGTCCATGTTCCCGCTAGAAACACGGACCAGAGTGAAGACTGCAGGTTAGTCCATTATGAACGCTACACTTCTCATCAGTCCTTATCACCCATCCTCTCCCACTTGTAACTGTATGACTGTATCTTTGTATCTTTATGATTTATGTTGACTGTTTCCTAGTATGCTTTGACTGCTTATTGTACCCTATGACTATCATTAAGTGTTGTACCTTATGATTCTTGACTCTTGATGAATGTATCTTTTCTTTTATCTATACTGAGAGTATCTGCACCAAGACAAATTCCTTGTGTGTCCAACCACACTTGGCCAATAAAGAATTCTATTTTATTCTATGATAGTAAGATAATGATATGTTACAATTGATCATAATGAAATGAATATAACATATTAGGTCATGTAATAGTTGAGATTTGCTTGAAAAGAATGTGAGTTTATAATTAAAGTCTGATAAGGTGTTAATAACAATATAATACAATAGGCATAGTTGATGTATATAATATGAATTATAATTTAAATGTAGAAGGGAAAGACTGCTGATATTGTGCACAAAAGATATGTACCAATTGACACATTGTATAATGGAAAGATGGTTTTATTTGATGTTTTGTGTTTGTTTATGTTTGTTGTTAAAAAATTAAAAAAATGGTAAAAAAAAGAGTCAAAAGAATAATAAAACACCAGGAACAGTCAGGCTGCCAGCAGAACTTTACAAATGTTGACAAGATACTTTATGCCCATCAATGTTGGCAGTCTGTAATGAAGTCTTGATTGATGTGAAGGTACCAGTTTTGTGGATGGAAACAAATATTACTTTGATTCCAAAAGAAGACTTAGGTTTAATGCAGATAAAAAAAAACTATAGGCCCATATCTTTACTGAACGCTGACTATAAAATATATGCTTCAGTAATGGTACAGAGACTAAAAAGGTTTCTAAAGGAATTTATACATTGATAATGTAAATTGGAATATTATGAAACACATCCAGGAAAACAAATGGCATTGATCTTCGTGATAATGTAAATTGGCAATTTATGTTGTTATAATTAAAATCTATGGACTTTGGTGAGAGATTTATTAACATGAGAAAGGCAATATACCATAAACAAACAGCAAAGGTGAGGGTGAATGGAGATATGACAGAGAATTTTAATATAAAAAAGGCATAAGAAAAAAATGTCCACTATCTCCTTTGCTATTCATATTAACATTGGAAGGGATAAATAGAAATATTAAGCAAGACACAGACATTAAAAGTATGGAAATAAAAAAGGAACAATATGAATTACAGGCATTTGCAGATGATTTAGTCTTTATCTTGGAAGACCCACAAGAAAGTGGACTTAAACTAATTAGGAAAAATAGAAGAATTTGCTGAAGCCGAGATATGGCTTTCGGTTGTGGTTCCACACTGATGTGGAGCAGGGGAACGGATCTCCATTCTGAATGCCCAAAGTTTTGCGATCAGTAGCCTGTAGGGGTGCAATCAGATCTTGAAGGGACTGGCGGAGAGGAGAAGATTCAGAGACATTGGGGAGAGCTGTGACTTCCTGATGCTGTAAGAAGAAATCCTGAAAACCAGCCCAAAAGAGGTCAATCTTCATGATTGAATCCAGAGACGTGGCTGCCTGACTGACTGATGAAGGAAGCAAAGAGTGGAAAGCAACGAGACTAGCTATGGAAAAGTGAGATAAAAGGAAAGTATCTGAATAGAAGAGACTTGTTACAGTGAAAGAAGAGAGAAGCTCCGAACGGAGAGATCAAAGTAGCCAGCAGACTTGGTGGTAGGAGAGTTCATGGTGGACTGAGTGATTGACTGTGGCGTTGAGAGACTGACAGGCAATAGATGCGGGGAGAGAAAGAAGAGGTGGTGTTATTTCTCCTTTTTGCATTTGTGGATGGTGTAATTGAAAGAAGAGGAATAAGTTTTGACTGTTTGTGATCACAGAGAGAGAGAGATTAGCAGCAGTGAGAACTGTAAAGGAAGTGCAGTGAGAAAGTGAAACAAAAAGAACGGCGAGCTACAGTGACTGTGCAATTTGAAAGAAGGCATCTTGAGACAGGACAGTGCTGAGTGAAGAAAGAAGATCGGAGATTTTGCAAACCGTACTCATAATATATATACTTAATATATATCCATATAAATATATTATAGTGACATAGTGATATTAGAATAAATATTGAACATTGAATAATAGTACGTTAAATATATCTGAATAAGAAGCAATAACCTGACAAATAGAATACTTTCTTTTTTTTGAAAACTTCTTTTTGTAAATAAGAACTTTTATATTTGTAATTGTGAACAGAATGAAGGTATATTTGTAGTGGATTAATTCATATACTATGTTTAGGACTCTCTAAGTATTTTTTAAAGATCTATATTTAATGAATTGATTATATTAATTAGGAAACATATTGATTATTGATTGACTATAATTGACACACATGAAATTTATATTTGATATTGAGCTGCAAATATAAATATATAGTAGAAGGTTATTAATTAATTGAGTAACTATTAAATCAAATAACTGAGCAATTTCTATTAGTGAAGATTGAATATTGAATATGGATAATAATATATAGAACAAGATAGGACATAACTTATTGTAAAGTTGTATTATTAGATAAGATAAAAGAACATAATGAGGGGTATTTTCAACTGTGCCATTTGATGGTAGATTGGAAGAGTTTGTTAAAGATTCTGAAAATGACAATAACGACAACTGTCAAATCAGGAAAGAAGGTGACATCCTTCCCACTAGGGCAAAGGTCTTTAGACACGATGCTGAGTGCAGAGAAATCAAGCTCCACTTTAACTTTGCAGACGGTACAGTCAACTTTAACTATGATGCAAAAGATGATGGTGAGGACTCAAGAACTCATAGCGAAAAACCATGAGGATCTGAAAAGTAAAATGAAGAATGATATAGGAGGAATGAAAACTGATATACAGAAACTGGATAACAAAATTGGAAGAATGCAAGAGGTGATGGTGAAAAATGAGCAGAAGTTGATAATGATGGAAGCCAGTACTGAATGTGTGGAAAAGAAGTTAGAAGAGACAGAACAGAACTGGAAAGTATTGTACTGTGAACTCTGGGAGTCAGTGGTTCATTTGGAATTGGAGAAAGCGGCATTCTTCCTCAGATTCCAGAATGTCATTGAAGATAGGAAAGAAGATTTACGTATCCCCATGACAGAATTGATTGCAGAAGCTCTCCAGAAAGATAAACAAGAGGTGTGAAATGACATAGATGAGGTCTACAGAGTATATATACAGGCAGAAGCTACCAAGAGAGGTCCACATACGGTTTGCAAGAAAAACGAGAGATCTGTTATATGGAAAGACTAGAGATGAGCCATTAATCTATAAAGGAAGCGAGGTGGTAACTTTGAAATAAATACCCAGGAGGGTTAGAGAGCAGAGGAGGAACTACCAGTTTTTATCATCTCAGCTGATTAAAAACAGGATCATGTTTAGGTGGCTCACCCCAGAAGGACTTTTAATATCCTGGCAGGAAAAGAAGTATAAAATCAATTCACCGGATAAAGCACATGAGTTTCATGAGTGCTACCTGGGACCCAAAGAAGAACAAGAAAGCAGGGAGGAGCTGGAGAGCAGGATCCAGGAAGAGCAAACGTCAGAGGAAAAGGAGACAGAATGGGAAGTAAGAGAACAGAAGAGTAGAGAGGAAGAAGAAAACAACAGACCCTGAAAAGAACTTAGAGCAAGAAAAGAAACAAGAGTTGCTCTATATAAACAGTAAAATGGATAGAGAAATTACTCTATTCTCCTATGAGCTGCTCAGAGCATCCAGTAGTGGGAGGTGCTTCAGTCTCTGCATTCATAGGCTGAGCTTGAATTGAAGAACGCTCCTCCTCCTCCACATGACTCCTCCATAGCGTTCCCCAGTTTTTGCTCAGCCTCGTGCGAGACAGGCTGTTCTTTGCTAGCTCCTGGCAGAAGCAGAATTTTCGATTCACTCACATAGAGTTCCTAACAGGTTTGATTATTCCCTTCTCTTTAGCCTCTGCGCATTGCTTGATTGGACACTCTATCCACCTAGGGGAAGCGCAGTTGCGCCCCCAGGGAGGCGAAGGAGAGGGTCAGCAGCGGTTTTTCGCACCTCCTCCCTCAACCAAAATAATAATAATAAAAAAAATACTCTGCCTCTTTCTCTTGCCGCTCCATTCCATTCCGTTTCGTTTCTAGTGGCTCGTATTGCTCCGTTCCTAGTCGTACCATTGATTCCCCCCCACCCTCGAACGCCGTTTTCTTAGCAGAAGGGCTAATTTCTCCTGGCCGCCTCTGTAGGCAGAGCTTCGGCATCGTTCCTACCAGGTGGGTAAAACGCCGCTGAGAGGCGCGACGTGCTGACGGGCACCATTTTGGGAGTCCCCTCGTGGCTGTGTGCCATTTTGTTCTTTCTTCTTGCTGTGCTGTGAGTGGAAGTTTATTCAAAGTAACAAGTTCCTGCCTGGCTTTTCTGAGCTATTAATCCTCATCTTACTAAATTGTACTCATGATCAATTTAAAGCTAGTTGGCTCTACCCCACAGCTCAATCCCAGCGGCGCAGCAGCTGCACCCAGGCCTTGTGTCTGCTTGTGCAGAGAGGCTGCTGAAGGCCCCAACTTAAATTTACAACTGGGCCTAGGCGTTTTGAAATTTGGCTGATTGGCTTGATTGTTCTGCCTTTACTTTCTAATTGGCAATTGAGCATACAAACTACTCTATCCCAGGAGCAGGGATATAATTGCACCAGCCTTCCTAGCCATCACAGGCACAAATATTTATATGATATATTTTGGCAGTATAATATGAGGTATGACTCATTGGTTTATATATATATATATATATATATATATATATATATATATATATATATATATATATATATATATATATATTTGTTTATATTTGTTTATATATATATATATTTGTTTATATATATTCTGAGGTTCTCACGGTATTTGTATGTGGATCTTTGGTTGTGCGGGTTTTCTCCCACGTAAGATTCAAGTATCTAGGCAACGTTTCGATGAAGTCTCATTCATCATCTTCAGGCTTCTGTCTTCGGCTCTTGATTCTCAGAGTGAAGCCTGAAGATGATGAATGAGACTTCATCAAAACGCTGCCTAGATACTTCTAATCTTACTGCGAGAAAACCCAGAGTAAACCAAAGATCCATATATATATATATATATATATATATATATATATATATATATATATATATATATATATATATATACACATACATACATTTATAGTTATATATACATATATATATTAAAAAACAAAACAATAAAAGGGGGACATGAAATATTGATCAGGGCAACGTTCTTGCCTCAGATCGGACCCTGGGCGTGCCAACTGCCTTATATTGATTTATAACCTATTACTGCAATATTTATAAATAATTAAAATGGCAGATGGTAATACCTCTAGAGGATCTTTATTGAAGGCAAAAGCCAAGACCCATCATTTGCGCAAGCAGGCTAAAGAGACCTCCAAAGCTGCCCAGAGGGATGCCTTAAGGCGCCACAAGGCCCTGCAAAAGGAAATTGACAAACGAGCTAAGGAAGCACTCAAGGTGCCTCGCGTTCTTCCTTCCTCCAGTCCCTCTACCTCTGCTCACCCCACTCCTCTAGATGTTTCCCTCTCATCTAGGCGCAGCTTGCCCTCACAGGAACAACTGCCTCAGATTACTGGAACACTGGCTAGAAGGGCTCCAGAAGCCACCTTCACTCCAACAGCAGCTGGCCTCTGTCAAGAGGAGTCTCTCATTGAGGAGGTTCCAGAAAGAATAAGATCCTGGATGGAGTTGGCTATTCGCCAAGGGATCGCAGCTGGCATCCAACAAGCTATCAGGCCCAGTCAGTATCCGGCAGTTTCTGACCAGGAGTCTCACTCAGTAAGGTCCCTGCCCAGATCGGACCAACATCAAGCTCAGGTACCCTTGCAAAGGGAGACACCCCTTCAAGGACAGGAGGAGGAAGAGGAAGGGGGGGAGGAGGAGGAATTTGATCAGTTCATGGAACCAGACGAGCTCGAGTTGGGGTCTACGCACTACTGAGAGCCCCTATCAGAGGCAGACCCTCTAGAAGGCGAAATGTCTGAGGATGAGGGACTCATCCCTGACCAGCCCACCTTCTCAGGCCTATTCAAGCCACACCTATTTAGATCCTTATTATTCAAGGCCAAAAACATTTCAGGCCTAAGTAAGCAATCTCCAACAGACCTTCCCGCTCCTTCAATGGAGGAGCCAGAGGATCTCATTTTTAACCAGCCCGTTGTAGAGGCCGAGGTTATTCCAGCTCCACCCATCTTTGCTGACCTGGTGCAAAAGCAACTGGCGTCTGCAGTGGTGCCCCCAGCCCCCTCTAGCCATGACAAAAATACTTTAATTTGGATCCGGAATTTTCAAAATTATTAAGCACCCCTGAGGCAGATGAGCCCATAGTGGGCCTGGCATCCTCCTCAACTCCGACTGATGCACTGGAGGCCCTAAAGCCAGAAGAAAAGCGGGCCCAGCAGGCCCTGTGCAGGGCTCATCAGTCGGATGCATGGGCCATCAGATCAGCTACGGCCGCATCCTTTTTCACAAGGTCATCCATTCGATGGCTCCGTCGGCTCAAGGAACATGTCCCTACATCCAACACCAGGGCGCACCAGGACATTGCAAAGCTCACTGCCGCAGCCGAGTTTTCTGCTGATGCCACATACCATGCGGTTAAATTTTCGGCAAGGGCAATCACATCTCACATCACAGCCTGCTGTCTACTCTGGCTGAGACACTGGCAAGCAGACTTTAAGAACAAAGCCAAGCTGGCTTCCTCCCCCATAGTAGGAGACAAATTGTTTGGCCCTTCCCTGGACCCCTTACTGATGGAGACCCGCAGTAAGAAAAAATTTTTTCCTTCCCCTACACGAAGGTCAGACTTCAAAACTTCCCAGCCCTTTCGGAGGGGTTCCTTTTGGCCCTCCTATCAGGCCCCCTTCTCTCCCAGGTATCAGAGGCCCCCATCGTTCAGGTCAGGACAACCCCAGGATAGAGCCGATTCCAGAGACAGGAGCCGGAGGGGCAGTCAATATAAAAGGCCCTTTCGGGGAACCAGAAGTAGGCCCTTCCAATGTCCGAGATAGGTCAAGAGACACTCTCCCCATTGGCGGACGTCTTAAGTCATTCGCGAATCAATTGGACTCTTTTACCTCTGACTCTTGGGTCAGGGACACCATTAGATTTGGGCTTGCCCTTGAGTTTCAATCCACTCCCCCAAATTTCTTTATGTCATCCCCCCTTTCTAGACCTGGTCAAGCGTAATCTAATGGATTTCACTATCCAGCATCTCCTAAACATAAGCGCCATTTAACCAGTTCCGTCCGAGCAACGAGGGCGAGGCTTTTACTCTCACCTTTTTGTTCTGCCAAAACACTGGGGGTGGGGTGGGGTGGAGAGCGATCTTAGATCTAAAACGACTCAATCGCTTCCTAACATACTGCAAATTCAAATGCATACCCTGCAATCAATACTGATGGGCATCAGGCAAGGGGATGTGCTCACATCCATAGACTTGATGGAAGCGTACTTACATATTGCCATCCCATTACAAATTCTTAAGGTTCTGCTACAATAATCACCACTTTGAATACGTGGCCCTTCCCTTTGGACTGGCCTCCGCCCCCAGGACCTTTACCAAGGTCCTCGCAACGCTAGCTGCCCATCTCAGGAACATTCCCATTCGTCTCCAATGTTACCTGGACGACATTTTAATCCTGTCCCCCTCTACCCATCAAGCAGCTAGGGGCACCCAGGCCACTTTAACATCTCTCCAAAAACATGGTTTTCTCATAAATTGGAAGAAGAGCCAATTATCCCCATCTACTAGAATAACTCACTTAGGGGCTGTCATTGATATGGTGGAAGGTAAGGTCTACCTGTCTTCAGATAGACTACTTAGTATTCGGAAATTGGTTAGGGAGATCAGGCGCCGTAGGAGGGTAGCCTTACTGGATTTGTCAAAATTATTGGGAAAAATGATATCATGCATTTCTATTGTTCCCTGGGCCCATCTTCACACCAGATCCCTCCAGTGGTTCCTGCTCCCATACCAGAGAGCCGGCAGAAGCAATTCCAAACTCACGGTCAGGGTACCTCTCAAGGTCCTCACGTCCCTTCTCTGGTGCACCAAACCGGGCATCAACAAAGGCTGCTTCTTCAAGGAGCCTCAAAGGCTGACTATCACCACAGATGCCAGTCTATATGGATGGGGTGCCCACGTCCGGTCACTCTCATCTCAGGGCAGATGAATAAAACAGGTGTGCAGCAACAGGCAATAAAACAGGCGTGCAGCATCAACTGGCTGGAGTTTCGCGCCGTGCACCTTGCCCTGCGTAGCTTTCTCCCCTAGGTACGCGGGCAGCACATTCTCATTTTAACAGACAACGTGACAGCCAAAGCCCATATCAACAAACAGGGGGGCACACAATCAATACAATTAATGGAGGAAGCCGAGTGCCTGTGTCGCTGGGCGGAGAACAATCCTCTGTCTATCAAGGCAGAGCACATATCGGGCCTATCAAACACTCAAGCAGACTGGTTAAGCAGGGCCACCATAGACCAGTTAGAGTGGCGCCTCCACCCATCCCTATTCAGAGAGGCAGCAAGGATATTTGGTCAACCGATGATAGACCTATTTGCCTCCGCCCTCAATGCCCAGCTCCCAAGATTCTTCTCAAGGTACCCATCCCAGGGAGTGGAGAATTACAACACGCTCCACTGCCCATGGCCCACAGCGCTCCTATACGCATTTCCCCCTCTTGCTCTGGTGCCCAGGGTTATTCAGAAGCTGCTCTATGAGAAGGCGGAATTGCTCCTAGTGGCACCTCACTGGCCCAGACGGCTGTGGTTTGCAGACCTCTGCACTCTCTCGGTGGCCCCCCCCGGAGGATTCCACCAGACAGGATCTCTCTATCTCAGGGGCCCCTCCAACACCCGGACCCCCAATGGTTTCAACTGACCATCTGAAGGTTGAGCAGAGCAGTTTGAGGAGTGAAATGCTCTCCAACAAGGTCATTAACACCATCCTAGCTGCCAGATGGCCCTCAACCATTCGAATTTACAACACCACATGGGCCATTTTCTGTAGATGGTGTAGCAGGTTTCAAATTAACCCCGTTTCACCCTCAATCACACAGATCTTAGAATTCCTTCAGGGGGGACTTGACAAGGGGCTGTCTCCTAATACGCTGAGACGACAGGTAGCTGCTCTGACATCAGTTCTTTCCTGTGAAGGTTTCAGTTCCCTCTCTCATCACACACGTATTCGGGCTTTCCTTAGAGGGGCCACCAACTTACGCCCTCCAGCTGTGCACCGTTACCCCACCTGGGACCTTAACAAAGTCCTTCTCTCTCTCACCAAAGAACCTTTCGAACCTTTGAGGGAGTCAAGCCTCCAATTCTTAACATATAAGGTAGTTTTCCTTGTAGCCATTACATCTACTTGGTGCGTATCGGAAATAGCAGCCTTGTCTGTCACACAAGACCTCTGTGTTTTTCATGCCGATCGGGTGATCCTCCGTCTTGATCTCACATTTTTGCCCAAGGTCAATTCAGCCTTCCATAGAGCCCAAGAGCTCATCCTTCCAAATTTTTGTCCTAACCCATCACAGGAAAGGGAAAGACAATGGCACAAACTTGATGTAAGGCGCGCCTTGCAAATCTATATCAAGCGCACTGAGTCCTTCAGAAAATCGGAGGCCTTATTTCTTTCCTTTCAGCCCAAAACACAAGGTCACAGGGTGTCACTGTCAACTATAGGCTGCTGGATCAGGGCGGCCATAGCTAAGTTCTACCAGTCCCAGGCCCTGCAGGTGCCTAGAGGCATAACTGCGCACTCCACTAGGAGTGCAGCAACTTCGGCAGCCTGGGCTAACCAGGCACCAATAATCGAAATCTGCCGGGTGGCGACTTGGGCTTCCCCATCTCCTTTCATCAGGCACTATAAAATTGATGTCTTCGCATCCGCGGAGGCATCATTTGGCAGACGGGTTCTGCAACGGGTTCTTAGGGACCCCGAGGAGATTCCGAACCAGACGGAGTCCCTCCCATAGGACAGGCCAAGCTTTGGTATGTCCCACTACTGGATGCTCTGAGCAGCTCATAGGAGAAAGGGCGTTGGTGCTTACCTGATATGCCCGTTCTCTTTGAGCTGCAAAGAGCATCCAGCCCCACCCTTTTTTCCCGTCTGGTGGGACCTCATTTTGGCCAAGGAACCTTTTTTTAGGTAGTAGGGATGAGAGCACCTTTTTTTCCTCTTGTCTTCGCAAAACTGGGGAACGCTATGGAGGAGGAGGAGCTTTCCTCAATTCAAGCTCAGCCTATGAATGCAGAGACTGAAGCACTTCCCACTACTGGATGCTCTTTGCAGCTCAAAGAGAATGGGCGTATCAGGTAAGCACCAACGCCCTTTATCAATTAACATAATTGGTTTAAACTCATCAGTAAAAAGGAAGCATATACTCATAAAATTCCAGAAGCAAAATGCAGATGTTATATGTAAGCAAGAAGTCCATATCTCAAAACAACAAGCAGATCTTTTAGAATTCCCTAAATTAGGTAAACTATATCTGGCCCTGACAAACCAAAAAAAGAGTGGTATCGAGGTCTATATAAAAAATTGGCTAAATCCAAGGCAAATTTATAATGATGAGGATGGAAGGATGTTATTTATAGAAATTACTTTGGATCAAAAGAAGATATTATTGGTAACAATATACACTCCAAACACAAACCAGAAAGAATTTTATTGTAAACTCCATCAGAAGATAATAGAAATGAAACAGGCAAATGTATGTATTGTAGGATACTACAATACAGTCCCTGATATAGAAAAAGATTACAAAAGTAGCAAAAAGAATTTTAAAAAGAGAACACTTCCAACTGCATTCGACAGAATGGCATCAGAATTGAATTTGAAAGATGTTTGGAGGGAATTAAATCCTGTCGAGAGACAATTCAATTTTTTTCCAATTCCCACAAATCATGGCCTAGAATAGACATGATGTGGATGGACTCGGGATTAATGGAAAATATAGAGGAAATGGAGATTTTGCGGAATACCTGGGCTGATCACAATTCAATCAAAATCAAATGGAGAGGAAAGAGGAGGACTGGAAGGTGGACTTTTAATAAAAACTCACTAAGAGACAAAGAATACGTTTGAATCATAGAAAAAGAATTAAAAGTATTCCTTGAAATCAATTTAAAAGAGCAGACAACAGTGCAAAATTTATGGAATACAACAAAGGCTTATTATGTAAGGGCCTAACAATAGCATATGCTGCAAAAAGAAAGAAAGAAAGAAAGAAAGAAAGAAAGAAAGAAAGAAAGAAAGAAAGAAAGAAAGAAAGAAAGAAAGAAAGAAAGAAAGAAAGAAAGAAAGAACAGAAAGAAAGGCAGGACAAATTGAAAAACTTGGAAGTCGACATGCAGAAAGACCTTCATAATGAGGAACTCAAAAGAGAAATGGACCTGGTGAAACATGAAATAAACTTAAATCTACAGGAAGAAATGGCCAGAAAACTTAAATTAGTGAAGCAAAACTATTTTGAGAACGCGAATAAACCAGGGAAGTGGCTGTCACACAAGTTAAAGAAGGAACGGGGAAAAAGAACAATAGCAGTGTTAAGAGATGAAAATGGGAGCTTATACTCCCAGATAGATCAAAAGAAACTCATCGCCCAAAAGTTTTTTACCAATCTGTATACCCAGGAAGAAATCCCAGAGGAGGGCATCATCCAATACCTCAAAGAAAAGAACTTATCTATAATATCTGATGCTGCAAAAGATTTGTTAAACAATAAAATAACTATACAAGAAATTAAAGATGCAATTGGAAAACAAAAAACCAAATAAAACCCCAGGACTAGATGGAATACCATCAGAGTTCTATAAAGAATTCCAGGAGTCATTGGAGGAATTAATGCTGGACTTGTATAATGAGGCTCTAGAACAAACCGAAGGCTCTGAAATACCGAAGACATGGACAGAGGCATACATAACACTTATACACAAGGAACAGATGGATCCCCAGCAAATAAATAACTATAGTCCAATCTTGCTCTCAAATGTGGATTATAAGCTTCTAGCCATGATAATGTCTGACAGACTGAAAAAGATATTAAGTGAAATCATTCATCCTGACCAGAATGGCTTTCTCCCACAAAGGCAAATGAAGAACAACACAAGATTGATTATGAATGTCCTAGAATACTACAAGATGCATCCAAATAAACCAATGGTGCTTATGTTCTTAGATGCCCAGAAAGCATTTGACAACCTAAACTGGTGATTTCTCATTGAACAACTGTCTAAGATGCAATTTGGTGAAAGATTCTTGGGATCTATACTGTACAAACTGAAAAAGTGATAGTGAATGGAGAAACCATGGATGGACTAGAAATAAGCAAAGTAGTGAGGCAAGGATGCCCACTAGCCCCATTACTATATATACTATCAGCAGAAGTATTGTTGATTCAGATAAGACAAAACCAGGATATTAAAGGACTGACTATTAAAAAAAGAGGAGTATAACCTCCAAGCCTTTGCCGGTGATATGGTATTTATCATGGAGAAGCCAAAAGAAACAAGTTGTATACTAGTAAAAGAAATAGAAGAATTTGGAAAGGTGGTGGGGTTCAAAATTAATAAAGAGAAAACCAAAATAATAACCAAAAACTGTACCAAAAGACAAAATGAATAACTATCAAATGAATTAGGTATGCAGATAGTAAAAAAGTAAAGTATCTTGGGACTTGGCTTACAGTGAAATGTTCATCCATAAAGAAGACAACTATGACAAATTAATACTTCAAATTCAAAAAGATGTAGATAACTGGGCTAAGATGCAATTGTCATTGCTGGGAAGGATAGCGACTGTAAAAAATGAACATTTTATCCAAATTATTATTATTATTATATTTTTTATTTTTAACAACAAACATAAATGAACACAAACACAAAACAACAAATAAAAACTTTCAGTTGTACAGTGTGTCATTTGGTACATGTTTCTTGTGCACAATATCAATAGTCTTTCCCTTTTACATTTAAGTTTATATTCATATTATATTAATCAGCATTCCATAATATCTCTAGCAAATTGAAAGAAAAAAAGGACAAATACAAAAAATGTAAAGAAGAACATACAACTAAGGCAGAATATCAGCAGATAGCCAGAATCTGCAAAAACAAAGCCAGCATAGCAAAGGCTTAGAACGAACAAAGACTTATAACAAAAGTTAAAGATAATAAAAAAAGTTTCTTCCAACATATAAATAACAAGAAAAAAATCAAGGGAGCAGTTGGTCCACTAAAGAGAGAAGATGGCAAGGAAGTAACAGGCAACACAGAGAAAGCAGAACTGCTTAACTCATTCTTTGCATCCGTCTTCACGCAAAAAGAAACTATAACTCAACCCACCAAAAACATAACTGTAAAAGACAGACCAGAAATAAAAGTTAAAATAAGCAAAAAAAATAGTAAGAGAACACCTGTCTGATCTTGATGAAAACAAATCACGGGGCCTGATGGATTACATCCCAGAGTTTCAAAGGAGCTGGCAGAGGTCATCTCAGAACCACTGCACTATATCTTTCAAAAATCCCGGAGCACTGGAGAACTACCAGAGGTCTGGAAAAAAACTGATGTGCTTCCCATCTTCAAAAAAAGAAAAAAAAAAACAGACCCAGGAAACTATAGACTGATCAGCCCAACATCAATACCCTGGAAGATACTGGAAAAGATAATAAAAAAACAGATCTGCCAACATCTAGAAACAAGTAAAGTAACTAGCGGTCAGCATGGGTTTGTTAAGAATAGATCATGCCAAACCAATCTTATTTCATTCTTCAACATAGTGACTAAATTAGTAGACCAGCAAAATGCTGTGGACATAATATATTTAGATTTTAGCAAGGCATTCGACAAAGTAGACCACAACCTACTTCTTAGTAAGCTAGAAAAAAGTGGAATAGATAGCACCACCACTAGATGGACTCGCAACTGGCTGGCAAACCGTACTCAACGAGTAGTCCTTAATGAGTCTAAGTCTACATGGAGGGAAGCAAGCAGTGGGGTGCCACAAGGTTCTGTCCTTTAGGCCCAGTAGTCTTCAATATCTTCATTAATGTCTTAGATGAGGGAATAGAAAGTGAACTTACCAAATTTGCAGATGATACTAAGCTGGCAGAAATAGCTAACACCCTAGAAGATAGGCTCAAGATCCAGATGGATCTTGACAGACTAGAACACTTGGCTGTATCTAACAAAATGAAATTCAATGTAGAGAAAATAAAAGTCCTACACTTAGGCAAGAAAAACCAAAAGTACACATATAGACTGGGTGAAACTAGGCTCAATAGTAGTAACTGTGGGAAGGATCTTGGAGTCTTAGTGGACAACCAGCTAAATATGAGCCAGCAGTGTGCAGCAGCAGCCAAAAAAGCTAATGCAATCCTAAGTTGTATTAACAGAGGGATAAAATCAAGACTAAGGCTATAAAGCCTTAGTAAGACCACACCTAGAGTACTGCATCCAGTTATGTTCACCACATTACAAAAAAAATGTTGAGACTAGAAAAAGTACAGAGAAGAGCAACCAAGATGATTAGGGTACTGGAGGCTAAAACATACAATGAACAGTTGCAGGAACTGGACTTGGCTAGTCTAGTGAAGAGAAGGACCAGGCGAGACATGATAGAGGTCTTCCAATATTTGAGGGGCTGCCACAGGGAGGAAGGGGTCAAGCTATTTTCTAAAGTGCCTTTAGGCCAGACAAAGAATAATGGATGGAAACTGAACAAGGAGAGATTTAACCTGGAAATAAGAAGAAACTTTCTGACAGTGAAAAAATTAACCAATGGAACAGGTTGCCCTCGAAGTTGTGGGAGCACCATCACTTGAGACTTTCAAGAAGAGATCGGACTGCCATTTATTTTATTTTATTTATTTTTATTTGTCAATTGCTTACAAGATAATAGGTATAAGTAAAGCATAGTTATGAATACATGGGTACATATAAGAACAATAATATATATATATATATAAAAGAAACAATAGGATAGGGACGGTAGGCACGTTGGTGTGCTTATGCACGCCCCCTACAGATCTCTTAGGAAATGGGTGAGGTCAATAGTAGACAATCTAAGGTTTGTCAAATTGAAAATTATCTGTTATATTACTATTCCATCATCATTAGACTTTAATTGCAAAATCACATTATTCTTTTCGAGCAAATTTCAATTTTTACAAGTTCTATTTCATATTATAATTCTTCCATAATAATAAATTAAAACATATCATTACCCTTGTATTATATTTACTATTGTATTATATTTATATTATAATATATTAAAATTTCCTATTTTTCTATCTAACCATTGATAAAATAGATTCCATATTTTATAATATTCTTTTTCTTCTTGCTGTCTAATTGCCATTGTCAATCTACTCATCTCAGCACATTCCATTATTTTCTTTATCACTTCCTCCTCTGTCGGAATTTTTTTCATTTTTCCAGTTTTGAGCAAATACAATTCTAGCTGCAGTTAAAACGTTAATAATCAAATATGTCAATTCTCTGTTGTATCCTTCAGGTAAGATACCCAATAAAAATATCTCTGATTTCAAGTCTATATTGTCATGCCCCTGGTGGAGACTGACTTTGAGGAAGAGGAGGAACAGCCAACAGGGAGTGGGAGTGTGGCTCTAGAGGTGGTGGAGGAGGCTGGGGAAGGGCAGAGGCTGGCTGAGCAGTCAGAGGAGGATCCAGGCCCATCCCCTATCCATCCTAGGTCATGCAGGGAGGAGAGGATCAGGGAAAAGTGAGGTCTACTCAAGAGGAGATTACCATAATCCTCCTCGTGTCTTGCAGCTGGGAGATATGTATATAAGTTCGTAATTACACAGTTAGAATTGCTGGAGTCAAAGTTTAGTGTTTATTTTGAAAGAGGTTTATCTTTGCTGGCGTTTTTCCCATGGACTCTCCTCGGTTGTTTTCCTGGAGTTTATGATTAGTTATCTTGGCTTGCTTCGGAACTCTCATCGATGCGGTTTGTTTTGGTTTTCTTTGTGCCTCATTATTTACTTTTGTGACTTTAAACTGTGCCTAATAAAACAGTGAAGTTAAGTTGAAGGCCTGACTGGACTTTAATGTATGTTTTGGGGTTGGGGTTATTTTGAGATATATGGGTCATCACATTTTGACTCCAGCCACTCCTTCAACTTACTTTTGCTTTTTGTGGGGTGACCATGGATCAGCTCAGAGCAGAGATTGCCCAGTTAACCCAGCAAGTGGCTCTTTTGACTGCACAGGTGGCACAAATGCAAGCTGCCTGGCCACGCTGAAAATGCCCAGTGGCAGTGCCAGATAAATTTGATGGTTCACTGGCCCAATTTCCAGCATTTTTTGGGCAGTGCCAGCTTTACATGAGCCTTTGCCCTGAGGACTTTCCCACTGTCTGGGATAAGGTGGGTTTTTTTTATTAGTTTCTTGTCAGGCTCTGCAGCACATTGGGCGACGCCTCTGCTGACCCAGCCCAACCAGGTGTTGGACAAGTATGCCGAGTTTTGCCGTCAGTTTCAGGCCATGTTTGAGGACCCTGTTCGAAGCCAAACAGCAAACAGATGTTTGAGAGAGTTTAAGCAGGGGTGTGGCTCACTCGTGGATTATATTGCTAGTTTTCAGGTGGTTGCTCAGGATGTATAATGGAATGAGACAGCACTATTAGACCAGTTCCAGGAGGAGCTCCTGGATGAGTTGGCACGCACTGAATGGCCTCGCACCCTTCAGGAGCTCATGCATCTGTGTTTTTGTATCAATGCTAGACTTCTGCAGCGATGGGTGCGACGACGGACAGCGATCGTATCTGTTTCCAGAAAGATGGCGCCGTTGGTGGAAGTGCCTTTGGAGGAAACCATGCAGTTGGGGGCTGGCCGCCCTCACCTGACTCACGTAGAAAAGAATAGACATCGCCATGATGGTTTATGCCTCTATTGTGGCAATCGAGGCCATTTTGCGGCCAAGTGTCCTGTTAAGACATCCACAGCAGTGATACCTGCAGTGGTGGGAAACGAGCATCGCTTGGCCTATGGGGGTCTGCAGGTCGGGGTGTAAGTCCAAAGGCTCCTCCTCTTCATCAACCTTGCCACCCTCGCCACCTTTGACATCTTCGACACCTCCACAGTCGCTATTGGTGAAGCATTTTGTGCTGCCAGCAAGTGTGCTCGTGCCTGGTGTAGGAGCGGTGGAGATCTCAGCTTTGGTCGACTCAGGGGCCACAGCCAATTTCATGGATGCTCATTTTGTCAAGCAGTGGTTCATTCCTCAGCAACAGGTATCCCCACCAGTAATGGTGGAGATGATTGATTGTTGGCCCCTTTGTTCGGGACCTGTGGCTGCTGCAACCAAACCCCTTTGCATGCGTGTTGGGCAGCATGTGGAGGAAACCGTGTTTTACATTGCCACAGTGCCTCATTTTCTGGTGGTGCTGGGTTTGGAGTGGTTACAGGCCCATGATCCACAGATTGTCTGGTCGTCTGGAGCTGTGCAGTTCCTTGATAGGAAGTGTGCCAACCATTGCTTGCGTTCCTGTACAGGGAGTGTGGCTACGCCCGTGGACCTGGATCTACCTGTGGAGTTGGTGGACTTTGCTGATGTGTTTGGGGAGAAGGAGGCAGATCAGTTGCCTCCGCATTGGGTGTATGACTGTCCAATCGACTTGTTGCCCGATGCAAAATTGCCGGTGGGTTGGATATATTCCCTGTTGGAACCAGAGCTGGCCACGTTGCGGGATTTTATTGAAAAGAACCTCCGGAATGGGTTTATCCAGACTTCTACCTCCCCATTGGCTGCACCGGTGCTTTTTGTGAAAAAGAAATTGGGGAGCTACATTTGTGTTGTGATTACTGCAAGTTGAATGCAATCACAGTGAGGAATTGGTACCCACTTCCCCTCATCCCTGAACTTATTGAGCGGCTTTGTCAAGCTAAGATCTTTACAAAGTTGGACTTGCATGGGGCCTACAATCTGGTTCGCATTCGTGCAGGGGACGAGTGGAAAACAGCTTTCTGGATGAGGTACGGGCATTTTAAGTATACCATGATGCCTTTTGGATTAACCAATGCCCCAGCTGTGTTCATGCATTTCATGCACAATGTTTTCTGTGATTTGTTGGATCAATTCATGGTCATTTATTTAGATGACATTTTAATTTACTCAGACTCCCTGCAGGAGCATTGGCAACATGTGCGGCTGGTGTTGCAACATTTGCATGATAACCACCTGTTTGTTAAACGTGAGAAGTGTCAGTTTGCACAAATCACAATTGACTTCTTGGGATATTGTATTTCACCTGCTGGGGTGGAAATGGACCCGAAAAAATACAATTGTTGCAGGATTGGGAACCTCCACAGTGGGTTAAGGATGTGCAACGACTGTTGGGGTTTGTGAATTACTACCGCACATTTATTCCCCTCTTTGCTGCCTTGACTGCTCCCCTTTCTAATCTGCTCAAGAAGGGGCAGAAGTTCCATTGGGGTGCTAAGGAGCAGGAAGCTTTCAAGGCATTGAAAGCTGCCTTTGCTTCCAAGCCTATCCTCAAACACCCTGATCCAGGCCAGCCATTTGTGGTGGAAACAGATGCTTCTGATGTGGCTGTTGGTGCGGTGCTCCTCCAGGCCTATGCTCCCGCAGGCACCTTGTTTCTGTGCACTTATTATTCCCAGGAGTTGTCAGCTCCAGAGCGCAACTATACGATTTAGGACAAGGAGCTATTGGCAGTTAAGGTCACTTTTGAGACATGGTGGCACCACCTGGAGGGGGCTCATCACCAAATCGAGGTTCGGACGGATCATTGCAGTTTGGAACACCTACGTACAGCTCAGACATTGAACCAGCATTAGGTGAGATGGTCCTTATTCTTTGCTCGATTTGATTTCTGGGTGACCTATGATCTGAGTGGAGGGAATCAGTGTACCGACGCCCTATCTCGGAAGCCTGAGTATACCCGAAGAGAGGATAAAATCTTGCCCTGGACAGTGATTCCATTGCAGCGGTTTGCAGCCACTGAGAAACCTGTGGACCTCCGAGTGAGGATTTAGGAGGCACAGTGGCAGGACCCATTTGTGGCAGCTCAACATCGAGAATAGGATGAGAATGGGAGACAAGAGACTCCTTGGGTGTATATTGGGGACCTATTGCGGTTCCATGGTCGCATTTACATGCCTGGAGGTCCTCTTCATGGCCTTATCCTATGTCAATGTCATGATAATCCAGCAGCAGGACACTTTGGGGTGTTCAAAACACTGCACCTCATCTCTAGGATATTTTGGTGGCCGAGACTTAAACATGATGTGTCGGGATATGCGGTGTCCTGTGGGATCTGTTGCCAAGCTAAGTATGCTCCTAGTGCACTCCCTGGTCTCTTGCAGCCCATGCCCACACCAGAATGACCATGGGGGGCAGTTTCATTGGATTTCATCGTTGAGTTACCACCATCGAATGGTACCACAACCATTTGGTGGTGGTGGATATGTTGACTAAAATGGCCCACTTTATTCCATGCACGGGTCTTCCATCAGCTAAGATAATGGCTCAATTGTTTATCTCCCATGTTTTCCAGTTGCATGGGTTACCAAACTGTGTGGTATCAGATGGGGGGGGGTACAATTTACGGCACGCTTCTGGCAGACACTACTCTTGAAACTGCAGGTTCAGGTGTGTCTGTCATCTGCTCATCACCCTGAAACTGATGGGGGGACAGAGAGAGTGAATGCTATTTTGGAGCAGTACCTCTGCTATTTCAGCAATACTCAACAAGACAATTGGGTGGAAGTGCTGCCGGTGGCAGAATTCACTTATAACAATGCTCAACATGCATCCACCCATGTGTCCCCTTTCTTTGCTAACTATGGGTTTCATCCACGACTTTTCCCTTTAGCCACGTCTGATTCCCCAGTTCTGGCAGTGGATACGTTCTTGCAGGAGTTAAAAGCTGGTCCACAACCAACTAGAGAGAACCAAGGAAGACTATAAATGGTTTGCAGACTGACATCGTCGCAACGTTCTGCCTTTAGCGGTAGGCGATCGGGTTTGGCTCTCTACTCGATACTTACCAACGACGTGACCATCGGAAAAGCTCAATCACCATTACTTGGGACCTTTTCCGGTCGAGGCGGTGATCAATCCTGTGGCTTATCATCTCTCCCTGCCATGGACCATGCGTATCCATCCTGTTTTTCATTGTTCCCTGTTAGTCCCTGCCTCGGCCAACAGTCCTCATAGACTGGCTCCATCACAGCCAGCCCCAGTAGCCCCTCTGGGAGAGGAGGAGTACGAGGTGGATAGCATCCAGGATTCACACCAGTTGCAAGGCCGATTTCAGTATTTGGTGGCATGGAAAGGTTATGGACCAGAGGACTTCAGCTGGGTCGATGCCACTGATGTTTATGCTCCTCATTTGGTCCAGGACTTTTACGCTCGGTTTTCTCAATGTCCTCGTCTGCCTGGTCCCGGGGGAGGGAGCCCTGCGGGGTGGATAGTGTCATGCCCCTGGTGGAGACTGACTCTGAGGAAGAGGAGGAACAGCCAACAGGGAGTGGGGGTGTGTTTCTAGAGGTGATGGAGGTGGCTGGGGAAAAGCAGAGGCCGGCTGAGCAGTCAGAGGAGTATCCAGGCCCATCCCCTATCCATCCTGGGTCACGAGGGAGGAGAGGATCAGGGAAAAGCGAGGTCTACTCAAGAGATTACCATGATCCTCCTTGTGGCTTGCAGCTGAGAGATATGTACATAAGATTGTAATTACGCAGTTAGAATTGCTGGAGTCAAAGGTTAGTGTTTACTTTGAAAGAGGTTTATCTTTGCTGGCGTTCTTCCCATGGACTCTCCTCAGTTGTTTTCCTGGAGTTTATGATTAGTTATCTTGGCTTGCTTCGGAACTCTCATTGATGCAGTTTGTTTTGGTTTTCTTTGTGCCTCATTATTTACTTTTGTGACTTTAAACTGTGCCTAATAAAACAGTGAAGTTAAGTTGAAGGCCTGACTGGACTTTAATGTATGTTTTGGGTTTTGGGTTATTTTGAGAGACTACGGGTCATCACATATATGCTGTTTTGTCATTTTTTTCTTGCCATGTATGAATTTTAGTTCAGTATCTTTTGGCTTCCACACACGTCCACCACATGTGGTAATCTGATGACATTTCCAACACTTCACCGATTTGTCCTTGAACATTCTTGCGGGGGGGGAGGTAGTAAATGCAAATTCTCTTTATATATTATCAACATTGTTAATTTATAGTTTCGAGACCATAATTTCTGCCATTTTTCTAAATCTATCCCATGTTCAAAAAATTTATCCCCAAGCAACCATTGTTTAACTTGTTCTTCTTTTAATTTCACTCCAAGTAGATAACCATATAATTTTTTAATCATCCTCTCCTCAGTACCTGTTAAAATTCCATCTAATTCAGTAAGTTAATTATAAAACCCTTCTGTCTTACTACCTTTTTCGTATCTAGAATGTATTTGCACATATGAATACCAATTCATCTTTATCTCTTGCCTTTCTAGTTCTTGTTTTGTCTTGAGAGTTCACCCTCTTCATTTAATATATCACCGTATCTAACTATATGCTCCATTTTAAAAACAATTGGGTATGCAAATGCCTCTATTATTGACAACCAGACGGGTATTTTCATATAGTGTTGTTTCCTTATTTTTGTCCCATACTGTCAATAATGCATCTCGAATATAGTTTCTCCTAAAATACCCATGTGTTTTACTTTTCTTATACCATAAAAATGCATCCCATCCCAGTAGCAAATCATGATCTTCCAATGTTAACAATCTAGTATTTCTCAAAACAATCCATTCTTTCACCCACATTAATGTTACTGCCTAACAATATAATTCCCAATTGGGTAGTCCAAAGCCTCCTCTTATTTTAGCATCCTGTAACAATTTTAATTTAATTCTTGTCTTCTTTCCCTGCCATATATATTTCAACATTGTTTTGTTTAAATCCTCAAAGTGTTATTTCCCTAGTTTAATTGGAATTGTTTGAAACAAATATAATATCCTTGGTAATATATTCATTTTAATTGTAGATATTCTATTAGATTCTCCGATTTTTGCAAATCTGCCGCAATCTGTTGTTTTAGTTTATAATAATTATCTTCCTTTAGTGTTCCAATCTTGCTGTCAGTTGCATTCCTAAGTATTTGACTTTATTTGTGATCTGGATATTCAGTCTCTCTGTCAATTATTTCCTTTGTTTTTCAATCATATTCTTAAGTAAAATCTCAGTTTTATCCTTATTTATTTTCAATCCTGCCACCTGCCCATATTCTTCAATCTTTTCTATCAATGTAGGTGCTGTTTCCAGTGGTTCCTCTAATATGAAAAACAGAACATCTGCGAATGCTTGCAATTTGTATTCCTCCTTTATTATTTTCATTTCACTATTATCTCTAATGTTTCTGTTTAACATTTCCAAAGTCAATACAAACAACAATGGCAACAGAGGATATCCTTGTCTAGTTCCTTTTTTAAATGTTAATATTATCTGTTAAGTCTCCATTTATCATTACTTTAGCAGATTGCTTATGGTATATTGCCTCAATTGCCTTAATACATCTTTTTTCAAAGCCCATCTGTTCCACTTGTAATACCATGAACTGCCAATGTACATTATCAAAGGTTTTTTGCACATCTAAAAATACCAAGGCCATTCTCAGAATGTGTTTCATAATATTCCAAAAGGTTCAAGATTATTCTCATATTGTCTTTGATCTGCCTCTTTGGCAGAAATCCATTTTGATCAGTGTGTATAAAATTATTCAACTATCTTTTAAGTCTTTCTGCCTTTATTGAGGCAAATAATCTGTGTTTAGCAGGGACATAGGTCTATAATTTTTTATTAGTTGTATGTCAATACCCTCTTTTTAGTATAAGAGTAATATAAACCTCTGTCCATATATTAGGTATTTTAGTTTTTGACAAAACCTCATTCATCACTTCAAGCATCGAGATACTTAAAGATTCCTGAAAGTCTTGTAAAATTCCGTGGGTAGCCCTTCAGGGCCCAGAGTCTTTCCAGTATATTGTCTATTTAATGCCTCTGTCAATTCCGCAATTGTTATTTTCCCTTCTAACATTATCTTAATATCCTCAGGTATTTGGAGTAACTCTGCTTTTTGTAAATATTTTGCTAGAGGCTTGATTACATGAGAGGAAGAGATATTTAAAAAAGACAAATACAACAAATGTTAGAGGAAGACTAAAAAACTCGAGAAAGAACTACAAAAATATCCATAAAAAAGACTATTAAAAGTCAAATGGAAATAGTCAAACAAAAAATGGGATTTATGGAAAAAGAGGAATTAGCTCAAAAATAAGGAGTGCTAAACAGAACTTCTTTGAAAATGCAAACAAACCAGGCAGGTGGCTGGCATATAAATTGAAAAAGGAGAGAGAAATGAAAAAGATAATACAACTAATAGATGATCAAGGAATGGTTTGCAATGGAAATGAAGAAAAGAAAGAGATAGTATAGAAGTACTATGAGAAGTTATATAATCGGGAAAATATTGTAGAAGAAAAAAAACAAATTATTATTTTTGTTCCAAAAAGTGCCAGTCAAGGAAGGAAGGAATTTTTTTGAGGATTTAAACAAAAAAAAAGTGAAATTTATTTGGCAGAAGAAAAAAGCCTGGATAAAATATAAATAACTGCAAGATAGCAGAAGCAAGGGAGGATTTGGCCTCCCAGACTTCCAATTATATTATAAGGTAGCAATAGCTATATGGCTCAAAGATTGGATTAATCTGACAGATAAAAGAATACTAACAATAGAAGGTTATGACCTGCAGCTTGGCTGGCACATGTTTCTTTGGGATGGGAAAAACAAATACCATACTTATTTCCAAAGACACCAGGTGAGAGACACTGTATTATCAGTTTGGGAGAAATTAAAAAAGAACTACTATGGCTATTGACAATGGAAGCACTAATATACCCCAATGTTTTAGACCTAAACAAAATGATAAAATACAGAGTTCTTCAAAATGAAAACGGGGGACTAAAAATGCAAAACCAATTAAAACTACAAGGAATCGAAATAGAATGGCGGCCTTACTTTCAGGTTCAAACATGTTATTGAAAAGATAAGGATAAATTTGGTTTCTGTACAACACAGCAAGAATTAGATAAAATATTACAAGGGGTTGAAAAAAATGATTAGTAAAATATATAATTACCTATTGGATTACTGTGGTGTTCGGAAAAGACTGAGCTGAAGTCTTCACTCCGGTCTGTGTTTCCAGTGGGAACACGGACCCTTCCTATTGGCTGATCCATTTGACAACCAGCTATAAAATGGAGCTGTCAGATGGCATCAGCTGTTGTCCACCAGCTGGCTGCCTTGTTAGCGCGGCAGCTGCGGCAACCCTTTATTGTTACAATAAAGTAAAGCTGAAGTTCACTCTGTGTTCGCCTCAGGTTATTCCGCTGCTCTACAATACTGGCGACGAGGGCAGGATACATATAAGAGGCAACTGGGCAAAGAATTGCTAAGCGAAGTCACTACCGAGCTGAATGTCACTT
This sequence comes from Pseudonaja textilis, assembly GCF_049901715.1. NCBI lineage: Eukaryota > Metazoa > Chordata > Lepidosauria > Squamata > Elapidae > Pseudonaja > Pseudonaja textilis. The sequence continues at coordinate 56,701,611 of NC_142008.1, read as the reverse complement.
TAAGAGCTTACTGTCTCTATTCGCGAGCGCAAATTTCAACTTTCCTCGGAAGATCCGGCACCACTGAGTCGAGATGACTTTGAACCCTGCATTCCCGCCTTTCAGACCAACAGCAGTATACATGGGAATCCTACAGAAGCCAATTTGACTGCTTCCTAGATGCCATAGACCTCGCTGACATTTCCAACCATAGGAAAAAGTCCTACTTTTTAAGTTTTTGCAGAGCCACAGTGTTTGACACTGCTACGGCATTATTGACCCCACGTTCAATTAAGGCTGTTCCATGGGAAGAATTGCAGGAAATTCTTTCCAACCACTATTCCTCTAAGCCATCCCGAATTGCCAGGCATCATGCTTTTAGGAGACGGATTCAGGCTGAGGGAGAGACTATTAGTGGGTGCATGGCTGCCTTACAAACAGCTGCCTTGCATTGTGGGTTTAGAGACTATCTGGAAGACATGTTATTAGACCAACTAGTTTGTGGAGTCAGGGATTTAAGGCTACAAAGGCGTCTATTAGCTAAAGGGGATTTAACCTTTAAATTAGCAATTGAAAAGTCTCAAGCTGCTGAACTATCAGCACTTTCAGCAGCAGAAATTCAGGGAAATCCAATTAGCCAGAGCAGCTCAGCCATCCATTACGATGAAGCCTCCACAGAAGAAGGCTATGAAGAGGCTAATGATGTTAATCAATTCAGGCAGCAAAAAACCAGTCAAGGGGAAATCAGGCCAAACCCCATTCTACCTCCCCGGCATCAGCCCATTTGTCTAAGCTGTGGGGGAAACCACCTCAGGGCATCCTGCAAGTTCAGGAATGCCATTTGTCTAAAATGCCAGAGGAAGGGTCATTTAGCCAGGATCTGTCAAGCAGGAAAGACTTTTGCCCAAAAGCCTCAGACAACCCAACATTTCCAAAAACAAGTTGAAGACTGTTTTACCTGCTATCAAGCCAAGCTGACTAACAAAGGCTCTAACAAAATCAGTGTTTTTGTTTCTATAGAAGGGAAACCTTGCAGGATGGAGGTTGACACAGGCTCAGCACTGTCCATCATCTCATGGAGCACCTTGAAACAACTACTTCCCAGAATGGCTAAGAAGAAGCTTCACAGCTGCCAGTTAACCCTACATGACTACCAAGGCAGAACCATCCCAGTCTTTGGAAAAGGCAAGTTTTTTGTTCAATTTCAAAATTTTAAAGGTCACTTGCCTTTAGTGGTAGTGGATGGTGCCCTCCCTAGCCTGTTGGAGTTAGACTGGTTCCCTGCCCTTGGCCTCCATATAAGCAGAATCCACTCTATTACAAATGCTGAAATGGACACCTTGTTTAATGACTATGCTGATGTGTTCAGCGAGGGACTGGGCTGTTATTCAGGAACTCCAATATCTTTCTTTTTTTAAAAAAAAAAAACAAGTTTTATTGGTTTTTAAAGACAAACAAAAACAACAAAACATAAAAACATCCAGCTTTCTTTCATAAATGTACAAGCAGTGTGTCAGTTGGTTTACACTTTTTTTGTGCATCCATTTCATGGTCACAATTACAGTTACATTGCATGATAACTCATATTATCAATCAAAAATTGAATATCCTAGTATCACTATTAAATAATCTTTTGACTATAATTTTATTCATTCATGCTTTGCGAGATAACTATAATTTACTTAGTTTATTTTATAACAATTCATATAATCCCCCCAAATCTATCCTAAAAACATTTTATAGATATGATAAACAAACAAAGAAATACATCATATATATATTCATTATTTTCTAAAATTCTAAGTATTCTATTATTGTATTTTATTATCTAACCATTGATGGAAAAGGTCCCAAATTTTATAAAATTGTTTATCTTCTTGTACTCTAATTTCAAATGTCAATCTACTCATCTCAGCACATTCCAGTATTTTCTTAATAATTTCCTCCTGTAATTTTCTCATTTTTCCAATTTTTAGCAAATACAATCCTGGCCGCTGTTAATACATTTACAATCAAATATTTTAAATCTTTACTATATGTATCAGGTAAAATTCCCAATAAAAATATCTCTGGTTTCAAGTCTATGTGTTTCTTTGTCATTTTTTCCAACCACATGTGTATTTTAGTCCAGTATTTTTTGCGTCCTCACAAGTCCACCACATATGGTAATATGAGCATTTCCAACATTTTTCAGATTTATTCTTGAACATTCTTGCTATTCTTGTCGAGGGAATATGCCACCTGTAAAACATCTTATACAAATTTTCTTTATATGCTGTTGACATTGTCATTTTATAATTGTGAAACCACAATTTTTGCCATTTCTCTAAATCAATCCCATATCCAAAATTCTTCCAATCATAGTTTCTTTAACTTGTTCTTCCTCTAGTTTAATTTCCAATAAATAACCATACAATTTTTAATCACCTTTTCATCAGTACTTGTCAAAATCTTATCTAAGTCAGTCAATTTGTCATAAAATCCTTCTGTTTTGAAATCTTCATCATACCTTGAATGTATTTGCGCATATGAAAACCAATTCATCTTTATACCTTGTTCCTCTAAATTTTGCATCGATTTAAGTTCACCCTTTTCATCCAATATTTCCCCATATCTAACTGTTTGTTCCTTCTTGTATATTATAGGATAGGAAAATGCTTCAATAGTCGATAACCAGACTGGAATTTTCAAATAACATTGTCTTTTAATCTTCTCCCAATTTAACCACAGAGACTCCCATATATAATGTCTTCTAAAATAACCCTGTGTTTTAGTTCCCTTATACCATAGAAAAGCATGCCACCCCAACAACAGATCATGTCCTTCTAATGTCAACAATCTAGTATTTCTTAATGTTATCCATTCCTTAGCCCGCATCAAATTTGTAGCTTGGTAGTACAACTCCCAATTAGGCAAACCAAATCCTCCTCTAGTTCTAGCATCTTGTAAAAGTTTTAACATTATTCTCCCTTTCTTACCTTGCCATATATATTTCATCACAATTTTATTTAAATATTCAAAATAGTCTTTTCCAAGCCTAATTGGTATTGTTTGAAACAGGTATAAAATTCTGGGTAGGATATACATCTTGATTGTTGAAATTCTCCCTATTAATGACAATTGAAGATTTTTCCATTTCATCAAATCTAATGCTATCTGTTGTTTAAGTTTAATGTAAGTGTTCTCTTTTAATGTACTACATCTTGCTGTCAAATGTATCCCCAAATACTTAACCTTGTTCGTGACTTGAATTTTCAATAGGTCTGCCAGTTCTTCTTTTTGTCTTAATAGCATATTCTTTGTCAAGATCTTTGTTTTATCTTTATTTATTTTCAAACCAGCCACCTTACCATATGCCTCTATCTTTTCCAATAGTTTTGGTGCTGTTTCTAAAGGATCTTCCAAAATAAAAGCCAAATCATCTGCAAAGGCTTGCAATTTAAATTCTTCCTTTTTAATTTTCATTCCTTTTATACTTTTATCGTCTCTAATATTTCTATTCAACACTTCCAAAGTTAATACGAATAGCAAAGGTGATAGTGGGCATCCTTGTACCTTTTCTTATATTAATGGGATCTGTCAATTCTCCCTCTATCATTACCTTTGCCGTTTGCTTATAGTATATGGCTTCTATTGCTTGGATAAATTTTCTGGCAAAACCATCTGTTCCAATAATAATAACATAAATCTCCAATTCACATTATCAAATGCCTTTTGCGCATCTAAGAATATCAAAGCCATTGGCTTTTTGGGGTGTGCCTCATAATATTCCAAAGTGTCCAAAATTACTCTCATATTATCTTTGATTTGTCTCTTTGGCAGAAATCCATTTTGATCTGGATGAATAAAGTTATTTAAGTATTTTTTAAGTCCTTCTGCCAAGATTGAAGCAAAAATTTTATAAACTGCATTTAGTAAAGAAATAGGTCTATAATTCTTAATTTGCAGTGGTTCAGCCTCTTCTTTTGGAATAAGTGTAATATAGGCTTCTATATTTGACATAACTTCATTCATGACTTCTAGCAATGAAAGGCTCAGCGATTCTTGTAATGTTTTATAAAATTCTGCTGGTAGCCCATCTGGACTTGGTGCTTTTCCATTATTTTGCTTCTTAAGTGCTTCAGTTAATTCCATCATTGTTATATTGCTTTCTAACATTTTTTCAGTCTCTTTAGGTATCTTAGGTAGATTAGCATTCTGTAAGTACTCTTTCCTCATCAATATTCTCTTGTTTATATCATTGCCCATAAAAGTCTCGAATAATTTCCCTTTTCTCTTTATTGCCGTAACAAACTTGACCTTGATCATCTATTAACTGCGATATTTTCCTTGATTCTTTCTCCTTTCTCAATTTGTATGCTAACCATCTACCTGGTTTGTTTGCATCTTCCAAGTAGTTCTGTTTAGCACTTCTAATATTCTGTGCCAATTCTTCTTTCTCTATTTGACCCATTTTGTGTTTAATTATGTCCAATTTTAGTTTGAATTTTAGTTTTTCTATGGCGTTTTCTGTAGTTCTTTTTCAAGTCTTTTATGCTCTTCTTCTAAAACTTTAGTGGCTTGCCTTTTCCTAATGTTCCTTTTCCTTGTATAGTCTATTATCAAGCCTCTGGCATATGCCTTCATTGTGTCCCAGACATTCTGTATTGAAGTATCTTCTTTTTTATTTTCTCTAAAGAAGGCCAATTCTTTCTCCATCCGTTGTGTAAAGTCTTTTTCCTTTAAAATAGTATTATTTAGCGTCCATCTCGATCTTCTTTTTTGTCCTTTCCATTTAATTGTCATTGGATTGTGGTCTGCCCAAGTACTTGTTTCAATGTTTGTTTCTTGAATGTTAGATATTAGTTCTGTTGAGATCCAAATCATATCTATTCTGGACCATGATAAATGTCTATTTGAATAAAAAGTATATTATTTGGTTTTAGCATTTCTTTCTCTCCATATATCTTTTAAGTTTATTTCATATATCATTTTAAAAAAGGATTTAGGGAGAGTCTTTCTGTTTTGCTTTGTTGTTGTTGCTGTATAGTCCAACTTATTGTCTACAATTCCATTGAAATCTCCCATCATGACTATATTAACATAATCCAGTCCAATTATTTTCATGTGTAATTTTTTGTAGAATTCTTCTTGTTTATCGTTTGGAGCATAAATTGCAATCAGGAGTACTCTTCCATCTTCATCAGTATGAATCAATTTTGCTGGGATAGTCTCTTTAATATATAAAACCACTCCTCTTTTCTTACATTGAGTCAAAGAAGTAAATATTTTCCCTAATTTTGGCTGTGCCAACAATTGTTCATATTGTTTTTTAATATGTACTTCTTGTAGACAAATTATATCAAGTTTTATTTTCTCTAATTTATGAAAAAATTTCTTTTTATAGTCATTGTAATCAGTTTTTCTCTTCCATGATTATACTTTGTAATTAGGTTGGCAGCTCTCGTAGATCTTGGTTCACGTTGTTCTTTGATCTCCAGCTGTCCACCTACTGCGCCTTCTTCTTTTTCAGTCCCCATTTGGTTCTCTTGGAATTCAATTAGTGATATCTCTTTTTCTGCCTCTTCTTCTCTCCTTCCAAAAAATTCTGTGTAGAATAATTCTGCTTTCTCAACTGAATCAATTCTGTCTCTGTTCTTGCCATGTAAACATTAGCCCTTCTGGAATCAGCCATTTATAATTCACCTCTTTTTTCAATAACATTTTAGTCAGAAATCGGTATTCTCTTCTCATCTCTCTCACTCTTCTAGGTATTTGTTTTAAGACCACAATCTCCTTGCCTTTGTATTTCAGCGTTTTCTCTCTTACCACTTGTAATATTTGTGTTTTAATGGCTTTTTTTGTAAATCTAATGTGAACTTCTCTTGGTAGGTTGTTTCTCATCGCATATCTCGTAAAGACTCGGTATACCTCATCTACTCCATCCATCATCTTCTCCTCTGTTATTTCCAAAGCTTCAGACAGTATTTCTATCATTGTCGCAGCTAGATTTTGTCCCTTTTCTTCTTCTATATTTTGGAATCTGAGATAAAATTCCGATCTGACCATCTCCCACTTCAGCATCCCACTTTTATCTTGTTCAACCACTGTTAATCTACTATCAATGTTTCCAATCTTCTTGTCTCTTTGTTTATCTTCTTCTTCAATTTTTTGAAATCTCTCATCATACCTCACCATCATTTGTTGAATATTTTCCATTTTTTCATCAGTCTTCCCTGTTCTTTGTTCAATGTTCTCTGTTCTTTGTTCAATGTTCTCTGTTCTTTGTTCAATGTTCTCTATTCTCTTTTCAATAGTGTCTGATTTTGTTTTAAGATCTTGGATTCCTTGCATAATCATCTGTAGAGTCACTTTTTCTTGTTCTTTATCTTGCTTTAACATTGTCTGAATTAAATGTTGTCCTCCAGATGGTGGGGAAGTGGAAGTAGAAGTTGAGGCGCCCGAAGGTATGAGTTTCCTAATTATTTTAAATGAATCAAAATCTTCAAATTCTTTTAAACCTTAACCCAATTGGTGAAGTAGCCAATTATAATCCAAGGTGAAAAATAAAAATGATAGAGAGTAAAAAGCCCAATAGTGGTAAAAAGAAAAGGAGAGAAAAATTCTTCAGGTTCTTCTGAACTTTAATCCAATCAGTAGTTAAGTAAAAAGGAAGGAAAACAAAAAAGAGGTTTAGAAAAAAATCTGAATATCTTTCAACTTGGACCCTCAGGCAGTACTAATCCGTTTAAAGCCTCGAAGGGTACCTTTTGCAATCCACCCCAAATTAGACATGGAGCTTGACAAATTAATTAAACAGGGTGCATTAGAGCCTGTGGACTTCGCAAAATGGGAAACCCCAATAGTGACACCCCTGAAGAAAGATGGTAGCATAAGAATCTGCGCAGATTACAAGACATCATTGAATAAATATTTACAAATCAGAGCTTATCCAGTCCCTATTATCCAGCACCTACTACGTTCTTTTGAGCCAGGAATCATTTTTGCGAAATTAGAAATGTCACAGGCCTATCAACAGTTCCCTGTTGATGACACAGCTGCTGAACTACAAACTATTGTAACGCACAGGGGCACTTTTAAATGTAGGTGCCTCCAATTTGGCGTAAGTGTGGCCGCAGGGATTTTCCAATCTTTAATGGAAAGACTTCTTCAAAGATTACCAGGTGTAATTCTGTATTTTGACAACATTTTAATATCTGCCCCTGACAAGTCTCAATTACTGCAAAGAGTCAGAGGAGTCGTCAATCATTCAGGAAGCATGGTCTTAAGCTAAAAAAAGAGAAGTGCACTATTGCCACCCCACAGGTAGAATTTTTGGGATACAGAATTGGCGCCTCTGGTATTCACCCAATTGAATCCAAGGTAAGGGCTATTCATGAGGCACCCACGCCAACTAACAAAACAGCTCCAGGCCTTTTTAGGACTTCTTAACTTTTACGCTTCATTTTTGCCTCACAAAGCTTCCGTTGCAGAGCCTCTGCACAGACTTTTGGACAAGCAATCCCCCTGGCACTGGGGAACTAAGGAAGCCCATGCTTTCCATGCAGTCAAATCATTGCTCACATCCAATGCTGTTCTGATCCAATTTAATGAGCATTTACCTTTAGTTTTAGTAGCAGATGCTTCTCCTTTTGGCATAGGTGCCGTTTTAAGTCATAGACTGCCTAATGGTTCTGAGGCACCCATTGCCTTTTTCTCCAGAACGTTTTCCCCAGCTGAGCACAACTACAGCCAAATTGACAACGAGGCTTTGGCTGCAGTTGCTTCTGTCAAAAAATTCCATGAGTTTCTATATGGACACTATTTTGAGTTAGTTACAGATCACAAGCCTCTGTTAGGCCTTCTGTCAGGTGATAGACAAACTCCTCAGATTTTGTCTCCAAGGATAACCAGGTGGACTTTATTTCCGGCTGCCTATTCCTATATACTGGTTCATCGAGCTGGCAAGAGTCTCTGTCACGCTGATGCTCTTAGTTGCTGTCCCCTGCCTGTTCCTGTGGAGGATCCTGCACCAACTAATGCTGTGTTCCTGATCAACGATCTCAAACTTCCCATCACCGCCCTTGATATCGCTGCCCACTCTGAAAGGGACAAGGGTCCAACTGCAAGACGGGAGCATCTGGCACCACCATATCGATCAACTTAGAAGGTGTTGGAGTTTGTTTGCAGATGGCCCTCAAGACGTTCCTGCAACAGAGAAACCGCCAGCGCCCGAAGAAACTTCCCGTGAATCTGACAGGAACGCAAGCTTACCTGAGCAGCCATCTGTCCCTCGCCCAGAAACGCCTGAAGCCGAGATGCCAGCTTCGTCAGTACCAGAAGTTGCCCAACAAGCAGAAAAGTTCCTTCCAGCAGCAGCTTCATCAGAACCTAGAGGATCTGGCCACCTGTGCAAGCGCCTGAGTTATCTGAAGGACTACACATGCTCCATTCTGGGGGAAAGGAGTGTGGCATTCGGAAAAGACTGAGCTGAAGTCTTCACTCCGGTCCATGTTTCCAGCGGGAACACGGACCGTTCCTATTGGCTGATGCCCTTTGACAGCCAGCTATAAAAGGGAGCTGTCAAACGGCATCAGCTGTTGTCCACCAGCCGGCTGCCTTGTTAGCGCGGCAGCCACGGCAACCCTTTATTGTTACAATAAAGCTGAAGTTTGCTCCGTGTTCGCCTCAGGTTATTCCGCTGCTCTACAACAATTACAACATGAAAGAGGAAATTGTTAAAGAAAATATGATAACATGGGCTAAAAACTTGGCCCACAGCATTGATTTGGAACAATGGGAACGTATTTGGCATACGTGTAAGCTAACATTGTCGGTCTCCTACAAAGAGAACTCAAAAAAAATGAATATCATGTCAAAATTACTATATTTATTTTAAACAATACCAATAAAACTAGAGAAAAATATTTTGAAGAATAAAATAAAACAATATTAAAATATATTTGGCAAGGGGAAAAAAAGCAAGGATAAACTTGAAAATGTTGCAAGATTCTAAAAACAGAGGTGATTTTTGGGCTACCAGATTGGGAGTTGTACTATCAGGCTTCGACACTTGGGTGACAGAATGGCTTGGATTGAGGAACAAATGACTACTGACCTTGGAGAGACATGATCTTGAGCTAGGTTGGCATGCTTTTTTTTTAACTATACTTTATTAAACTTTGATTACATTAATAACAACAAAAAGAATATATCACTCAACAACAGCAATTTGTTGTGATTCTCTTATGACAATAATTCGTGCATTATTTACAGATATTAAATTATGTGTAATTACATTCTTATTTTATTTATTACTTATGGTTAATAACTATATTTAATCTATCTCTGTTCTATCCAGTTATACCATTGTTCCCACACTTTATAAAAAATTGTGTGTCTCTTTATCTTTTAAACTCAATGTTAGTTTGTCCATTTCTGCGCAGTTCATAACTTTTTGTATCACAAGTTTCTTTGAGGATATGCATGGCTGTTTCCAACATTGAGCAAAGGCAATCCTGGCAGCAGTTAATACGTGTAATAGTAAGTATTTGTACTCTTTACAAAAAAATTTTGAAGATCCCCAATAGGAAGAATTCTGGTTCTAGATCTAATTGTTCGTTAGTAATTTCCGGTAGACAATCTTTGATTTTAAGGCAATATTTTTAAGCCTCTAAGCAGGACCACCACATATGGTAGTATGTTCCCCCCCCCCCTTTTTTTAATATTCCAACATATGGGACTCATTTTAGGGTACATTTTCGCTAATCTCGAAGCGGGTAAGTGCCACCTGTAGAACATTTTATATACGTTTTCTTTACATGCTGCTGATTTTGTTATTTTGTTATTTCTGTTCCATATGCTCTCCCAATTTGATAATTTTATACTGTGTCCAATATTTTGACTCCATGCAATTATGCATCCTTTCACTACTTCTTCCTCCAGTTCTACTTCCAGAAGATATTTTAGTGATTTTTTTTAATATGGTCCTAATAGAATTTTGTCTAATTGTGTGGTTTCAGGTATATTCCATAATCCTTTGTATCTTTTTTGTATAGGTTTTGTAATTGGAGATAAGCCCACTAGTCAACTCGTAGCCCTTGTTCTTGGAGGTCTTGCGTTGTTTTTAAATTTCCATGAATATCTAATAGGTCTTTATATTTTAACATTTTGTTCAAGTCTAAATTGTTTGGGTGGATCATTGCTTCCATTATGAATAGCCAAATTGGGATTTTTATGTAATGTTTCGTTTTAACTTTAATCCAATTATTTATTAACAAATCTCTAATCAAATGTCTATGGAAGTATTGTTGTTTGGTGGGTCTTGTTTCCCACAGAAAGGCATGTCTCCTCTCTGCAGGTCGTGACTTTCTATAGCTAATATTCTTTTGTTTTTAAATTAATCCAATCCTTTAACCAAACTAATATTGCTGCACCGTAATATAATTCCCATTTTGGCAATCCAAAACCTCCTATGCTCTTTATATCTTGTAGTAATTTCATTTTTATTCTGGCTTTTTTATCCTGCTAAATAAATTTTGCTATCATTTTATTAAGGTCATTGAAAAAGATCTTTTCTAATTTAACTGGAATGGTCTGGAACAGATATAGAAATTTTGGTACTATAGACATTTTTATGGCTGCTCTTCTTCCTAACAAAGACAATTGCATTTTGGTCCATAATTCTAAGTCTTTTTTATTATTTTTGTAATAATTTGTTATAATTGTTCTCCTTTATTGCCTTGCGGTGTGCTGTCAGCCATATACCTAAATATTTGATTTTTCTTGTTGTTTGAAGTCTAATTGCTCTTTCCAATTCTGTTGTTTATACTTCTGTTGAATTTTTTGCTAAAAGTTTTATTTTCTGTCTATTAATTTTCAATCCTGCCACAGCTCCATATCTTTCTAATTCCTTAATTAATGTTTTTCCTCTCTCTATTGGTTCTTCAATGATAAAAGCCATATTGTCTGCAAATGCTTGCAGTTTATATTCTTCATTTCTGGTTTTCAAGCCTTTTATTTCTGAATTTTGCCTGATTCATTCTAATAGTACTTCTAATGATAATATAAAGAGCAGAGGAGATAGAGGATAACTTTGTCAAACTCCTTTCTCTATTTTTAAAGTTTGGGTGTTTTCCCCATTAATTATAATATTTGCTTTTTGTACCAAGTAAATTGCTGTTATAATATTCTCAAATTTGGTGCCAAAATTCATATCATAAATTTGTTGAATCATAAATTGCCAATTAAGGTCATCAAATGCCTTTTGGGCATTCAAGAAAACAAAGACTACTTGTTTCTCCGGGTGAGCTTCATAGTATTCTAAACTATCCATTATTATTCTTAAATTATTTCTGATTTGCCTGTTTGGGAGAAATCCATTTTGATCTGAGTGTATATAAGCATTCAAAATTTTCTTTAATCTCTAAGCAATAATAGTGGTGAATATTTTGTAATTTACATTTAATAAAGAGTTGGTCTATAATTTTGTATCAATCTAGCATCTGTGTCCCCCTTCAGGATTAGCAAAATTAATGCCTCCCTCCACGTATCTGGCATCTTAGCTGATTGTATAAGTCAATCATTATTGGTCCTACTTGTTCTTCTATCCCTTTATAAAATTCTGCTGGAAAGCCATCAGGGCCTGGCATTTTGTTACTTTTCTGGGTTCTAATTGCTTGATTTAGTTCTATCATAGTTATGTCTTTAGTCAAGATTTCTTTCAGTTCATCTTTTATTTCTCGGGTTTTTTTTTCTCTTAGATACACCCTTATCTGATCCTCATCTACTCTTTTTCTTATACAGATTCTCAAAATATTTATGTGCAATCTCTTTTTTCTTTTCTATTGTATGTTGATAGTCCCCATTTTCATCCTGTAATTGGTAGATGATTCTTTTCTCTTTCTTTTTTTTAAGCTTGTTTGCTTGTTTGAAATATTGATAGTTGTATATTGGTTATTATTTTCTTTAAAAAAGAAATTTAGTTCTTTCTTGAGTTTCTTAATAATGAGTTCCTTATCTTTTAATAATTGAGAATCTAGCGTCCATCTTCTCCTTGGTTTTTTCTACCTTTCCAATTAATTCTGAGTGGGTTGTGATCTGCCCAAGAGTTCGATAAAATTTCTACATCTGCCACTTCTTCTGCTAACTCTCCACTCATCCAAGCCATGTCAATACGTGACCATGACTGATGTGGATTTGAATAGAAGGTAAATTGTCTCTTTTCTGGATTTAGTTTTCTCCATATATCTATTAAATTTAATTCTTTGATCATTTCTACACATATTTTGGATAGTTCTCTTTTTTCCCTCCTTTTCTTATTTCTCCCATTGTAGTCTTTTTGATAGTCTGTTATAGCATTATAATCTCCTATGATGCAAACATTTTTCCTTTCCAATTCAATACTTTTATCACATAGGGCTTTATAAAATTCTTTTTGATTGTTATTGGGGACATAAATTACCACTAATATTTTTTTTTAAAGTTTATCTGTATTTCTATTGCCAGAATTCTTCCTTTGGGGTCTGCAAATATTAAGTTTGCCTTTATGTCTTCTTTGATGTAAACAGCTATTCCTTTCTTATCTTTAATGGTCTACAGCAGCCATAAACAGGGTCCCTAATTTGGGGCAATCTAAATATTTTTTTCTATTTTTAGGATGTGTGTTGCCTGTAGACATGTACTATCTACATTTTGTTTTATTAACTTTGCCAAAATCCTTTTTCTTTTTGTTGTTGAGTTTAAGCCATTTATTTTAATAGATAAAAGTTTCACCTCTTTTTCCATAATCTTAATTGTATCTAGTATTTTGTCTCCTGATCACTCTTATTTCCCTTTGTGTTCTGTTCATTGGTTTAGGGTCTTCTCTTTCCTGTTGTTGCTGATTCATTTTTTTTTACTTCTTGTTCTTCATCTTTATTTTTTGTTGGTCTTGTTCTTCTTCTTGAGATTTTGAGTCTAGATCTTCTTTGCTGCTTTGATCCTCTGAGCCTGCCAGTTGCTCATATAGTTCCTGTGCTTTTTCCAGTGTCTATTTTGATCCTCCTCTCTTCCCAAGCAACTAGCATCCCTTCTGGAATCAGCCAACGGAATAGAATATCTCGCTTGTTCAACTGTGTAGCCAAAAATTTATAGTCCCTTCTCTGCTCCCTTACTCTTCTCAGGATTTGTTTGAGGATCTGGATCTCCTTTCCTTTATATACTATTGCTTCTTCTCTGGATAGCTTATATATTATGTCTCAAACTTTCCTCCTTGTAAATCAGATGTAGACCTTTTTGGGGAGTTTGTTTTTTCTTCTGTAACTCAGAAGAATTTTGGTGGCCAAAGATGAAAATAGCATTGAGGACTATGTCAAAAGTTGTGCCATTTGTGCAGCCATGAAGAAAATACCAGGGAAGCCCCCAGAGCTGCTGCAGCAGGTGGCAGACCCATCCTGACCAGGGTGGTATTCAGCAGGTTCTGACAGTTCTGGAGAACTGGTAGCAGAAATTTTGAGTAGTTTGGAGAAGCGGCAAATACCACCTCTGACTGGAGATTTTACAGTATCATTCCCCTACCATGCTCACCAATCCTGACCCTGGGAAGAGATTGCCATGGATTTCATTGTTGAATTCCCAGAGAGTGGGGCAAATATGGTCATTTGGACCATTATAGATTTGTTCTTGAAGCAAGCCCACTTCATAGCTTGCCCAGGCCTCCCGTCAGCAAAAAAGCTGGCAGACTTTTTATAAGGCAGATTTGTAGGTTGCACAGGGTTTCCTGCAGGATCATTTCAGACAGAGAGGTCCAATTCACTGCTACATTCTGGAGGGAGTTAATTAAGTCCATTGGGCCCTCACATGGGCTTAGCTCAGCATGTCATCAGAGTACCAACAGACTGCGGAATGTGTGAATGCCATGGTGGAGCAGTACTTGAGATGTTATGTCAACTATCAGCAGTCTAATTGGACAGAGTTGCTGCCATTCACTGAGGTGGCACACAACAATGCGGTGCACAGCAGCACCAGCCGGACCCGTTTCTAGGTCACCAGTGGCATAGTAATTCCATGCCTGAACTTCCCCAGGAGCCCCCCACTCCTCCATGTTACTAAATGAATGGATGGAGTCATTGAAGGAGGGGTGGAAAAATACCTAGCAGACATTATAAGAAGTGGCAAAAACCCATAAAGTGCAAACCAAAAATCACAGCAGCCCCCAAGTGCCATTCTGAGTTGGGAGCAAGGCCTACCTCTTAATGAAGTACCTAAAATTAAAACTCCCTTGCAAAAAACTAGAATTTTATAGGGCCTTTCCCTATACTGAAATTAATCAACCCGGTTACGGTAAGATTAAACTCCTTCGCTTGCTAGGGAAAGTCCATTCGGTCTTTCACAGCAGTTTGTTAAAGCCGGCGGTAGGCTCCAAGATCAAACTGGTAGATCGGGCAGCCCCAAAACCTATAGAGGTGCAGGGGGAAACCTATTAAGAGGTGACAAAAATCCAGGACTCTAAACTGCATAGAGGTAGGCTGCAGTATGTTGTGCAGTGGAAGAGGTATCCACTTTCAGAAGCCACCTGGGTCAAGAGCTAGGATGTGAAGGCAAATAGGTTGGTCAAGCAGTTTCGTGATGAGTTACCCCCAGAAACCCAAGAGGCCTCCAAGAGGAAGAAGATGGGGGTTAGCCTGAATCTTGAGTAACCACTTTGTGTTTTCTTTTCTTTCCAGGAAATCCTTTTCAATTAAGGGGGGGCACCTGTCAACCTGAAGCTGACCTGACCAAAACCATTTTGAAGCTTCAGTATTGCCACACTGGAGCTAAGGGATAGGGAAGGGGGAATAGAGATAGCTGGGGTTTTGTAGCAAAAAAAAAAAAAAACCTTTCTCCTGAGAACCAAGGACATTCTCACACCAGGTCAGAGAAAGGAGGAGTGATGTTACTTGGCAACTGGATTGCACCTCAATTGGACCATGTGACTGATTGTTTGAGGGAAAGGGGAAAACTTTTACTTTTAATCAGGTGAAAATCACGGGAACCTTCAGAGTTGGTTTTCACCAGAAGTGTGCCAATATGATATACCTAATAAAACTATTCTTTGAGGAATCTACCTGCCTTGGAGTTTTATTTGCTATGGGTGTATTACTTGGAACCCTGACACAATGGAGCAAAATGAATAACATGAGATTTAACAGAAAAAGTGAAATTCTACATTTGCAGAGGGGAAAAAATGAAAGGCAGAAGTGTAAAATGGAGAAAATCTGGCTTGATAATTAAACATATAAAAAGATCAGGGCATTCCTATATTCTGAACATCAGCCAATAACATGATACAGTTGCTAAAATGACAAATGCTATTTTGGGATGTACTCACAGGAGCAGAGTCCAGCTCATGGGATGTGATTTTTCTATTCTACTAGGTCAGACCCCTTTGGAGACTATGTCTTTGGAGTTTACAGAATAGTAGTAATACAGCTGGAAAGGGCATCAGAAATGAAAGTGGAGGAGAGCTATTAAGATGGTGAGGAAATTGGAAATCACATCCTTGAAGCATCATTAAAGAAACTGTATGTTTAATATACAGAAAAGAGGACTGAAGAGAGATTCAATTGTAACTTTCAAATATCTGAACAATTATCTTGTTGATGAAGGATTGGACTTACTCACTTTTATAAGGATTGGACTTATTTGTTTTAGTGTTTGCAGGACCACTAAGTTCAAACTGTAGGGAAGAATTTTTATTTACAAGAAAGTCTCTAGCTCCACATAAAGTTGCATAATTTATTTTTGATATATCATGTTGGCTTTTCTTAAAGCAGATCTTTTTAAAAATTCTATTTGGACTTCTGGTTAGATATTGGGAAGAAATTCACAACAGCAGGGTTGTCAGTTGATGGAACAAATTATCTTGTGAACTGGATTGCTCCTTTTCATTGGAGATTTCAGAATCTGGATAGCCATCTGTACAAACTGCTTCAGGGAAACTGCCCTGAGGATTTGGATAATGTCTTTGAGGTAATTTCTTGCTCTATGATATCCATGATTGCCCAGAATATTGACACACACCTTGGTGAATAAATATGGGATAAAAGAGTTCACATCAACCAAAGTGAAATTAATTTCAACTATTTTGTGTTGAAAACTAGTTCATGATTTAGCTGCAGTTATATGTCCAAATATAAATGTTCCGAAGTATAAATAATTCTGTGTGTCTGAGTGCAGTTCCAGAAATATTTCTGTCAGTTGGTCACATGCATTCCAGAGGGTGGATCTGGCATGCCAAGGCACAATTTCATTTTGTCTTTTAGACAGAACAATCAGTTGCCCTCCAGGAAAGCAGAAAAATTCTTTAAATTTCTCTTTAGAAAAGGGTTGTGTTCTTCTCTAGACTATTTTAACCCTTCTCTAGACTATTTTGTGTTCTCTGAATTATGTGCATTATTATATTGTAAAAGTATGGATTGACTCATTGTATTAATAATGAGAGAATTTAAACCTCTAGCAATCACTAAGGAAATTAATGAATAATGTTTATTTCTTGTTCTCCTACAGCTAAATAAAAAATATTAGATTTGAGGGAAAGAATGGTTTGTGATATGTGCAACTTGAACTCTGAATAGAAAAAATATGCTTTGAGAAAAGCCAATGTTATATATCAAGAATAAATTATGCAAGTTAGAAACTGGTGCTTTGCAGCATCCCAGCTACCACATTTGTTTTAAAATTTCCATTCAAATTTACCTAGATGTCAAATTCTATTGTTCTAGAATATTGGCCATATTGATTAGATCTAATGGGAGTGTTGCAATGTCTGAGACTCCTTCATAATATTTGGAATTTATTAAATTTGTATTTAATAAATATATTAAATGTGCTCATGTTAAATGTATGATTCAGAAAAGTTAAAAATTAAAAGCAAAATAAAAACAATACACTAAAACTATACATGTCATAAACATTTCAGGCAACAATTTATAACAAACATCCAGTCAACATAGCCAAGGACCAGGTTCATTCACAGTACTAGGGCACCAGATTAATTAATGAACAAAATGGTGATTTTTTTTTTAAAAAAAGAAGTCTCCAAGAAGTCTTCCAATGAATGTTGGAAGATCATGTGATGACCTGGGGCATGGCACAGAGGTAACATAGGCACTGGCAGTTCAAACTGCCCCCAAATTTCCCCAAACACTCCCACTTTTCTGGCAAGTCCCAGAGCAAAGAGATGACACACAAACAGACACACAGACACACTCTGCAAATAATCCGGCCCAATACTCTGAGCACCATGGTTGCAAAACAAGAAATCCAGCAGGGCAAGTCAAGAAGTCCAGGAATCAAAGAAGCAAGGCAAATATCCAGAAATCCAGAAAGAATGTAAGCAATTCAGGAAAGTTCAAACATTGGTACTCAACACTGCATGAATTCAGCATTTGTTCCCAACAAATTTTCCTCCCCACAACCTTGTGAAGAGGGACAGGGTGCTCTCCTCCCAAGTAGCTGGGTTCTCGCCTTCTCTCCATTCTCTGTGCTTGAGGGTTAGGAGGGGGCGGTCCCTGCTCATCATCTGAGCTCTCTCTCTCATACTTAGTGTCTCTTGGTCATCCTTCCCCCATTCCTCCCTGATTACAAGCTGTCCCAATCCTGAAAGGCCCTGGCCTGACTGAGCCTGCTCCTCCCCATTTTCCTCCCAAGCCATTGAAACCGCCCCCTCGATCTCTGTCAGCTCCAGTTCCAGCTCATCTTACCCTGCAGATTCAGGCTCCAACAGGGGCATGACAGATCAAAACTGAAAATGAATATGTGAAAACAGGCTGCTAGAAGCAGAAGTTCTTCAGTTAATTTTCAAGAAAATAACACAGAGGTGGTCTCCCCAAAAAGTAGTTTATGAAATGTGGTCGCCAGGGGTTTAAATTTATAGGAAAAGGTGCGTGTTTGTACGTGTGTGCGTGCATCTGAAGAATAACAGTCTGTGGAAGAATGGTGTATATGTGTGTCATATTAGTCTAATGATTGGATGGTTAATTGGAAGTTTGTTAAAATGTTTGCTGAAATGTGTTAATTTTTCCCTTTACATCTTAAATGTGTTAATTTCTCTCTCTTCATTTTAGGTTGTTGCACTTTTTTATATGCTCAAGGACTATTTTCTGGGGGTTGCTATTGATCTGGATCTTTTCTTTTGATACCTGGCACCATACTTTTGGCAGCAGTTTTGAAATTTGGTTTTGAATGGCTTTTTGCTACAATGTTTTTACCAGCAGATCAATTTTAAAAATTTAAAGGGCTTTTTATGGGCGTAAAAAAAATTAAATCTGATACAAGTATTGACTTAATATAAAACTCTTCCTCCAAGTTTTTCTTTTGCTGGGGACTAACAAGGCATGGGGGAAAAAAAAGAAGTGCCACTGTACCAGCCCAGGATCTCTCCCACCAGTGAAGACTGCAAAACAACCAAGAATTGAGGGCAATTTGCTGGCAAGAGATCTGTAAGTAAAACTAATCCCCCTCCATTTCCAACAATCTTTTTTTTGAAAATTTTATTTGGGTTTTCACAAAAAAAACCCAACCCCATAATACAAATAAAACATCTTTTTTTGAAAATAGCATGGTCCCGGGTTACTCTTCTTCATACAGACACAAACTCAATTTCATGCTCACTTTTATGTTCTATTCCATATCTTATTACTGTTTTACATTTTCTACATAGTTTTTCTCCTCTCTTAATTTTCTCAATTTTATTTTAATTATCTCATCTCAATTCAAATCATTATATTTATACTTTTGTCTGTCCTGTTTCAATTTCATATTTTCTTTTCTCATTAAACAAATTTTCTCCTGTAGTTACTAATTGGAGTATGACACCTTTATATCTTTTAATTTTATCCATTCAACTCTTATTTAAGCTTCAATATATACCTTGAGGTTATAAAATTCAATATAATACATAACTTTCAATCGAATTCTGCTTGGTACATTCTTAAAATACACACTATATTCTTTAAAAGTGATTATAAATATATGTAATTAAAACACTCATTCCATTCCAATTCAGTTCTATCATTAATATTCATTAAAGTCTTAACATCTTTAACATTTCTTTCAATTAAATATCATGCTTGCTTGGGAACACTTATAAGCTTTCTGTAATTAATTTTTTCCCCTTATTTCTCTTCCCTTATATTTTATAAAGCATTAATTAAAATGTTCCCATCCTTTCCTAATTCAATTCTCTCATTCATTTTATTTCATTTATTTATTAACAAACATTTCACTAGATTACAATAACTATTTATCCATCATTTTAATCATACTTTTAATCATTTCATATTTTCTAAAATTATTTCTATTTCTAATATAACAATACTATCTTATGTACCTTTGCAGAATCCCTTTTTCAATTAAATTTTCACCCATTATCTCTAAATAGGCCCTGTTTCTCCAAATCTTGTTTCTGTCCTTTATAACTTCTTTTCCTTTCCTTCTTCCCTCTCTTCTTCTCCCTCCCCTTTTTACCCCCTTGTCTCTCTACTTGTAATTCTCTCTTCTGCATTCCCCTCTTCTGTTGCTTTCTAATATTATACTTATTTTTCAAACTATGCTTCCTTTTCTTGATTGTTTTTTCAAATCTTAAACTTTTCATTCTCTTTCCCCCCTTTCCTTTTTCCCCCCACATAAAATTATTTGTTCATTAAAGATGGCTTCTTCTTTGTCCCAGTCTTCTTGTTCTGCAGGCATTTCTTGTTGTTTCTCATAGTTCCAGATCTCCATTTCTAAGAATTGAAATACGAAGCCAAAAGAACCTCTCCCTTCTTATGCATCTTCTTTGTTTCTTCAGTTTATCTAAAAGTGGTGCCATTTTAAACACTTTTAAACAACCACCTGATTGATTTTAGTCATTTAAATGCAATAATCAAAAATCCAACAAATAATCAAGATACTCCCAAGCTGTTTCTTCATGTTTCTTTTTTCCATTTTCTCTTCCTAGGGTTCTACTATTTTGTTGCCAAGTTTCAGTTAAAATGTATCTTTTAGAAGTCTTGTTAAGGTTTTACTATAAATTCCTTTTAATTCCCTTTTCTCTCTCCTTCACTGCTTCAAAGTCTTCTTTGGGAACAATGTTACTTTTTTTTAGTTTAAATTCCAGGGTACCTTAGTTGTTGCTTTTGCAGTTTAACCCGGTCAACCAAAACTTTCTCTTCTTATCTTCCTCCTGCACATTCTTTTCTGCTCGAGATCTTCTTTGAGGTGGCCATTTCTGACCACCGCTGCAACCCCCTTCAAGAAAGGGAGTAATGGCCAGCTGAGGAGGAGAGATGCGGCTCTCCTCAACCCTGCTGGCAGTCTCTCCCCTCTTCACCACCTCTACGGGGTGGCTTAGCCCCCAAACCAGCCAGCTCGAGGCGCTCCAGTGGCAAGCACGGATCGAAACTGCGCATGATCACGGTTTCGGTCTGTCCGCGAAGATGCTCAAACCAGAAGTCCCATTTCCAACAATCTTGAGAAGTTAGAACAGGACCTGTAAAGAAATCTGACAAAACAGCAGATATTAGACTTTCCCGATCTAGTGGGGGAGGAGCAAAATGACAGCCGGATTTTTTCACAAATAACTAAGCCAGTTACAGCTGATATGGAGACTGTGATAAAGACCAAAAAGATTAACAATAAACTAATTCAAAGTGAGGAGAGTTTATGGCAAAGCAATGCCTTCGCACAGCGCAAATGATTGTCTCAATATTTGAACAATTAATAACCATCCAACATGATGTAGATACACTAAGAAAAGATATTGCTGTCTTTCTGTAAGCAAAACATCGGGCTACAGACACCCCCAGTTCTTATAGCAGACCTGGGTAAATCCCATACTCAGGATAAGGAAGAAGAAAAAGAGCAAAGACCCAGGGAACCAGTTAAAAAACCTGTTAAAAAGTGGCAGCCCTCTCAGAAAAACAGTCCTTCTCTAGACAAGGCAACAAGAAGAGGAGGTATTAATAGAGAAGTTTCATTTGAAGCCAGGAAAGCATCTCCCCTACAATCACATCGTTCATTGCAAACACAACAGATTGCTTTGAGAATCCATATGAACAGACTTAATTATGACGCTGGAATGCTAAGAGTGCTATACAAAATTTCCTAAGCCAGCTTCTTCACTGCCATTGGGGGCAGACTGATCTTTGTGCTGTGGAGTGGCTTCCTTAGATACCAAATTGGAAGCGGATACTCCTGTCTTTCAAGTAGCCCACCATACCGCTGAGGCTGTTTAAGATGAAGGCACATTTAGCCTCCTTTCAAATCTTTCCCATCAGAGTTCTCTGTGAGGAAAAGGTTAAACCTTTAATTGTTAACATGTGAGCTCCTACAGCTGCTGTCTCTTCCTCATTCTCAACCTTGGGAAAGAGAGAGAAAGAAAGTGGAGTTAGCCAACCTTGGTTGGTGAAGATGTACTTAACAGCACAGAAACAGGCCTCATTAATGCTTTGGTGCTTTCCCAAGAAAAGAACAAGACAACATTCAAGTTAAAAAAAATCTTTAAAAATTTTAAGAAATCCTTGTTGGTCACAATGGACACTGCTGAGCCGCTTATAGATCTGGTCTCTCCAATAATTGAGCCCCTTACTTTTCCCCCAGAGGGCAAAAGATTGCATGAATATGAGATGGAAAACAGAAACCTAAGAGACCTCTAGGTGAAAAAAAGGGAATACTTTCCAAACTATCTGTACCCATATTGTTTTACATATGCCTAATCTAATTCTCTGTGAATAGGAAGTATATACTTTATGTATTACATCGTTCGCTAAGGCCAAGAGAGGTCAGGGAAAGAGAAAATAAGATGGCTGCTTCCTTCCCAATGAATACTGAGCTCAAATTAGAAAACTCTGAATAGTACTACAGATTAGAAAAAAAGAGAAGCACAAAGTGGGTGGTGATTCATAAAAAGGCAAACAAAAAGGAATTGATTTTATAGTAAGGCTCCATAAATCTTTATTTCCAGACAGGATGAATGATTTAATATTACTCTCCTAGCAAGCTGTGGCAATTTGGAAGCCAAGAAAAATATGTTATGACTGATTTAAATATGTTTTAAAGTGGTTTACTACTTTGGATCTCATTTAATGGCAGGAAAGATGCAGAGAAAGCTTAATGATAGAGCAGTAATGCAAAAGAAATAAGTCTATGCATATGGCAAGTTATTTTAAGATGGGAGGGTTCTTTTTTTCATCTTGAAAGAAGGTTCCATCATAATTTTTTGTTTTTAGTGTATTAATGTGCTGTGGACTAGATACTGTAATGTTCATGCTACTTCAAAATAATTTGGTGGTAATGTTAGAGGAAACTGCAAAAAAATCTTAAGAAATTCTCACCTGTTGTAAAAATTTGCTCACTTGAAAGGAAAAATATGGTCAGTATGATCCTATGTATATTTACAGAGAATTGTATTCTACTTTCAGTGGGATTTTTTTCTTTAGGTAAATATTTACATGGTATTAATTGTAGGATCAAATGGATCTTAAACAAATCACACACACACACACACACACACACACACACAAACACAAAAGAAGAAGAAGGAAGGCTACCATTTCTATTTTGAAGTTCTAAATTTAAACAGGAGCCTCATCAAAGACTTGCTATTCTATTACTATTTGCTTTCAAAGCTAATACAGAGGAGCCTCAACTTATAACCATATTTGGGATCAGAAGTTCCATCACAAAGCAATGCAATCTTAACTGAGTCACGTCTGATTTTATTATCTTTTTGGTGCATTCATTAAGTGAATCACCATGACCACGTTAAGTCATTAAGTTAATTCAAGTGACCATGTGAACCACATGTTCATTAAGCAAATCTGGCTCTCCTCATTTCTTTGATTATCAGAAGTCCCTTGAGAAAGTCACAAATGGTGGTCACATGAACATGGGTCACGGCAATCATTGTAAATACATGCCGGTTGCCAAACATCTAAATTTTTAACATGTAACTATAGGAATGCTACTGGATATACTGGATATAAAAAGTCTACACACCCGTGTTGAAATGCCAAGTTTTTGATATGTAAAAAAAGTCATATCAAGATAAAGCATTTCAAAGTTTTTTCCACATTTAATGTAGCATATAAGCTGTAGAATTCAAATGAAAAATAAACTTAATTTTCTTAGGAAGGAAAATAACTTTTTTTCATCACATAACTTTGAATAGTCATTAAATGAATTGCCATCAGTTAAGGACTACCTTTATTGACACTAACATGTTACTCACTATATAGTACATTTGAGAGTAAATACCATGTTTCTCATAAAATAAGGCTGGGCCTTATTTTTTTTTGAGCCCCCCAAAATCGCTAGGACGTCTTTTCAAGGGTGAATTAATTTCTTCCCCTCCTGTGCACCAGCGCCGTCTCCAACAACAGCATCTGAGTTGCTCCCGCTTTCCCCCGTCCCCGTAACAACAGGAAAAAAGATTTTGAGGTACCTGGGAGCACCGCTCGTTGCGGTTTGTTTTAATCCCAAGCAGCTGGGTGGGCGTGAGAAGAGCTGAGTGAGCGTCTCTGCTGCTGCTACTCTTGGTGCCCCAGCCTTGGGCTCTGCAAGTTTGCAAAAGCCCTGGTGCGCAGCCCGTTCCTGCATTCCAAGCGCCCAGGCTGAGCTGCAGCTGTCCCTCTCTCGCCAGCGCCGTCTCCAACAACAGCGGCAGCAGCGGCCGGAACTGTGGAAGTTACGGAGGTGGCTCCCCCATCTGAGAAGCGGCTGAAATGCTTCCTGCTGCCGCTGTTGCTGGACATGGCGCTGTTGAGAGAGGGACAGCTGCAGCTCAGCCTGGGTGCTTTGAATGCAGGAATGGGCTGCGCACCAGGGCTTTTGCAAACTTGCAGAGCCCAAGGCTGGAGCACCAAGGGTAGCAGAAGCAGAGACACTCGCTCGGCTCTTCTCATGCCCACCCAGCTGCTCAGGATTAAACCAAAACACAGTGCGCGGCGCTCCCAGGTACCTCAAAATCTTTTTTTCCCGTTGTTACGGGGATGGGGGAAATGCGGGAGCGATGGGGATGGGGGAAATGCAGGAGCGACTCAGACGCTGTTGTTGGAGACAGCACTGGCGAGAGAGGCGCCAGCACCGGTGGGAATTGTGGAAGCTACAGAGGCCTGAGAAGTGGCTGAAACGCTGCCGGATATCCACACCGATGCTGCCCACCTGCTGACCCAGGTAAGGGAGGGGTAAGGGAGCCCTCTGTGCTCCACCATGATTGGCTGTTAGGAGCGGCTGATGGTGAGGTGTAGCTGCCCACGGAGCATTCCTAATGGCAAGTTCCCCCCCGCCTCCCCCCCCCAATTTCACATGTTTTAAACTAGGCCTAAATTGGGGGGAGGGGCTTAATTTCATTTTATGCCTAGAAAACATGCTGGGTCTTCCTATTGGGGGGGGTGTATTGTTGGAGAAACACAGTAGCATTCGGAGAGAGCTACATTTTGCCAATGCAAGGTGGGGAGGGAATGTAGCACTATTTTTGTGTTTTAAATTGAAAGTGGCAACAATTAGTATTGTGTTTTTTTAGCAATAGTAATAATAATAGAATTTAGACTTATAAACACAGTGCTTTATAGCATTCTCTGAGCAGGTTCCAATGTCAGCATATTCCCTCCAACAATTTGGGTCCTCATTTTACCAACCTCAGAAGAACGGAAAGCTGAGGCAACATTGAGCCCCATCAGAATCAAACTCCTGGCAGAATTAGCTTGCAGTACTACAATTCTAAGCACTGCACCATCATGGCTCCTAATTAGGTATAATTAACACTTGTTTGACCTATATTCAAAAGATACCCTTTTCACTAATATTAGAGGAACTGTAATTACCTAAGACTTTAACAATATGTTACAAATCAATCCAAGAAAAATGCTTTAAATCAAGAATGTGTGGATAGGAAAGGGATTAGTACCAGGGGTGGATTCTACCAGTTTGGACCAGTTCTATAGAACCGGTTGTTACGATTCTGTGCAGTTTGGAGAACCGGCAAATCACGCCACTGGTTGGCCTCTCCCCTCCTGTCAGATTCTTTGCTTTCTAGCTAATCTAAATGGTTGCTGTACTGCTTTGCCTTCACCCAGGAGGCTTCCCTGAGGCCCAGTCAGGGGTGGTATTCAGGCGGTTGGGGTTGGGGGTTGGGGGAGAAGTGGCCTGAGCGTAGAGCTGAACCTTCCTTAGGACTGAAGCTTCTGTTTTTCAGTGCAGACTCAAGCAGCAGATTGTAGACAGGTAGATCTATGAGTGAATCTGTGATTTTGCAAGCAACTCATCTGCTTTGCCTGATTTTGGGTAAAAGTTACTCTTTTTTAAAATAAAAAAATTCAATATTTACATAAATATTTACAATATTTAAATACAAGCCACGCCCAACCAGTCGTGACCACAGAGCCACCCCCTCAGTTAGCAAGCCACACCCACCCAGTCACATGATCACCAAGCCACACCCACAAATTAGGCCATGCCCACAGAACCGGTTGTCAAGAAATTTGAATCCTACCCCTGATTAGTATGCACTTCTATGTTGCATTTTTCCTTTTTTCCTTAGAGAAGCCATCATATTTCCTAATCACCAGGATGATTAATTTTACTACAGTATACCGACGACCCTAATTTAATTATAGCTGATAAATACTAACAAGTATCTTCAATCATAAACCCAAGCAAATTTACCCTTGCTTTTTCAGGAGTAATGGCTTTCAAGTTGCAAGGAAGTTCAAAATGCTAAGAAGTTTCAAGACATTAAACAGTTTAGCAGCTTCTCTCCCCAGCATTTCCCAAACAATCAGGACACTTTACCCAAGGTCAAACAATGGCTGGCCAACCAGAAATCAGTTTTAGTAATGCCTTCTTTCCTAATCTTCCCTTGGTGTTCCCTTTTCCACAATTTCACAAGCTGATCTTACCAACAACAGAACTAATTTAAATTCCCTTCCAGGCAATTATAAAAATGCAGAAAAAGGCTTCCTTTGATTTGCCCTGTACTTTCCCCATAGTAGCATTGCTGAATAAAATTGATAATAGTGGCAAGCACCCCTTCAAAGCTCACTTACAGTATTTGCCTGTAACTAGGAATTAATGTGGGAATATCCAGAATATACCAATCTCAGGTAGAGTGCTTTCAAGCTACTGTACTTTTCAACCATCAAAATGACATAGGTACAGCAGCACATCCATCTTTACATCTTAAAATCTGCATCATCATCATCTCCAGAAATTGCCCAAAGTACATATAATCAACTATTCCTTGAATTTATATACTCACTGATGCAGGCTGAACTAAGGTACGTCCATTGAAAGATTCTGCAAAAGTTCAAAAGCAGTTATATATGTCTGTAATCTCATGGCTTTTGGAAACTGATCTAACTGATCTAAGAGCTGCCCTCTTAAGGGAATGCTTCATGGGAAATGTAGTTAATACCTCATGGGAATTGTAGTTCATGTCACATGGTCACATCTGTAATCCTGATTGGTCACTGACTTGATCTCTGGTTGGGCTGGGGGAGGTTTTGGGCATTCTTACCCGGACCCCAGCATTATGTTGGAGTTTTCCTTTGCTATGACACTATGGGATGAAGATAACCATCTTTTCACACTATTGAGGCAACTATTGAGGCAAAGATTAGATATTAGATGAATCTCAACCTAATTGTGAGTTATACTTTGAGGATGCCTAATAAAATCCAATAAATTAACTTTGCATGGAAGCCTTTGTGGTGTTGAACTGGTTGTCCCAGGAACTTTGGGGACATGAAAGTAGTGCTTGGGACATGAAAATGAATTCTAAATCGGATAAATGATGCTATGTACGACTACTACCAGTAGATGTTTTTAAAAATCCAGCTAACCATTAAATGGCAGTAAAAAGATACACAGATCTCCAACTAGTAATTATGAAAAGTTTGCAATCCAGATATGGTAGGCCCAACATGATTTAGATGCAGACTGCAAAGCCACTACTTTGATACTATGCTTCTTCTAATGCTACTTACCAACTATATTAGCCCTTTTAGCTGCTGTCTCACACTGCTGGTTTATATCAATGACCTTAACAAGTTCTTTCTGATGGAGAGTGTGTATGGATTCTCCACCTTGCATATATGTGAATCCTATATTTGTCTCCTTAAATGTAATACCCTATATTTTTCTCTGTTAAAGGAGATTTTTTCCTCTTAGCAGTCATCCAAACTACTCAAATTAATTTGCAATTTCATTCTGTCACCTTGGGTGTTGGCCAGATCTCCCAATCTGGCCATCTGATAAGACACACATTAATTATGTTATTCAGGTCATTAAAAATAAACACTGAAGGCATTTGAATTAGCAGAATTTGCTGACCTGCAACTTCACCTGTCATCTTTAAATTACCATTTACTTTGGATGTTAAGGCCAAAGCAAAACAGAGTTGAACTCCTCTGCTTTCCCTTAAGTCATCTATTAAAATTTCTTCATGTCGAATAAGTAATAAACCAACTTCTTCCACCTTTTTTATTTTTTTATTTTTATTATTTAAATACATCTTTGCGAAAACAGTGTGGTTCCAGGTGTTTACATTTTAAACCAGTCATATCCATAATCATAAATACAACTTTCCAATATCATTTCATTATCTATTATCATTCTTCATCTTTATATACCCATATACATATACACTTTGTATCAGCCTCTTTAATTGTTTTCATTCTCTATCTTCCTTAATCAAATATTCTACATGTTTACAATTTAATCTATTCATATCATTTCATTAATTATTCAAAATTTCATCTTAATTTATGGTTATCCATTCTCTAATTTAATCAGTATGTTTTGTTATCATATCTGTAACAATATATCCTCAATACCTTATACAAATGTATAACAGAATCTTTAAATCATTAAGAGTACATTAATCAATGATTAATTTCCTTAATCATGTATTCTTGTGCTCACCATGTTTACAATTTCATACCATTCTTAAAACATTTAAAAATTCCATCTTAATTTATATTATCTCCTATTATATACCCCAATTGTTATGTCCCTGGAACTTGCCAAAGTCCCCACCCAGGTCCGTTCATGCTGCGGGGGCGTTTGCTGCCCCTCATTGGCTGGCCTCCCTCGACAGCTGGCTATAAAAGCCAGCTGCAGGGTTCGGCCAGCCGCTGTTCGCTGTGAGCCTGCTCCAGGCAGGGCTAACACGTTCAGTCCTTTATTACCTTAATAAAGTCTTGTTGCATCCATGCCCTGGTCTAGCCTCTCATTGCTCAATCTACAACACTGGCGACGAGGATGGGATGGCTACCAGAGGCAATCCGCAACAGCTGAAATCACTCAATTGCTGAGCCGCAGCCGCGCCGCCAGAGAGCTCGGTCAGCAAAAGCGAAAGGAAGAGCGTCTGTAGCCGCTCAGTTAGCAAGCTACAGGGAAAGTGAAGCGCTGCGAGCCGCAGCCGCTCAGCTCAAAAGGACGCGAAATTCAAACGGCTGTCGTTTGAATTGAAGTCGAGTACAGCGCGGTGCTGCCATTCCGGGAGTCTCTGACGCCAGCACAGGGCGCGAGATTCAAATCACTGTCAGCTGCGGTCAGCCATTACCGCCTACGCTCTCCAGGAGCGAAATTCAAATAACGCTGCCAATGACCGTTGCAGCCTGAGCCATAGCGTAACCCAGAGAGAATAGAGAGATTCTGTGTAACCTCTCAAGAGCTGAAGTCACTAGTCTGACAAGAGCACGAAGGGCCATTTGTCATCCCAGAGAGACCTCACAGCAGTGTAACCTGCAGAAGTTCACAACATGAACTCCAACCCAGCCTTCCCACCGTTCAAGCCTGATGAAGAAAAGTGGGAGCCATACAAAAATCGTTTTAACCACTACATCGATGCCATTGGTCTGGCTGATGCTGGGGAGCACAGAAAGAAGTCATTCTTCCTCAGTTATTGCGGAGCCATCGTTTTTGATACCGCCACAGCACTCGTTGCTCCACGTGAGTTAAAGAATGTTCCCTGGGCAGAATTACTGGAGATCCTCACCAATCATTACTCCCCCAGGCCCTCACAGATCGCGAGGCGTTTCACCTTCCAGAGGAGGAAGCAAGCTGAAAAAGAAACCGTCAACCAGTACATGGCCGCCTTGAGGACTGCAGCTCTCCACTGCGGGTTCGGGAACTACTTAGATGACATGCTCCTCGACCAGCTCGTCTGTGGGGTCAAGGACCTTCACCTCCAAAGGCGACTGCTTGCCAGGAAGGACCTCAACCTCTCCCAGGCCGTCGAGGAAGCCTTGGCTGCAGAACTGGCAACCCAGTCAGCCACCGAAATTCAAGGTCCTGTTCCCAAACAAAGCTGTGCTACCATCCACTCAGAAGAGGTGGTCAACGAAGATGATCCCAACGATCAAACAGACATCCACCGCCTCGCTCATGCCAAACAACCACAGGTAGGAACCAGGCAAGAAAGCAACAGTGCGCCCAAACACATCATCCTATGCCTATCCTGTGGCGGACCTCACTCGAGAGCTTCGTGCAAATTCAAAGGTGCCATCTGCAACAATTGCCACAAAAAGGCCACATCGCCAGAGTCTGCCAGGCGCGCACAACTCAGCACAAAGGTTCCCTCCTTTTCCCATTCTGGACCCCAAAGGCAAGTACTAAATTGTCACACTTGCTACCATGCTAACCACACCTGTCATTCTATTAGTAAAATCACACTCTCCATTTTATTAGAAGGTAAACCTTGTCGTATGGAGGTTGACACGGGGTCAGCGCTCTCAATCATCTCTTGGAGCACTCTCAAGAAAATCCAGCCCAGACTATCCAGAAACCAGCTCCAGAAGTGCCCGATCACCTTGAGGGACTATCAAGGGAAGGACATTCCGGTACTCAGCAAAGGCAAGTTCCTTGTTAATTTTAAAGCTTTCAAAGGCCACCTGCCTCTAGTGGTAGTTAACGGCAACCTCCCTAGTCTCTTGGGGCTTGATTGGTTCCCCTACCTCGGCCTAGGGTTAACAGGAGTCCATGCTGTCTCAGCTTCTGACACTGACTCCTTATTCACTGACTACTCAGGCGTATTCAGCGATGAGTTGGGGTGTTATAACGGTACCCCATCTCATTTGCAGTTGACTCCCTGCGGTTCCAGTCCGGCTGAAACCGCGTAGAGTCCCATTCGCCATTCGGCCTAAACTGGACGCAGAGCTAGATAAATTATTAAAGCAAGGGGTCATTGAGCCAATAGACTTCGCCAAATGGGAGACGCCAATTGTCACACCCTTAAAAAGGACGGCAGTCTGAGAATTTGTTCGGATTACAAAACAACAATTAACCGCTTTCTACAAGTTAGCGCTTACCCAGTCCCGGTCATCCAACATTTATTGCATACCTTTGAGCCTGGCAACATTTTTGCCAAATTGGACATGTCACAAGCGTATCAACAGTTCCCTGTTGACAACCAAACAGCCGAACTGCAAACTATTGTGACCCACAGGGGTGCTTTCCGGTGCAGGCGTCTCCAGTTTGGCGTAAGTGTTGCCCCTGGCATCTTCCAATCCCTCATGGAGCGTATACTTCAGGGCCTCCCAGGCGTAGTGCCCTACTTCGACGACATATTGGTCTCGGCCAGGGACAGGCCCCAACTCTTCCAGAGAGTCAGAGCAGTGTTAGACAGGTTCAGACAGCATGGCCTCAAATTAAAAGGGAGAAATGTGCCATTGCCACTAGACAGGTGGACTTTCTGGGCTATAGAATTGACGCCTCAGGCATTCACCCCTAGAATCCAAGGTCAAGGCAATCCATGAGGCACCCACGCCAACCACTAAAGCTGAGCTACAAGCCTTTTTGGGATTATTGAACTTTTATGCGTCATTCCTACCTCACAAAGCATCAGTAGCAGAGCCTTTACACAGGCTCTTAGATAAAAATCACCTTGGCACTGGGGACACAAGGAAGACACCGCTGCGCAGTCAAATCACTGCTCACATCAGGCGCGGTCCTTATTCAATTTGACCCACACCTCCCATTGGTACTAGCAGCGGATGCATCCCCTTTTGGGATTGGAGCCGTATTAAGCCATAGACTACCCAACGCTCCGAGGCACCAATCGCTTTCTTTCCAGAACGCTCTCAGCAACAGAGCGTAACTATAGTCAAATCGACAAGGAGGCTTTAGCCGCAGTGGCAGCGGTAAAGAAATTTCATGAATTCCTTTTGGCCACAACTTCAACTAATCACGGATCACAAGCCTCTCCTGGGTCTTCTATCTGGAGACAAGCAGACTCCCAAGTGTTGTCTCCCAGAATGACGCAGGTGGACCTTGTTCCTGGCGGCTTACTCGTACAAGCTCATCCACCGCCCAGGAAAACGTTAAGCCATGCAGACGCCCTCAGCCGCTGCCCCCTGCCAGCTCCAGCTGAGGACCCGGCCCGGTCCATGCCATCTTCGATGTCACCGAGCTCGACCTTCCTGTCACCGCTCTTGACATCGCCACCAAATCCAAGACGGACAAAACAATCGCCCAGGTACTGGACTGGGTGAGGAGGGGTGGCCGGGCTCTAACCTCGCAGCCGAATTCACACCTTTTAAGACCCGTCCAACAGGAACTATCTAGCTTACAGGGCTGCCTGTTGTGGGGCACCCGAGTTATCATTCGGCCTCGCCGCACACCAGTCTTAGAGGTGCTACACGAGGCCACCCGGGCATCGTCCGGATGAAGGCGTTAGCTCGGAGTTACGTCTGGTGGCCTGGCTTGGGCGACAACATCGTCAAGTGGGTAAGCTCTTGCCAACCCTGTCAGGAATCCAGACCATCCCCTCCAGTCACCACCCCACAAAGTGGGAGCGCCAACGCGCGTGGTCAAGGCTACACATTGACTTAGCGGGGCCAATACACGGCAAAACCTTCTTGGTGGTCGAGATTCATACTCTAAATGGATCGATGTGGCCCAACTATCCACGACCACCACACAAGCGGTTACCAAGGCCCTGACCCGCCTATTCGTAACACACGGGCTACCAGATACCATAGTTTCGGATAATGGCCCCCAGTTTGCCTCAACAGAATTTAGCCGCTTTGCCACCAATCTTGGCATCCGACACATCTTCACGGCCCCCTTTCATCCTGCCAGCAACGGACTGGCGGAGGAGAGCCGTTAGGTCCACAAAAGAAGCGTTGGCCAGATTCAGCAAAGAAGATTGGCATCACAGACTCTCCCGCTTCTTGCTAAGCCAACACTCAACCCCTTGCATGGTCACCAACAAATCCCAGCTGAACTTCTGATGGGTAGACGCCTAAGAACTGTGTTGGATAGGCTCCACCCTCACTATTGCCCTGACACCCTCTCGCTTCAATGACGGGGTCAGAGATTTTGTCTTGCAGGAACATGTCTTTGCAAGGAACTATGCCGAGACCCACTTTGGATTCCAGGAGAGATAGTAGCCATCACCGGCCCCAGGTCGTGCGAGTCCAGCTGGAAGACGGCCGCATCTGGAGAAGGCACCTGGACCAGCTAAGGAAGTGACAGGGTACCCTCGCCAGTGCCGGATCGTGGGCTCAGGTCGGCCCCCAGGTGCCTCACCAAACTCTCATCGAAGACCATGCCAGAGGCTCTTCGCCACCATCACCCAAGCCAAGGGAGCAGGCAGTAGACCGGGACTGCCCGATGGGTCCTCCACCTGAGCCAGCAGATGGGGCCACGACATCGCCGGCCAGAAGCACTGCACCGGTACCAGCGCAGACCTCCGGCGAGGCTACACCCCATCACCAACCCTACCGGTTTCCTCGAACTCTGAGACACTTGGTAACTCACCGGAGTTACGACGCTCGGGCGCCAGCACAGACCGCCCGCTTATTTAAATGACTATGCGTGTTGCATCTGGGGGAAGGGTGTTATGTCCCTGGAACTTGCCAAAGTCCCCACCCAGGTCCGTTCATGCTGCGGGGGCGTTTGCTGCCCCTCATTGGCTGGCCTCCCTCGACAGCCGGCTATAAAAGCCAGCTGCAGGGTTCGGCCAGCCGCTGTTCGCTGTGAGCCTGCTCCAGGCAGGGCTAACACGTTCAGTCCTTTATTACCTTAATAAAGTCTTGTTGCATCCATGCCCTGGTCTAGCCTCTCATTGCTCAATCTACAACACCAATATTACATTTGACACAGTTGCTTATATTTTATTTTTTATATGTTCCATTCCCTCTAACATCTCATTTTTACACAAGTATATTTTCTCTTAGCCAATAAATTCAGACATATAATATTATTGCCTCATTATCATATATATATATATATATATATATATATATATATATATATATATATATATATATATATATATATATATATGAATAACAAAGTATAATTCATTAAAAATATTATCCTACCATATGGTTATATCTATTATCTATCAGACTCTACATAACATTTATTTTCATATTTTAACTATTACTTGCATCTTAAATAAACATTTCTATCTTAATTAATCCATTATAAATTCTTATTTTCATCACTATTACATTAGCATTATTCCTTCTTGTTTTTATTCTTAATTCCAATCCATCAAAGTATATTATATATTTTTTACTACAAACATACCTCTTCATGTAGAGTCTCCCTCCTTTCCATTTCTAACCATTATCTCTCCTTTTTATTTTAAAATGTCAATATCTTCAAATCTTAAATTCCAATGTTAATCAGACCAAGTCACCAATCGTTCCAGGGGTAGTGTCCTTCTGTATCTTTACTTTTTGATTATAATAATGGCTCCACTCAACTATTCCCGATGCCTCACTACAGCTGGCATGTCGTACCATCCACTGACAGGACCATAACAAGGATTCTGGTAAGACTAAAGGAGGTGGACTTTGTTTATACATCATAATAACTAGTGCACTAACAGCCGTGTTATTAAACAGATACTGCTCTCCTGATGTAGAGGTGATGACAGTCATGTACAGACCCTTCTATTTACCTAGAAAACTGACAGAGGTGATTTTTACAGCTGTTTACATACCTCCTGATGCAAATATTAGCACTGCACTTGCATGTTTGCATATTACAATAAATAAACAATTTAAGACTTATCCTGATGGGGCTCATATAGTAACTGGTGATTTTAATAAGGCATGCTTAAAGACTGTATTTCCTGAATTTAC
This sequence comes from Pseudonaja textilis, assembly GCF_049901715.1. Taxonomy (NCBI): domain Eukaryota; kingdom Metazoa; phylum Chordata; class Lepidosauria; order Squamata; family Elapidae; genus Pseudonaja; species Pseudonaja textilis. Next base: position 56,667,553 of record NC_142008.1, on the reverse strand, counting down.
TCAGTATGTGACATGTACCATCAGAAGAAACAACACACTTGATCATGTGTATTCTAATGTAAAGCATGCATATAGAGTAGTGTCCCTTCCACATCTGGGACTTTCAGATCATTTATCATTGTTCCTTATACCAGCATATATCCCCCTCAAAAGGAAAACTAAGCCTGAAATCAAACTCATCAAGATCTGGCCGGAGGGACCACTTGATCAGCTGCAGGATTGTTTCTCAAATACTAATTGGAATTTATTTGAACAAGAGGATTTGGAGGAATATACAAAAACTTTATCTGTGTGGATACTGTTACTGTGAATAAGTGCATCTGGATTTTTCCAAACCAGAAGCCCTGGATGAACAAGGACATACAATGATTTATCAGGACACGTGATATGGCATTCAGGTCTGGGGACAGGGTTTGGTATAGCAAGGGAAGAGCGGAACTGAGGTGGGGCATTAAAGAGGCAAAAAAGGACTATAAAGGGAAGATTGAGGACTACTTCACAAATTGTGATCCATGGCGGGCTTGGCAGGGAATTAAACACACCACTAATTACAGGAGCAGCAACCCCATATCGATCAATAAAGACGCATCACTGGCAGAAGAATTGAACTGTTTCTTTGCCTGATTTGAACTGAATAGGTCTTCGGACACACTGCCTCTACAAACCACCGGTACTCAGCTGTTCACAGTACAAGAGTATGATGTGAAGCGGGTGCTTAGAGCAGTGAATGTGAAGAAGGCTGCTGGCCCTGATGGGGTACCTGGGAAAGTACTCAAAGCATGTGCTGACCAGCTTGCAGGTGTGTTTACAAATATTTTTAACCTTTCTCTCACACAAGCCATTATTCCATCTTGCCTCAAAACTTACCCAAAAGCCCTCTCCTGATACTTTAAATGATTATAAACCAGTAGATCTCACATCCATAATCATGAAGTGTTTTGAGAGACTGGTCTTAAAATATGTACAGGATTGCCTCCCTTGACCGATACCAGTTTGCTTATTGGAATAACAGATCCACAGAGGACGCTATTGCAATGGCTCTCCAACATTGCACTGGTCCATCTGGAGCATAGTGGGAGCTATGAAAGGATGCTTTTCATTGATTATAGCTCGGCTTTTAATACCATCATTCCGGATGTACTAATTAAGAAGTTGCTGGAAATGGGCCTCTTCTCTCACATCCGCTGTTGGATACGGGACTTGGCAGCTATTTTTCCTCCACTCTTGCTCTCAGCACTGGCTCTCCACAGCTGTGTGCTGAGTCCCTTTTTGTATTCACTCTACACCTACGACTGCACTACCTCTTGTCCCACTAACTCTATAATAAAATTTGCAGATGACACCACGTTGGTGGGACTCAGGAGGAGACGAGATGGCCTACAGGTCAGAGGTTCTCAGACTGGTCTTGTGGTGTAGGAGACATAACCTCACCCTGAACATCAAAAAGACCAAAGAATTGATCATAGATTTCAGAATATGCAAAGCAGAGCCTCTCCCACTATATATCAATGGAGACTGTATGAAAAGAGTTCATAATTTTAAATTTCTAGGAACTCATATTTCCAACAACCTTACTTGGTTCCGACAACCTACACTATGGCCACTGCAAAGAAGGCCCAACAGCGCCTGCACTTTCTGAGGTTTCTGAAAAAGAGTGGTTTAGGTGAGAAGTTGCTGGTTACTTTTTACCGGTCTACCATCAAGAGCATTTTGGCATACTGTGTAATGGTGTGGTATGCTGGATGCTCTGCAGTGGATAAGAAGGTGCTCCAGAGAGTTATAAACATAGCACAAAAAATCATCGATTGCTCTCTTTCTTCTTTGGAAGAGATTGCGAAGACCAGACTCCTCTCTAGAGCACTAAAAATCTCCACAGACCATTCTCATCCTGGACATTCATATTTTGATCTGTTACCATCAGGGAGGCGCTATAGGTGTCTTAAAATGAGGATTGAGAAACAGTTTCTTTTCCAAGGCAGTAATTGTCTTGAATCAAACAGTGCATTTGTGATTTATTATTATTACTATTATTGTTGTTGTTGTTATTTTAATTTTTAAAACTCTGTAGTGTGATTGTGATGTGGTGTTTGGGGCACTGTGCTGGAGTAACTTTCAAATTTCATTGTATTCATGGAATGCAATGACAACAAAGGTATTCTATTCTATTCTATTCTATTCTATTCTATTCTATTCTATTCTATTCTATTCTATTCTATTCTATTCTATTCTATTCTATAGTTCAACTTCCAGGGGTCATATTATAATCTCGTTCTTTTATTCCTTTTTTAAATTTCTTCCTTTAATAAAATTGTTAGTTTGAAGGGTTCTATAGGATTTCATCCACCTCTTGCCGCTGGCATATTTGAAGAAAATTTTCTTGCCACATTTTCTCTCTCTTATTAGCTGTAATTTTTATCTTTGCCTCCTTAGCCTCATTCCTGTATTTATGAGCTACAGCTCTGTAGTCTTCTTCAAGAATTATCTTTGCTTCCATTGTCATAAGTACTCATCCTTAATTTCAATATTTTCTGTCTGTTCAACTACATTAGCACTAGTGATCTCCTAGTTTTCTTCCTCATTGAAGTGTTTGAGGCTGTGCTCACCTTAATATCTTTTTCAAAAAAGCACAGACAAGTATAACGCCTACTATCTTCCCATGACATCTTTCTACTTAGTTATTAAAGCCAGCTTTTCTAAAACCCATGCTTTGTGTCTGATTCCCATTTCCCCCAAAAATTTTTTTCTGTAAATCAAGAATTTTAAGAGTGCAAAGTCACTTGCATCCAAAGTTCCCAAAACTAATTATGGAAAGTTTATAAGTGTTTCCATAGAAGTATGATACTAATTTGAAAAGTAATGTGTAAAATGTTCAAGATTTAAATGAATATTAATATTAATGATAGAATAGAATTGGTATGGATTGTTGTTTTGATTATGTTATATATTTATAATTTTTTCTTTTTAAAATACATTGTGTAGTTTTAGAATATACCAAGCAGAATCCGAATGGAAGTTATGTATTATATTAAGTGTTATAATTTTAGGGGAAAGATATAAAGGCGTCATACTCCAATCATTGATCACAGGAGAAATTTTGCTTAATGAGAAAAGATAATAGACAGCTGAAACAGGACAGACAAAGAATATAAGTATGATGATTTGAATTGAGATGAAATAAATAAAAATAAAATTAAGAAAGTTGAAAGAGGGGAGAAGTTATATAGAAAATGCAGAATGGTAATAAGATATGGAATGGAATATAAAAATGAGCATCAATTTGAATTTGTGTCTGCATGGATATGTAACCCAGGATCAGGCTGCTTTCAAAAAAGATGTTTTATGTTTTTATGTTCTATGTTTTGTTTGTTTATGTTTGTTTTTAAAAATTGATAAAATTTTCAAAAAAACCCAAAACAAAGTCCCCAAAACTTTAATATATTCAACCAACTCTTTCCTGTGGTCAGGACCCAGAAAAAGCACCTAAAGCTCACCTTTACCTCTCAAAAGGAAAATTACCGTCCATCCAAATGAAAAATTTATCTGACATCTTATGTTTGGAAGAATTCCAGCAAATATTTGGGTAAATGAAATCTCCCTTAACAATTACTTGAGAGTATGTATATATGCATTTATTTTGAGGCTTCAATTACTTAATAAATCTTCATTTATGTGTTCTGACTATTTTTGTGATCTGTAGCAGTCCACCAGACCTTTTCTCTTATCCCCATATTTTCAACACCCATATTACTATAAGAGGTTTTTTCTTCTTTATGCCTTCAAGTCAGTGTTGAATTATGGCACCTATCTGGCCAAATTCCTACAGTTTTCTTGGCAAGATTTCAGAAGTGGTTTTGTATTGCCTTCTTCCTAGTGCTGGGAGAGAATGATTGGCCTAATGTCTGCTGGCCGAATGCCTAAAACGAGACTAGAATTTAAAGTCTCCTGGTTTCTAGCCTGATGCCTTAATCATTACACCAAGCTGAATCTTAATCCTACTAAGTTTAATAGAGCTCAGTACAACTGAGTTCATCCCTAATGTACAACTCTTTACCACCTCTAGTCTTGTGGCTAAGAGTGGCAATGAATAAAGAGGCCACAGCAGCATTGGCTACAGAATAGGATGGTGAACATGGCACATTGTTGTAGTGCTGCTTCTGAAAATATGATTTAAGTTTATATTAGTTTTAACCGTTTTCATCGCTAAATGACAAGAAGCAGGGCCTTCAGTTATTTTTGTTCTGTTTAAAAGATGGAAAAGAGGTCAGTGTGGGAATTGTACAGGGTCGTAAAGTTGTAGCTTGCTCATTCTTGCTTTGCTAGGAGTTGTTTTACAGAAGTATTAGAGCCTCTGTAAAAATGCATCAGTAAGAACTCAGTGAAGGGTCTCTTTATTAAGCACTGTCTTCAAAGAAGTGCCACAACGCATCCTTCCCCCTAAGACAGAAATCTGGTTGATTAGATTAGATTAACAGAGTTGGATGGGACCTTGTAGGAAATCTAATCCAACCCCTCCACCCAAGCAGGAGACCCTACACCATTTCTGACAAATGGCAGTCCAATCTCTTCTTGAAAGTCTCAAGTGATGAAGCTCCTACCACTTCCAAAGGCAAGCTGTTGATTGTTCTCAGTGTCAGAAAATTTCTCCTTATTTCCAGGTTAAATCTCTCCTTGATCAGTTTCTATCCATTATTCTTTGTCTGGCCTAAAGGTGCTTTAGAAAATAGCTTGACCCCTTCCTCTATGTGGCAGCCCCTCAAACACTGCAATCATGTGTTGGAACACTGCAATCATGTCTCCCCTGGTCCTTCTCTTCACTAGACTAGCCAAGCCCAGTTCTTGCAATCGTTCTTCATATGTTTTAGCCTCCAGTCCCCTAATCTTGGTTGCTTTTCTTTGTACTTTTTCTAGAGTCTCAACATCTTTTTTTATAATGTGGTGATCAAAACTGGATGCCGTACTCTAGGTGTGGTCTTACTAAGGCTTTGTACAATGGTATTAATACCTCACTGGATCTTGATTGTATCCCTCTGTTAATACAATTTAGGATTGCATTGGCTTTTTTTGCTGCTGCTGCACACTGCTGGCTCATATTTAGCTGGTTGTCTACCAAGATCCTTCTCACAGTTACTACTATTAAGCCTGGTTTCACCCAATCTATATGTATGCTTTTGGTTTTTCTTACCTAAGTGTAGGACTTTACTTTACATTGATTTTAATTTTGTGAGATACAGCCCAGTGTTCCACTCTGTCAAGATCCATCTGGATCTTGAGCCTATCTTCTAGGGTGTTGGCTATTCTTGCCAGCTTAGTATCATCTGCAAATTTGGTAATTCTCCTTCTATTTCCTCATCTAAGTCATTTATGAAGATTTTGAAGAGTAATGGGCCTAAGAGGGAACCTTGTGGCACCCCACTCCATGTAGGCCTAGGCCCATTAAGGATTACTCGTTGAGTACAGTTTGTCAGCCAGTTGGGAATCCATCTGGAGGTGATTCTATCTATCCCACTTTTTTCTAGTTTCCCAAGAAGGTTATAGTCTACTTTGTCGAATGCCTTGCTGAAGTCTAAGTATATTATGCCCACAGTATTTCGCTGGTCTACTAATTTAGTCACTATGTTGAAGAATGAAATAAGATTGGTTTGGCATGATCTGTTTTTAACAAACCCTTGCTGACTGCTAGTTATTATTTTACTTTTTTCTCGATGTTGGCAGATCTGTTTTTTTATTATCTTTTCCAGTATCTTCCCGGGTATTGATGTTAGGCTGATTGGTCTATAGCAGTGGTTCCCAAACTTTTTTAGTCCACTGCCCCCTTGATGCTACAAACTTATCCTCAGTGCCCCCCACCCAGGGATGGGATTCAAATTTCTTAACCTAATTTGTGGGTGTGGCTTGGTGGTCACGTGACTGGCTGGTGTGGTCAGGTGGCCATGTGACTGGCAAAACAAATACAAATAGTCCTCGCTTAATGGCCGGTTGCTTAGTAAGTTATGACTTAGTAATTTATGACTGACTTCTCCAGAGCTATTTGACCTGTTTTTGGAGTTTTGACAGACACACACACACACACACACCCTTCTAACCCTGCTGGAGCAGGTGGTTGGACTAGATATCTCATTCACTTTCTCCTCCCTCTCTTCCTTTCTTTCTGTCCCTTCCTTCCATCCCCCTTTTCTTTGTCTATCCCTTTTCTTCGTTTCTCTTCCTTTCTCTCACCTTTTTTTCTTTCTTTCCCTTTTCTCTTTTTCTTTGTCTCTTCCTTCTCTTTCCCTCTTTCTCTCTCTCCCTCCCTCCATATATCCCATTCACTTTCTCCTCCCTCCCTCTCTTTCTTTCTGTCCCTTCCTTCCACCTTTCTTTGTCTATCCTTTTTCTTCCTTTCTCTCTCCCCTTTTCTTCCTTTCCCTTTTGTTTCTTTACTTTCTTGTCTCTTCCTCTCTCTCTCTCTCTCTTCCCCCCCCTCTCTCCCTTCCCTTCCTCCTTCGCTCTTTCCTCCTAAGCTAGGAGACCCATCTGTAACACACACACTCTCTCTCTCCCTCCCAACAAGGTAATCATTGTCAGCGTCCCTTGTGACGAGTCTCCCAAAGTCCCAGGGACCGGGCACGATTGTCCGTTCACGCCCCGTTCCACGTTGCCCAGAAAAGCCGATAGGCAAGGCTTCCGGGTCCAATAAGGGGGCTATGGGTGGGACTTCCACCCCTCCCTCTTTTGGGGAAAGGGCTGGGAACTTCAAGCGAGGCTGCAGCCTCACCCACCGCTGGAGCTGCGGGAGAAGTGAGCTGCAGGAAAGGTACCAGCCCACCCTGACTGGCTCACCTTTCCCTCTGCTTCGAGCCGTGGGAGGAAGGTAAGTTTGTACTCTGTTGGGAAAAGCCCAAACCGCCCAAGTGTCTACAAACTTACCTTCCTCCCACGGCTGGTGGCAGAGGGAAAGAAGAGCCAGTCAGGGCAGACCCATTGCTACTTGGCTCCCCGCCAGTCTGCTGGGGCTCGCGGGTCGCGGCTGCTGAGGGGGAGTGCGGGAGGCAACCACGAAGCACGAGGCTTACTCTGCTTGCATCACCCCTCTGCCAGCCGCCCCTTCGAGCGTTTTAGCCGAGTGCCGGCCGCCGTACATAACTTACATTATGTGGAGCTTACATAAAGCTCCAAGCGTGAAAGATCCGCTCTCGCGAGGCTTGACTCGGATCATTGTCACATCGGCGGCTCACGTTCAGCCAAAGCGCGCAGGCTGGCGGGCAGCAGAGGGAAGGAGCGTCAGGCAAGGGGTGATGCGGAAGGCATAGCATCGTGCTCCCTGGTTGCCCTCCCCGCCCCTAGCAGGCAAGGCCCAGCAGCTGTGGAGAATCCAGGCGGGACCCAAGCAGCAACGGGCCAGCCCTGGCTCGCGTCCCCTCGGCCACCAGCAAACCAGGCAAGTGGGGTGGGGAATGGGAAGCTGAATTGCGCCCTACGAGGAGCCCACCTCCAGCGCTCCTCTGCCATTCCCCTTGCCTCTTAGCGCCCCCCTGCCACCGCCTCTGACACCTTAGCGCCCCCCCAAGTCATTCCCCCCCCCCGTCGGTACTGCCCACTTTGGGAACCACTGGTTTATAGTTTCACGAATCTATTTTTTTTCCTTCTTTGAAGATGGGAACCACATCAACTCTTTTTCAGTCCTCTGGTAGTTCCCCGGTGTTCCAGGATTTTTGAAAGATATGGTGCAGCGGTTCTGAGATGACCTCTGCCAGCTTCTTTAGAATTCTGGGATTTAATTCATCAGGTCTCAGTGATTTGTGTTCATCGAGATCAGATAGGTGTTCTCTTACTATTTTTTTTTGCTTATTTTAACTTATTTTTAGTCTTTCTTTTACACCTATGTTTTTGGTAGGTTGGGCTATAGGTTTTTTTCTGTGTGAAGACTGATGCAGAGAATGAGTTAAGCAGCTCTGCTTTCGTCCTTACCGTCTTCTCTCCTTAGTGGACCAACTGTTCCCTTGATTTTTTTTCTTGTTTATATGTTGGAAAAACTTTTTTTTATTATCTTTGACTTTTGTAAGTCTGTTCATTCTGAGACTTTGCTTTCCTGACTTTGTTTTTGCAGATTCTGGCTATCTTCTGATATTCTGCCTTAGTTGTGTGTCCTCTTTCCATTTTTTTGTACTTATACTTTTTGTCTTTCAATTTTCAGAAAGATCTTTGTGCATCCTAGCTGTTTTTTTTATTGGATTTCTTATTTTTATTTCTCAGTGATATTGTGCTGGTCTGGGCTTTTATGATCGTATTTTTCAGTTTTCCAAGGTTCTTGAGTTGTTTTCCCTTTTAGGATTTTCACCCAAGGAATCTTTCCCAAGTTCTCTCTGCTTTTACTAAAATCAGCTCTTTTGAAATCTAAGATTCTAGTGTCATTATGTTCTATTGCTTATATTTGTGTTATGTAAAATATGTTGTCCGGATCACAGGTCCTACAACTTTGAAATTACCGAATTGATTCGGCTCAAGCAGGAACAGTCTGCTGCCTGTTCTTGTGTTTAACGACCGTCTGACACAGCAAAGAGAGAAGAGCAAATCCCCCCGCCCCTCACTTCCCCAATCTACGTTGCCAGCTAACACATCTTGCTCTCTCAACCACGTTGCAAACTCCTCCTCCGGTAACCTACGGGTATTGGAAGAAGAGGAATTGTGGAAAGAAAAGGAAGAGGCGGCGGCGTTTTAAGCTTGATTAGAGAAAGCGCGAAGAAAGCAAATCCGACCGCGGGGCGGAGTGAACATCTAGCCGCCACGCCACGGGCTTTTTGAGCGAAGCGTGACCTCCCGGTACGACCGCACTCCTCAAAGTGCCACGACGTCGAGAAAGCAAAGCAAACGATTCATTTCCCAACAGCCGCAGGTAGGGCTGGCACTGGATTAAGTAAATCTGTGACTAAGCGCATGCTTGCAATGGAGTCTGTGAGAACAAGCCGGCCTTGTTTTTTCAGAGGACGCGTCCGGGCCGACGAGCATTTGGCTAAATTCTTTCGTACGCAGCGGAATGTCCTGGGTTAGACCGCGTGGACCGAGGGTTCTTTTCAGCCCCGCAGCGCGGGAATTGCAAAGTTTGGGGCTACAGAAATCTCCACGTCTTCCTCTAAATAGCCGCAAACGGATATACAAAACTCCAATTTTGTAGTGCCAACTAGTGATCATCCGAATGTTTGTATTCTAGATCTGGTTGGATTAGCAAACATTATACTCGGGCTGCTTGTCGTAGGCCAAGGTCTCTCCCTTTTGTTTTGGAGGGTCATTTTAAGCAATGATTGGATACAGTCTTGAGGAAGTTAAAAAGGAAATCTGGAGAGGATTTGGAGAGAAAAGATAAATAACTTTTTCAAATATAAGGTGGGCGGTGAAAGACAAGACTTGTGAATAGCAAACATTTCCTCTATGCTGAGGAAAAGATCTGAACGGGCTTCCTTCCACCTCTGACTAAATGGTTATTTTTTCTGAAACTTGTCTTTCTGTCCCCAGAATTGAAGTCTTTTCCAGTATATTCCCGCACAATACAAATGTTTTCTTTCAGCCCATAAATGTTCAAGCTGCCCCAAACAAAATTCACTGAGATGACGTTGGCCTGAAAGTTAATATTAAATTAGGGTGTATTCCTTTTTCTGATGACAAAGAGTGCATGTTAGCTTGCATTTATTGCTAAATTAATCTTATCTCTTTTAATTTTAGTTTCGCTGAAATTATACTAGGCAGAATTGGCAGCCATAGATTGGTTCACAAACTGAAGAACTTTAAAGAACTTGGAAGTTTCTTTGGGAGTAACCAAGGAATTAAAGGCTCCAGTGGATAATCATCTGCTGTTTTGAAAAAAACTTGAAGTGTGAAGTTTTCCCTCTCTACTTTTTTCATAAGAAATAGCAAAGAATTTTAGTAACCATGGAGTTTTGTTGAGTTTAACATAACAGATTAATTTTAATATTGAAAATATTGACTCATTTGTTTTTTTACTATTGTTTGAAGGAACAAACATTTAAAAATGGATAAATATGATCTTGGTTTAGAGGCAAGTAAATTTATAGAAGACCTGAATATGTATGAAGCTTCCAAAGATGGTCTCTTTCGAGTAGACAAAGCTATTGGGAATAACCCAGAATTTGAAGAAACCAGAAGAGTTTTTGCTACAAAAATGGCTAAAATTCACCTGCAGAAACAAGAACAAGAAGAATTGATGAAAGGAGCCTCAGTGGATTTGAATGGTGGATTTAATTTTGGTGATCAGCTTCCAAGTTATTCTGTAGTCAAAGACACCACAGGAACAAATAAATTGCATCCACAAGAAAATGTTGCTAAGCCTTTGGTTGCAGCATCAATAGTATGTGCAGGTCATCAACTTGTTTTTCCAAGCCAGCCTCTATGTCACAATGATGGAGAGCGAACAAAAATATATCAAGATGACTATGAATATAGCAACAGCCTCGAAATTCCTGGAGGGCCAAATTGCCACAGACCAGATCAGATGAACTCAAGTGATTCTAAAGCAGTTCTTCCTTCTCTATCATGGAATGAACACAGCAGTGTTGATAATCAAACAGGTGTCCAAGAAAGGAGGAAAAGTACTGGTAAGCTTTGCAGCCAGAAATCAAATATCAGCTCTCATTTTTGGTCAAACAGCCAAGATGAATCATTGCAGAGAAGCCCTTCAAAACCGTGTGCAGATCTTCATCTATGCCAACAATCCCAAAGCCCTTACAGATCATCAGAAAGTGGGCATGGAAATCAGGAAAGTGGAAATGAAGGCTCAGGACTTAGTAAGAGCTGTATCCAAAACCTAGCTTGCCAAAGACCATCTTTTCCTCATAATAGTATCCCCTTATCTTCTTTAGTTGGGGTTAGTGATGAATCAGCCATGAGATATTCACAACAGAAATCATATTCTGTTTCATCAATACATTCTTCTCAGATTCTCTCAAATCGGTCTGGTAATTTTTATCCAAATAGAAGCAGTGGTGATAACTACTCAAGGTACAGTGATAGCATTCAACCTTCAATTTGTACCCCAGTTCCTTCAAGTGCAGATTATCAACGGCACAATATTCATTCATACACTTCAGATCATTTTGTAGTTCATGGTCAAAATCACAGGCTTAATTCTGCTGGTTCTGGTCTGAGTCTTGAGCAGAATTCTATCACTGCAACATCTCATGAAACAATGATTTCTGATGTTCCCAAGTCTCCTTTTAAGGAGAGTATCACTGTTCAGCAGCATGATTCTGGTCCCCAAGAAATATCTGGTTCTGCAAAAATAAAATTACCTTGTCAGATGCTCTTTTCACTGCAAGACCAAGGGCCCTCTACTGCTGAATTAAAATTAGAAGTTCTTACTCAGCGCTTGGAGCAGGAGATGGATGCATATCCCAAGGCTGACTACTTTGGTAAGTATTTTCTTTATAGCACAATGTATATCTTTTAAAATAATGTGTTTAATAATAAATGTTACAATACTTGTACCTATGGACATATTTTTTCATGTTTTCTTTATCATAAATCATTGGTTTGACTAATACTTTTAAAATTATACTTTCTGAAAGCTTTTATTTTAATGTAATAAGTAGATAATGATATTATTAAAACCATTCTTTTAAAGCAAGTTAAATACACCAACTTTATGCAGCCCTGGTTTTTCTTTAAAATCATTTTTCTGGAGCAATAAATTAAAAGTTAATAATTGAGTATTTCTACCCAAAATGTTTGAGAATTTGGCAAGTAATAATATTGGCCACCGTCTTAAGTTATTTTGAAGTGAATAGAAAAAAGATGAGAGTTGCACTTGACTGTACAGCTATGCAAAGCTTTTGAAAGAGTTGTTTTACCAAACATTTCAACAAAGCAAAGTACTTTTACTCAGGGCATTACATCCTTTAAAGATTTGCGTAGCTGCTTGGAAGATTCCTTCCGTTTATTTTCATGTACTTCTCTACATATTTAGGTAGCACTTCCTGCTATAACAACAAATGAATGCAATAGACAGCCATGGACTGCTTTCAGAGCAGCCATGCCAATTTTCCAAAGGACGCTGAAGCCTTAATGCTTCAAGGAGAAGTTATTTGCTCTTAGTAATGTATTTTGCAAAGTACCTGTTCCAAATTCTTTGCAACAGTCAAGTGCAACTCTCTTCTTTTCTCCATTCACTTCAAAATAATTTAAAATTATAGTCAATATTATTATTTATGCTACCCATCAAATTCTCAAACATTTTGGGAATAAACACTCAATTATTAACTTGTAATTAACTTGATGGTATTCTATTCTGGTATTTTAGATTTTTGTTTGCAACTAAGTCAATAGCTTTTCCAGCTGATGTAAGGAATAGTTGCAAAGTTGACTTTGAACCCTATCTGTTGGACTGCACTGAATGATTGTTGAGATGAAGTACCAAATTTTAGCAGGAACAGTTATTTTAGCTCCTCACCTGTGTAAATGATAGCAGTGCAATGAGTCAATTGAGGGCACATTCTATACAATTAGTGGTTCAAGTTGAGAACTACATTTTGATTGGGTGTGCACATGCTGATTTATAATAGTTTTGTTTGGTGTTGGTTTCAGTCACTGTATCCATAGTCCTCCCTTCATGAATGACCACAACTGAGCCCAAAATTTCCATTGCTAAGGAACAGTTATTAAGTTAGTTTTGCCTCATTTTAACAATCTTGCTACAGTTGTTAAATGAATCATTACACTGAGTTAAGTTAGCAACAGTTGTTAAGTGAATCTTGATTCTCCATTGACTTCATCAGAAAATCAGAAAAGGTGATCCCATGATACTGCAACCATAATAATTACATGCCTATTGTGAAGCAACTGAATTTTGATCACATGACCATGAGGATGGATGTTGCAACAATTTAACTTAAAAATGTTCATAAGTCTCCTTTCAGAGCTGTTGTAACTTTGAATGGTCACTAAATACAGTAAATGCTTGTAAGTCAAAGACTACAATATTTTATTTTAAACATTATTGGTAAATAAATGCTCATATAGTGCAATGTGTGAAGCATGCTGTATGTAGGGCAATCAATTATATATATTCTATGAGTCTTTCCATGCAGTTTCACAACCTTTCCTTACATGTACTAATCCATATTTAATAGAACTTTGGAAGTATGTGAATATTAAATACAATTTCTTGGTTTAAAGACTAATTTACATTTTACATTAGTTGATATGCTTGATTGTTGTTTTTCACCTAGAAATGAATATTTAAAACATTTAAAGAATTCGATATCTCTTTAGTTTTTCTAGTAAGCTTGGCTCTTGTAAAGCGTCAGTTATGGATTTGGGGGAGTTGACATGTATCTGGTACTTTTATTGTAGGTTGGTTATAATTTTTGACAGTGCTATATTTCAATAACAATTTTTTAAAGAAAAAATACCGTGTTTCTCCAACAATACGGCCTCCACCAATAGGAAGGCCCAGCATGATTTATAGGCATGAGGTGAAATTAAGCCCCGCCCCCAAAATTTAGGCCTATTTAAACCATGCATTTGTCCACTATTTCTCACATCATTTGTTAGAACTACACAAGGGGAAGAGAAATTGGGGGAAGGGAAGGGGGGGAGAAAACTTGCCTTTAGGAGCACCATGCAGGTAGCCTAGGCTAGAATACACTGATTTACTACCGATAGAACATCAGCCGATAGAAGCTCCCCAAAGGCAGAGTCACCAGCTGCTTCTATCGGCTGGTAGAAGAGGCCTCGGGGCGAGTGCTTGTGCACACTCCCCTCGCCATGAGCCATTTCTATTGGCCGATGGAAGCAGCTGGTGACTGCCTTTGGGGAGCTTCAATCGGCCGATAGAAACGGCCTCGTGGTGAGGAGAACACGCATTAGTTGTCTTTGAATCTACCAGCGGGGCAGGAGAGAAAGCACATGCGTATCTCTGTCTGGATAAAAATTGTGAGATTGTGATGGAGGGAATGGGAGAAAAGGCCTTGGCCCAAATGTGTTCTTGTTTTGCTTTCCTGCCCATTCTCTGATCAATCTCTCCGGGACAGCTTTTGGCCTAAAATCGCCCAGGTCTTGCTCAGCTAAAGGAAAGGTCTCCAAAGACCATACCTAATCTCCACCATTTGAGAGGACCGAACTCATTGCTTCTCAAAGTTAGACCTGCAAGTTTTTCAAAAGTTCTTCTGAATGCCTTGGACGTCCGATAAAATCCAGAAATGTCTCGTGATTGAACTCAATCAAAGAAAAAAGAAAAAAGAACCTGCACCTCGTCGCCAGGTCCCTGGTTTTATGGCTCCTCTCTCATCCCGAATTATGCCAAAATAAAGGATTCTGAGGCTGGCGTTGGTTAATTGGTTAATGATGGGTGCTCTTTCAGGCGCTCAGAGAGAGAGAAAAGGAGGCGTCACTGAAGTTCTCAGACTGTTAGCAGCTCCATCCGTGAGCTGTGGCAGGATTGCCTCAAATCATGTGCAGAGTACCTTCGCTGTTCAACTCCCCCTCCACGACTCAAGGTTCATACCAAAATTAGGCCTTTCCAACCAGCCCCTGCAAATATTCTGCCCTCACCAGAGCAATAGAAAGGAAGGTTTAGCTTCTCCCCGGCCCTTCTTCGCTCCAGCTCCCTCTCGCCCTCCTGTGCCATGGCACCACCCTTTCACACTCACCCTGCTTTCCAGCTGCATTACCATGAGGACCGCTCCCGCGTCTCCTCTCGGGAGCCCGCCCGATCTCCCTTCTAAGGGTAGCCGAGCTCTGCTGCCTCCTCTTCCCTCCTGGCGGCCCCCCCACTCCCCAAACCAGTGACGGCAGCAAGTAAAAGGAGGTCGGCTGCCCTGGGACTTTGACAGGTTGCCCAGAAAAGGTCTGGCCTGGGAAGGGGAGAGGAGGGCAGCAGTGGAAACCCCGCAGATGCTGGAACCTTCCCTCGCCAGAAGGGCTTGGCTGATCCGGTGCAGGGACGAGGGCTAGCAGGGTTGATGTGTGTGTGTGTGTGTGTGAGAGAGAGAGAGAGAGAGAAACTCAGCTTGCTTCCCTTCTGCTAAGAAAAGTTTGCAGCCGCTCTCCCATGCTCACTCCCCTTGCCACGAAGCCGTTTCTATTGGCCTTTTGGGAGCTTCCATTGGCCGATAGAAACGGCCTCAAGGAGAGTGCATGTGCGGGCAGCCACGCCTCACCCCAAAGCAGCTGGTAACTCTGCCTTTGGGGAGCTTTCATCGGCTGATAGAAACAGCTTCGTGGCGAGGCGAGTGTGCGTGGGTGCTCGCCCCAAGGCCGCTTCTACCAGCCGATAGAAGCGGCTGGTGACTCTACCTTTGGGGAGCTTCCTCATGGAGAGGTGTGTGCGCATGGGGCACTCTAGGTGGAGGTGCACGTGGGGGAAGAAATTAAGTCACCCCCGAAAAGACGTTCTAGCTGTTTTGGGGGGGCTTAAAAAAAAATAAGACCATATTTTATGAGAAACACAGTATCTTGTTTCTTGAAAATACTGAAGTGTATTTCTATTAAGAGATATTTTATAAAGCAGTTGAAACAAGCATTTATTTATACAAATAAATATTCTGCAAGTATAGGAAATTACTTTGGACCTGTTTAGATCCATTATTTGTGGTCAAATGAATAGAATAGAAGAGAATCTTTATTATCATGTAGGCTAATCAGAATACATTAAAATGACATTTCATTACATTCAGCTCTCAGAAAGGTAATCGTTATGCATATACCCATATATATACATAGATGACACAGAGAAACATCACGTTATCAGTTGTACGGGTCAGAGAATCCAAAGCGTGGACTGTCTCCTGTTTCCTTGCTTAAAGACAGAGTCAATCAAAGTTTAGTCCAGCTACCTTTCTACTGCCCATGCCCAGTTTTTGACTGTCTTCATGCAAAGAGGACACGAGGAGAGAGTGCTCAGAAGGAGAAAAAGAAAAGAATAGTAATAACGCTTTGGATTTTTCAAGAAAAAAAGAGAAAGAGCTAGTGAAAGTCAACAAACTAATAGTAAACGAAGAGGGCGGAAGACGTGAACAGAGAGCCAGGATCCCGTACCAAGCCAGGAAAGTGCCAAACAGCTGTTTGGCTCTTAAAAGGCAAGTGGCAGCAGCCTCAGTAAGAGCAGCCGGGCTCTCAATTGGTTAGCAGAGAAGGGAAGGCTAGTTAACAAGCTTTTGGTCATCCCATAGCCGTTAGGTGAAGAGAAAGTGGGGAAGACTGGCAATCAGCTATAGAGCGCCAAAGGAGCCCTTAAACAGCCAGGAGCCCCCACGAAACCTCCAACTTTCCTTTAGATAGGAGCAGACTCAGTCAAGGTTGAGTGAGCTCCAAGGACAGCCATACAAGCCTGCCCAGGAGAAAGGAAGGCTAGAGTCCATACTCAGTCTAGGCTGAGCATACTTTTAAGTGGTTAGAAAGAGCAATCGCATTTGCTGAACCCCAGCGAGGGCGAAGCTGTCTGGAAGAACGAAGGGATATAGTATGGCTGATTTTTCTGAAATGGAGGCAGGTCTGGAGGAGCAGGGATCCCCTTCCCCCAGCCCAATCAAAGAACTGAGTTCAAAGGGACTCAGAGTGGCTGGGAGATCTTCAGAAAAGCCTCACATCAGGGTGTCCAAAGCAGAAAGAGGGAGGGGGGCATCAAGGAGACAAAGAGCCATTGAGAAATGTTTCACAAAGGCTGAAAAGGAGGTGGAGAAGAATGGAAATTCCCGTGCTCTGACAGGCAGACCAATGGCAGCGAAGCACCAGGAAAAGAGGGTGCTGAAGAACAATTTTTTCAGCCTGCTCTTTGTGTGGAAGAAAGGATGTGTGAAACAGAAAGACAAAGAAGCCTTCAAGAATGCAGTGAGGAACAGAAACCCTCCCCCAAAAGAAGGAGGCTAACAGCTGAGGCCAGTTTTACTCCCACAGTAGTGGGAGTCAGAGAACAATTTCTGAGAGAGGAAGTGAGGGCCATAGTGAGAAATGATGCCAGAAATCAGGGAGGGTCAGCGTAACAGACCCAGCCTGATACGTAGTGAGAGAAGGCAGGAAGCTCAACATCCTACTCTGGCAGGAGAAGTAAGGGAGGAATTGAGCTCCCAGAGATACAGTTCCAGTAGATCATACACCTGCAGTGAGGCCTCTGTGTCAGGAGAGGATGACCACAGGGAGTCAGCCTTTTCAGATGAAGAGGTAAATGAAGCAGAGGCCCCAGCATTCACAGGCCTATTCCACCACCAACTGTTTAAGATGCTGCTGGGGAAGGCTAAGATAGCAACAGGTCTGGGAAGGGTCACAAGGACAGAGGTATCTGAGTTAGAACCATCTGATCCCAAGGATAGTTTTTTTGCTAGAACCAAAGATGAAAGTGAATCCATACCATCACCTGAATTGTTCAGGGAAGTGATGGAAGGAGAGTTGGACAGACCAGTCATTTTTCCCATACCAAGGGGAAATGAGAAGAGATTTTATAATGCGGAACTGGCAGACCTAATTCCAATTCCCACGATAGACAGTCCAGTGGCAGCCTCCACGTCAGCTACAGTGCTGACTAATGAGGCTCAGGATGGTCTAAAAGGGAAGACAAGAAAATAGAACAGTCCCTTCAAAAGGTACACCAGGCTGTGGCATGGTCTGTAAAGGCAACATCCACAGCATCCTTTTCCAGTAGAGCAATCCTGATATGGTTTGAGCAGATGCAGGAAAGGATACCACCTGGTGATCTTTGATTGCAACAGGACTTAAATAAAATAGTAGCTGCAACGGACTTTGTAGCAGATGCCACACTCAATGGGGTCATGTATGCAACCAAGGCCATAGCAGCTTCAGTGGTTGCAAGGTGACTTGTTTGGCTCCATCATTGGCAGACGTATCTGAAACATAAATGGAAAGTGGCATTGGGGAACAAACTTTTCAGGGGTGCCATTGAGCCATTATTAATAGAAACCAAGGACAAGAGGAAATTGGGTCAGGCAGATAGGCGATCTTCACCATATACCTGGCAGCAATCCATTTGGAAACCACTTGGGGGTGGTTTCAGCCACTCCCAGTATCCACAGAGGCAATACACAGAAACCCCTACTAGGCATCCAGACAGGTCAGGATTCTGGGATGGGGTGGACAACAGTTCCAGGGAAGACTCCCTTTCAAGGGTTCAACCAGCAGGGCCTTCCGGCATACAAAGTGACGGCCAGAACAATGCTCCCATCGGCGGGAGACTAGGCCTATTCACCGACTGATGGGAGGTAACAACAATGGACAAGTGGGTCCTAGACACAGTAAGAAGAGGCCTAGTTCTGGAATTCCTCTCTACACTCTGAGCTCATTCAGAAGATGCCCGACGCCAAGAGACAAAGCCAAAAGAGTAATAATAGAAACAGCAGTGCAACATCTGCTGGACATTTGGGTGGTACAAGTGGTACCAGAGAATGACCAGGAACAAGGGTTCTACTCAAACCTGTTTGTTGTACAAAAGGCGTTGGGGGGTGGAGACCAATTTTGGATCTCAAATTACTAAACAGGCGCATATTGTACAAAAGATTCAAGATGCAGTTCCTACAGTCTATACTAGGGAGAATCCAGGAGGGGGAGGTCCTGACAACAGTAGACCTCACAGATGCGTACTACACATACCTATTACCAAGAGGCAACAAAAGTTTCTGTGGTTTTATGCAGGAAGATACTGCCAATACAGAGCTCTACCATTCGGCCTGTCCTCAGCACCAAGGACATTCACCAAGGTACTGGCAGCGGTAGCAGCTTTTCTCAGGACAAAACCTATACGGGTCCAATGCTACTTGGACAACATATTAATACGATCAACATTGACTCTTTTTTTAAAAAAATAAACTTTATTTGTTTTTTATAACTTTAAAAAACAGAGTACAAATATCTTAACTTCAGTTTGTGGCATTCATCTTATACTATTATTTTGTGGATTATTTACAATTTATGCAAATGTAAACATTAATTTATATGTTGCTTATCATTAATTTTTTCATCATCCATTTATCTATTTTTGCGCAATCCATTTTTCTCAACTCTTATAATACTCGAACTCCCCACTTCTGGTTAGCAAGGCTTTGGCGGTGGCAGGAATCCGTGATCGTGCGCGGTTCCTGCTGCGCTCGCTACCGAAGTGCCTCCAATCCAATTGGGTTTGGAGGATATGGTTGCCCCGTAGAGGCAACTGAAGACGGGAGATCCGGATAGGGGTTTGGGGGTATCGCAAACCCCCTCCCCAGCCGGTTAAACTCCCTTTTCCCAAGGCAGTGGAGCGGCGGTCAGCAATAGCTGCCACAAAAAAGCCTGCAGCTGGACAAGATTGTGCAGGAGGAACTTGGAGAAAGTGAAAGTTTTTGGCTGAACCGGGACGAGAACCTTTTAATACCCTGGAAACTTAATTTTTTGAATGATACATTGTTTCCCAGAAAGACTGAAAAGCAGCGGAAGAAAGTCTGAAAGGGAAAGTTATTTTCTCTCACTCTCCTTCCCTATGGAAATAGCTGATGGAAATCTGAAAAACCTGCTTGGGCACAGAAGGTAATTAAACTTGAAAATTAAAGCCAAGGAGGTAAAAGATTTTTGAACATTGGAATTAAAAATTAAATTTTTTTTGCTATAAGTGGGAAGGAAGAGGTAAAGAATTTACTTTAAGATTGTATTGGAGGAGACTGCTTGGAGTTTATAAGACCAGAAGTAGATGGTGATAAGACTTCTAAAAAAGTATTTTGGAACTATATAATTGAATTCTACCCCAGGAAGAGAAAATATAAAAAGAAGAAAGTGCTAATGAAATAGTCTATCTGGATTTGGCCTGCTTTGTGACTTTTGGGAACTATTTCTTGAAAGAGTAAAAACATTTGGGTTGTTGCTTTTTTAAAATAAAAAAATAAAAAATGGCTTTATCTGTTGAAGAATTGCAAATGGAATTTCAAAAATTGAAAAAAGAGGAACAAGAAGGCAAGGGCTCTTCTGGATCTATTTTTCACTTTCTAGAAATGGCTATTTTTACCTACCAGGAAATACAACAACAAGGAAGATGGGATGAAGAAGAAGAAGCCATCTTTAATGGACACATAAACTTAGTTGAAGAAGAAGAAAAGAGAAGGGGGGGAAAGAAAATGGAGAATTTAGAATCTAAAAAAGCAACCAAGAAAGGGAAAAATAAGGTGAAAAATTGACACAATGTCAGAAAGCAACAAAAAAGAGAAATACAACAGAGATGGGTGATTAAGAGAGTGGAGATTGAGAGATGGGGGCTCAAAAAGGCTAGAATTGATAAGAAAGGAAGGGAAAAAGGGAAAAGAAGTCATAAAGGTTTAAAACAAGATGTTAAAAAACAGGTTTTTTTTAGAGACAAAGGGTAAAATATAATTTTTAAAAAAATTCTGCAAAAGTACATGTATTGTAGATATTAGTATTTGAAATTGAGTTAGTAAATTGAAACATTATATGAGTTAATAATACATTAAGGGAAATATATAAAAATGTTTAAGATTTAACAATAGAGCTTAATTTTCCATGGGATATTGTTTTTATTATATTACAAGCTTATTTTTTTTCTTTTGTTTTAATATTTTAAATGTAGTATTTAGAATGTACTAAGCAGAATCAGTATGGAAAGTATGTATTATTTTAAGTGTTAAATTTAGGGGAAAGATAAAAAGTTGTCATACTTCAACCAGTGATTACAGGAGAAATATTGTATTAGAAAGAAAAGATAAATATAAAATTGAAAGAGAACGGACAAAAGATGCAAGTATAATTATCTAAATTGAGATGAAATAAAATAGAACTAAGAGAGTGAATAGAAGAGAGAAAACATATAAAAAATATAGAATGTTAAATAAGATATGAAATAGTATATTAGGTGAGCATGAATTTGATTTATGTCTGTACAAAAAGATCTAACCCGGGGCAAAGCCACTTTCCAAAAAGAAGTTTTATGTATGTGTGTTTTGTGTTTTATTTGTCTATGTTTGAATTAATAGAACTTTAGAAGAATGTTGGAAGAGAATAATGAAATTGCAAATAAGACAGATGGTTATAATGAATCTATATAAATTAAGGCAAAAGAAATATAATTGTATAGAAGGAAAGAGAGAAATAGAAGTTGGGAAAAAATATGAGATATATAAGATAAATATGCATATTAAATTGTGTTTGTATGGAATGTGATAATTTGGAATTATGCTGTCCTTAAATAAGATGTTTTATTTGATGTTTTTTATTTGATTCTACTTTTTGTTTGTGTATTGTTTTTAAAAATTAATAAAATTTGTTTTTTTAAAAAATACTCGAACTCCCCTTTCTCTTGTAACATCAGAGTTAATTTATCCATCTCAGCACAAGTCATTATTTTTTGAATAATCAATTCATCTGGCGGTATACATGTATGTATAAGCAATTCTGGCTGCAGTTAGAATATGTAATACTATATATTTTATATTTCTCCGTATTTCTTTTTGAATATCCCCAATAAAAATAATTCCGGTTCTAGTTTTATTGGTTCATTAATAATCTCTTGCAACCATTGTTTAATTTTTAACCAATATTTTTGGGTCTCCCGGCAGGACCACCACATGTGATAGAATGTACCTTTTTTTTTGCACTTCCAACATGCCGGATTCATGTTGGGATACATTTTTGCAGATACCATCCATAAAACATCTTGTAAGCATTCTCTTTATATGCAGTCAATTTTGTTAATTTATAATTTCAATTCCACATGCTTTCCCATTCTGTCAAATGTATGTTATGACCAATATTTTGGACCTAGGCTATCATGCATCCTTTAACAATCTCTTCTTCCAATTCTACCTCCAACAAATACTTATAAATTTTTGTAATTTTTTTTGTCTGGACCTATTAAAATTTTGTCTTAATTGTTGTAGTTTCAAATATATTCTAAAATCTTTTATTCTTTCTGTACCTATTTTGTAACTGAAGAAATGCCCATCAGTCAATATGTATCCCTTGTCTTTGGAGGACTTGCATCGATTTCAAATTTCCTTCTGTGTCTAACACATCTTTGTATTTTGTTATCCTACCTAAGTCTACATTATTTGGATGAATCATGGCCTCCATTGTAGGTAGCCAAATTGGGATCTTATAGTGTCTATTTTTAATTTTGGTCCAGTTTTGTAATAGTCCCTAATTATATGCTTATGAAAATACTGTTGCTTTCTAGTTCCTGTTTCCCACAAAAAGGTATGCTATCCTCTTTGCAGGTTGTGACCTTCCAACTTTAATATTCTTTTATTCGTTAAATTAATCCATTCTTTCGTACAGAATGTAAACATTGTCCATTTCATTCAGTATTTCATTTTTATCTCTTCCTAATGTTTCTGCTAAAATTTCCGCCATCACCAGTTCTAGATAGTCTTCCTTGGTTTCCACAATGTTTTGGAATCTAAGATACGACGTTGCCTGGTCCATCTCAAGGTGGATCAGGAATCTTCCAATTCTTTGTTTATTATTTTCATCTGTTGATTGACCATTTCTAATCTTTTCTCCATTTGTTCCGTTTGTTTTTCAACTTTTATTATATGTTCATTCTTTTCTAGGGCCTACTGAATTGAACCAACTTTCTCATCTAATTTAGATATGTCTTAATTTCATTTCGCTTTTTAATTTTCCCATTTCTTCTTTGACTTCATTTATATCAGCACACATTTCTGTAGGGTTCTTCATCATTGTTTCCTGGAGTTTTAACATCGATTCCTGTAATGTAAGTAATGTGGTTTGTATGTTAATATTTGAAGCCGAATTCTGTTTCTTTACTGTTAGCATCCCCTCAATTGTTTTTTGTGTCAAGGGTGGAGCTACCGTCATTGAGGTTGTTGACATCAGTGTGGTTTTTTTCCTGTCTTCACCGTTGTGGTGGTGATGCATGTCATTTCTTTTAATATTTCAGTATGTTTTCTTAAATACTATAAACGTTATCCGAAATCAACATTAAATAATATAAGTAATATGGATTACTAAATTTATTTATCAATGATATACTTCTAATAATTGTAATTCCTAAAACTTTCATTTTTCCTATTTAAGATCAACACTTATCCCCTCTATTAATATTTCAGATACTCAATTTATCCGGCCATATAAATATGTTTAACTATATAAATATATAAGTATATAAACATACATAAACTATAAATATAATAAATAGAAATACCAGTATCCCCCCCTATTAATTAAACAGAAAATTAATCTAATTGTTTAAATATACGTAAATGTATGTAAAAGTTGTAAAAATGGATATATAAATATAGATATAAACTGTAGATATACTGAATATAAATACAATTGGTTAAGTACCAATAAATTAGATAGTGTTAAATTAAACACAATATAAACTAATATAGAAGTTTAAGCTCTGAGCTTCTGTCAAATCTTACTGATTTTATCTATTCTTAATTTCTATAAAGTAATTTTCTAAATATCACTCTATTAGCAGATTTATGTAAATATAATCACTTATTTCAGTAGATCTTCAAGTCCCTTGTAATCAAAAAAAGAAAACAGAGGAAATGTCAATAATCCAGTAGTTAATCGAATAATACACTCCTCACAATGGCTTTCCACCAGTTCTCTTATCTTAAAGGCAAGTTGCTGAGTAATAATTGTTCTCAATGGACGCCTCCAATATTCCGGCCACTTCTCTTGTGTTCACTTCTTTAACCAAGTTCCATAACTGCTGCTTCGTAACTGGCACTTATCACTATTTCCTTTTTTTTTTTGTTCATCACGATCTCCTAGCTTCTCTCTTGGGCAATCTGCTGCTCCCCGCTCTCTCTCTGATTGATCTCACCCCTGCCTGTTCTCCCCTGTTCTGGAGCTCTGATCAGCTTTCCCTTGCCTCTTTCACCCTCCGCAGTTTACGAACTTTCTTCTGAGCTTCCTCTGTTCGCCGCAACCACTCTCTGCACCGTCCAAACTAATCTCTGTCACAGCCTGTCTCCAATCTTGCTTCCCCCTATCAGCTGGGCTGTCAGGACTTCAGAACCGCCATTCAAGGGTGGCAGCATCTTGGGTGCTGGGTTCAAAGGGTCTCTTTTCGTTGCGGGGGCAGTCACCCTCCACTGCTCTGCTCCTCGAGTTTCCCCACACCGTCACGATTATCTTCAGGATTTGTGTTCCCCACAGGGTCGATCCAGCACCAAGAAAAGGTGGTGAAGAATAGAGCCCACTCTTCATCGTCTCTTGTCCCAACGTCCCAACTGGAAGTCCTCGTCTAAGTCACAGTCAACATCGACTCTAAGAGCACAAAGAGATCTAGAGACCACAATACAGACATTACAGGAACATGACTTTTCGGTGAACTTCAAAAAGAGCCACATAGAACAAGTCAGATAAAACTGACAGCAACTATGCTCAAGAGCTTCCCTTTTTAGACATCAGGATGCAAGTTGTACCCTGATTTCCATAGGATGCTAAATGAAAGTAGCAACAAAATGAGAACAAGGGTAAATTGGCTTGTTAAAAGACTTGGCACTTCTTAAATGAGATTAAATTAATTATCCAGTGTAACATTTATATGGACATTGTTGCTAGTTTTGCAGGTAAACTCATTAAAATGTCTTGTACCATGGTGAAAAGAAAATAGATAGATAAAATATAGCAAAATAAAATAGATCTGTTGATAGATTAATACTTGCCAATATTCTTCTGGCACATAATCATTTTCAGATGACTTGATTCCTTCCTTTGAGGAAACATTTCAAGATTTAAAACATTATGTAATAGAAAATGCCTTGTTGGGGTAGCATTAGACAACTGGATAAAGAAGCTGGATCTGAAAGGGTAGTTCATCTATCATTGTATGTTAAAATATATCTTGAACAGAAGTGTAGATTTATTTTTTAAACTTGATTACAATTCCCTTCATTTTTGTTGTTATTTTAGTATGGTGAATGGCTAGATACAATTACTAAACAAGTTATTTGTTAATCATCTTTTTAGGGAATTACTGAACATGTAAAAGAATGTTGTAATGAAAGTAGCCATGTGAACCTTGGTTTATATGTTACTGTAGTATGTTCAGGGGTGGGATTCTACAGGTTCGCACCTATTCGCTAGAACCGGTCGTTAGCATTTTAAGCAGTTCGGAGAACCGGTTGTTAGAAGAAATTACTGGCCTAATCCTGTAAGGAAGGCAGGAAGGAAACATTTTGGTGTTGCTTACAGAAACTGCCTCTCCATTAACCCTTATTACATTCTTGGCAGGACTAGACTTCCTGTCTCAGGAACTTCTCTGGAGTTTTTTCCCCTCCTTTGCTGGTACTTTGCTTGTGTGGAGTGACCATTCAAAGTTACAATGGCACTGAACAAAGTGACTTATGACCATTTTTCACACTTACGACTGTTGCAGCATCCCCACAGTCATGAGAGGCCAGGCAAAGAGATGCGTGCCTCAATGTGAGTGATGTTGAGTTGGCCACACCCAGCCAGTCACATTTCCACCAAGCCACACCACCAACAAAGCCATGCCCACAGAACCTGTTGTTAAAAAAATTGAATCCCACCTCTGAGTATGTTGTGTAAATACACCCATTTGATAGTTCTTCTGTAGACAATTGATAACAGGCCAGGAGTTAAATTGATGATTAAATTTAGCCAGAGGGTGAATATATTAAGTCAGTGATGTAGCTACACTGTATTATGCTGTCTCTAAGAAGGTAAGCAGGCAAAGAGGAATTATTATAAACTCTTTGAACAGCTCCTTGCAACTGTTTGTGCTAATGAAGGATTTCCCTTCAAAAATGAAGTATAACTAGGAATTGTAGAAATTTAGTGCAACTCATCTGAAAGATTATGAGAGTATTAGATATATATTGCAAAACATTTTTTTAAAAGACCAATTAAATATGGCATATATAAGTCTCAAAACTATATGCTTCCTATTGTTTATTCATTCTTTCAAAATGTGTTGAATAAAGGTGACATGTTTCATTTTGCAGATGACTTTAAAAACATTTTGATGAGGAATAGTAAAGGTAAAGAAAAAACAATTACCTGGTTTTGCCTTATTTTCTTGGTAACTGGAATATTCTTATTTATAGCCTTCTGGGTGGTTCACACAATACAGATAAGACCTGTATTGCTGACTTTCTCTTTTCCATTTAAACCTTCCATGATGTTTTATTTAATAGATTTTTTTTAAACTTGAGGGGAGCTGTATACCAAGCAATAAGAACATTTTTTACAATTTATCTTGTAAAATCACAAATCTCTTTAAGGTTTCAGATTCTTTATTTTTGTATTTTGAAATCAGTTTTTTAAATCATCAATTATTCAAGAGTTTAGATACCAACTATGATATGCCTGTACTTTACAGGGGCAATCCAGCAACTGCAGGAGTATTCCAGCTCCCATCCTCACATTTAGCTTACAGTACAGTACTGTATTATGTAACCTGGAAATTGTTGCTGGTGCAAAATGCAATAGTCAGGTGGCTTAGTGGACTCCTCACATCCACATGTTACTGTTGTGCTAAAATAACTACTTTACTTCTAGTTTAAGATTTAACTATTGGTATATAGGCCCTAAAACAAACAAAATATCTATTAGATTGCCTTCACCATTATAAACCTGCACAATTACTAAGATTATTTGGAAATATTCTTTTATGGGTGACACAATTTGTCAACTCATATTGCAGTCCCTTGTATATAAGACTTTTCAAAGGTAGCAACTGCCCTTCGCATGCTTTCCAGGTTATTAAACTGTTTATACACTTAGTATAAACAGATTTTTTTTTGTTTTATCTCCTTTTCATTTTTAATACAAAGAGGTCCACAACTTACAACCATTCAATTAGTGAGCGTTGGGTGTTACAATGGCACTGAAAAAAGTGACATGACCGTTTTTCACATTTATAGCAATTGCAGCATTCCCATGGTTCCATGATCAAAATTCAAACACTAGGCAACTCATTCATATTTATGACAGTTCAGTGTCCTGGAATCATGACCTTTTGTGACCTTCTGACAAAGTCAATGGGTAAGCCAGATTAATTTAACAATGTTATTAACTACTGTAGTGATTCACTTAACAATTGTGGCAAGAAATGTCATAAAATGGGACAAAACTCAGTTAACAAGTCTTCCTTACATATGACAAAAGAATTAAATAAATGAATGCATGCATGCATGGGCTTCCTAAGCCAGTGTTATAATGCTTGTTAAAAATAGTAATATTTATAGGGAAGAAATTGCTATATTTTCCCATATAGCAATATATTTTGGGTAATTTACAAAGATACTCCCCCCCCCTTTTAAGCCTATAAACCTTGTTAAGGTACAGGATGATGAAAATGCACAGAATGTGTTTATTTCTGGTAATAAGAATATATGCTTAAATTTCGTTGCTCCTCATTGCCATGTTTCTTCTTTGTCTGCTTTAATGTAACATTTCATCAAATCCTTGATGCTATAAAACTAAATATCCCATTTTCTCCTGGGGATACTTTTTGATTTTTTTTGTTATTTGTGTAATCTGATTCTGATAAATCATTTATTAATCATCTCCTCCTCCTCCTCCTCCTCCTCCTCCTCCTCCTCCTCCTCCTCCTCCTCAGGAACTTGTGTGAAATGCAGCAAAGGTGTTTATGGAGCAAACCAGGCCTGCCAGGCAATGGGGAATCTCTACCATGATGGATGCTTTACCTGCGGAGCATGTAGTAAGTAACTATCTTAAACAGAATTTTCTTATCTTAGATGCTATTTAAAGTGGAAATTCTGTGCTAGTAAATGATGTCCACATGTCATTTTTCATACATGTTCCTTGGTGTCTGAAAATGTTTAAAGCCAAGATTGGAAATTTAGCTGTTTTATTAAATTTCTGCTACACAAGAGGTAGAATTCTTCTATCAAAAGCAAGTCAAACATCTCTTGCTGGCAGGAAGATTGGCAGGAAATGGAATTCTCTTAGGTAACTTTTTCATGTTTCTATGCATTTTGCAGGTGGGTTTGAATATCACAAAAGCAAACTGACTTTTGTACAGTTTCTGGTCTGCATGGTTTAATTGTTGGGTTAGTTTGTTGCTAAGCAGTTGGAAGTTCAGGATGTATTTGGTTCATGTTTGTACAAGAACAGTTTTCTAATCTTCCAACCAAATATTTACGCCTATTGACATACTGTCAGGTAAAATCTAGGAAAAAAATCGTTATGTATAAGAGGAAAATGAGGCATCTTTTGTGTGATCCAGGAAAACCTGGAGACATCCCAGGAAATAATATATGTTTTTTCAAAGGAACTTCTGTTAAGGTTTCTCCAGGGATGGGATTCTACCGGTTCTGTCCGGCTCTGTAGAACCGGTAGCCCTGAAGAGCAGCAGACAGAACCGGTTCTATGTCTGCTGCTGTTTTGGCCCAACCGTCTGCCCGGGCTCTTACCTGACCTTTATTTCCTGCTTTTTCAACCTTAGCTGCTTTGCGCGGCACAGCTGCAGTTGAAAAAGCAGGAAAAAAGTGCTTTTTCAACTGCTACGAACCTGTGTGCAGCACTGCTCAGATGTCCAGGCAACAAGCTGACGACGATTCATATGTGCGCATGTATACACAAATCGTAGATCATCGAACAGGTAGTTACACTAGTCGGATCCCACCCCTGGGTTTCTCTTGTCACAGTCTATGGCATATCTTATTTGGATGGGACTCTGAATCACAGAGTTATTAACTTCTCTGATAACTCTAAATGTCTGGTGCACCTTTTATTTCTTAGTATTAATTATATACATATGTTTAAACTAAGACAACTGCTCTTGGAATTTGGTAGCTAGACTAAGTAGGGTAAGCTGTAAATGCACTCTAAAGCTCTTTTATGATCAGGGCCCCCATTTTCATTGATTTATCTGTTTTGAGGACGTATGGAAACCATCAGGTTGAAGAAACAAAAAAGGAATTTCTGTTAGTGATAATAGATAAAATCTAATTGAATCTTTGTTTACAAAATGCAATTTAAAAAATAAAATATGTAGAAAATAATGGATGAAAATAAGTTTTAAAAAAATAGTATCCATGCATCCAACAAATAATGTAATTGTGAAGTTATAATATCAAACAAAAAACTAAAAAATAATCATAAATTAGAAATTTTAAAAATTAACATTATATTCTTATAGATTGCCTAGATTATACATTAAGGTATTTATTCTTAAAAAATACAATAAAATCTATGTCAAAGGGAAACATTGTAACACTTTTTGATTTGTAGAAAAATAACATTTTCAAATTACACTTGAAAATTACACATTTTTGAAACTTGGTTTTGAAACCTGGAATAGTAATATTTTCCTTGATACTTAGAGAAGTCAGTCAATACCTGTTAATTTCTTAGCTTTCCCCATTATAAACAATTTACTTAAAAACAATCAAATTCTATAGTTTCATAAAATGTAATGCAAAATACCATTAACATCTTAATGTGAAAAGATTCATCTATACATCTACTTATATAAGTTACAATATTGTTCCAAAATAAAAAAGGTGGGTATGAACAATTTATATGAATTAATGTACCTCAGGGCTGAAGTGAAGTTAATGTTTTTAATAGTTGCATTCATTGATACACCATAATCAGATCAAATAGATCGACAGATGATACTGGTAATATGGCTCTGCACTACATCCTACTACAACACCTTGAATCTCCAAATACCTACATAAGGGTCCTCTTTGTAGACTTCAGTTCAGCATTCAATACCATCATTCCAGATATTCTTCTAACTAAACTAAGGCAGCTAGCGGTACCTGAACACACTTGTAAGTGGATCATAAGCTTCCTAACAGCCAGGAAGCAGCAGGTGAAACTAGGCAGAATCACATCTGATACCTGTACAATTAGCACAGGGGTCCCCCAAGGCTGTGTACGTTCTTCACTTCTCTTTTCCCTATATACCAATGGCTGCATTTCAAACGATCCGTTTGTTAAAATATTGAAGTTTGCAGATGACACAACAGTGGTCTCATTCGAGACAACAACGAATCCACATACAGACAGGAGGTTGTACAACTTGCCTCATGGTGTAACTGGAACAATCTGGAACTGAACACACCCAAAACCGTAGAATGGTAGTAGATTTTAGAAGAAACGCTCCCATACTACCACCTCTTACAATACCAGACAACACAGTATCAACAGTAGAGACCTTCACATTTCTAGGTTCTGTTATATCACATGACCTAAAATGGACACCTAACATCAAAAACGTCATCAAAAAAGCACAACCAAAAAATGTTCTTTCTGCGCCAACTCAGAAAGCTCAAACTGCCCAAGGAGCTGCTGATACAGTTCTACAGAGGAATTATTGAGTCTGTCATCTGCACCTCTAGAACTGTCTGGTTTGGTTCTGCAACCCAACAAAATAGACATAGCCTTCAGAAGATAATTAGGACTGCAGAAAAAACAATTACTACCAATCTGCCTTCATTCAGGTATACTGCACAAGTCAAAAAGAAGGCTGTGAAAATATTTTCAGACCCCTCACATCCCGGACATAAACTGTTTCAACTCCTACCCTCAAAACAATGCTATAGAGCACTGCACACCAGAACAACTAGACACAAGGACATTTCTCCCCGAATGCAAAACGAATAATTCCCTCAACACTGTCCAATTATTTACTAAGTCTGCCTTAGTATTACTATTAATCTTCTCATCACTCCTTATCACCCATCCCCTCCCACTTGTGATTGTATGACTGTAACTTTGTCACTTGTATCCTGACGATTTATATTGACTATTTCCTAGTATGATTTGATTGCTTATTGTACCCTATGACTATTATTAAGTGTTGTACCTTATGATTCTTGACTCTTGATGAATGTATCTGCCAGAATGGTTTTTTTTTTTTCATCCTGATTGGTTGGGAGTCTTGGTCTGTGTTTATTGGTCTTGGAGTTTGCTGTGTACTGCTTGATTGGTGTTTCCAATATGTTCTGTCAGTTTTGTAGCTTTTTTTTCTTTTTTCTTTTTTTTGAAAACAATTTTATTGGTTTTTTAAAAACAAACAAAACAAACAGAACATAAAAACATCAGCTCTCTTCCATACATATATACAGGCAGTGTGTCAGTTGGTTTACCAGTTTTGTGCATTCATTTCGTAGTCCCAATTACAGTTACATTACATAATAACTCGTATTATCAATCCAAACTTATATATCCTAGTATCACTATTAGAAAATCATTTGACTATGATTTTATTCATTCATACTTTATGAGATAACTATAATTTAGGTAGTTTATTCTATAACAGATCATATAATCATACCAAATCTATCCTAAAAACACTTTATAGATATGATGTCAAATAACAAAAAAAAGAAAAGATATCTTTTTATATATTCCTTGTTATCTAACATTCTAAATATTCTATTATTGTATTTTATCATCCAACCGTTGATAGAAAAGGTCCCAAATTTTATAGAATTGTTTATCCTCTTGCTCTCTGATTTCAAATGTCAATCTACTCATCTCAGCACATTCCAATATTTTCTTAATAATTTCTTCCTGCGATGGTATTTTCTCATTTTTCCAATTTTTAGCAAATACAATCCTAGCCGCTGTTAATACATTTACAATCAGATATTTCAAGTCTTTACTGTATGTATCTGGCAAGATTCCCAATAAAAAGATCTCTGGTTTCAAATCTATGTGTTTCTTTGTCATTTTTTCCAACCACATGCGGATTTTAGTCCAATATTTTCTAGCGTCCTCACAAGTCCACCACATATGGTAATATGAGCCAGGTATCTGATGACATTTCCAGCATTTTTCAGATTTATTCTTGAACATTCTTGCTATTCTTGTCAGGGGAAAGTGCCACCTGTAAAACATCTTGTACAGATTTTCTTTATAAGCTGTTGACATTGTCATTTTATAATTTTGCGACCACAATTTCTCTAAATCAATCCCATATCCAAAATTCTTCCCCCATGCAATCATAGTTTCCTTAACTTGTTCTTCCTCTAGTTTAATTCCCAGTAAATAACCATATAATTTTTAAATCACCTTTTCATCAGTATCTGTCAAAATCTTATCTAGATCAGTCAGTTTATCATAAAATCCCTCTGTTTTAGAATCTTCATCATACCTTGAGTGTATTTGCGCATATGAAAACCAATTCATCTTTATACCTTGTTCCTCTAGATTTTGCATTGATTTAAGTTCACCCTTTTCATCCAATATTTCCCCATATCTAACTGTTTGTTCCTTCTTATAAATTATAGGATAGGAAAATGCTTCAATAGTCGATAACCAAACTGGAATTTTCAGATAACATTGTCTTTTAATCTTCTCCCAATTTAACTACAAAGACTCCCGTATATAATGTCTTCTAAAATAACTGTGTTTTAGTTCCCTTATACCATAAAAAGGCATGCCAACCCAACAGCAAATCATGACCTTCTAGTGTCAACAATCTGGTCTTTCTTAATGTTATCCATTCCTTGACCCACATCAAATTTGCAGCTTGGTAGTACAACTCCCAATTAGGCAGGCCAAAACCTCCTCTAATTCTAGCATCTTGCAAGAGTTTTAGCTTTATTCTCGCTTTCTTACCTTGCCATATATACTTCAACACAATTTTATTTAAATCTTCAAAATAGTCTTTTCCAAGCCTAATTGGTATTGTTTGAAACAAATATAAGATTCTGGGTAAAATATTCATCTTGATTGTTGAAATTCTCCCTATTAATGACAATTGTAAATTTTCCCATTTCTTCAAATCTAAGGCTATCTGTTGTTTAAGTTTAATATAATTATTCTCTTTTAATGTACTACATCTTGATGTCAAGTATATCCCCAAATAGTTGACCTTGTGGATTTTCAACAGGTCTGCCAGTTCTTCTCTTTGTCTTAGTAACATATTCTTTGTCAAGATCTTTGTTTTATCTTTATTTATTTTCAGACCAGCCACCTCGCCATATGTCTCTATCTTTTCCAATAGTTTTGGAGCTGTTTCTAAAGTGTCTTCCAAAATAAAGGCTAAGTCATCTGCAAAGGCTTGCAATTTAAATTCTTCCTTTTAAATTTTCATTCCTTTTATGCTTTTATCATCTCTGATATTTCTATTCAACACTTCCAAGGTCATTACAAATAGCAAAGGTGATAGGGGGCATCCTTGTCTTGTGCCTTTTCTTATATTAATAAAATCTTTGAGTTCTCCCTCTATCATTACCTTTGCCATTTGCTTATGATATATGGCTTTTATTGCTTGAATAAATTTTCTGGCAAAACCCATCTGTTCCAATAGTAGTAACATAAATCTCCAGTTCACATTATCAAATGCCTTTTGAGCATCTAGGAATATCAAAGCCATTTGCTTTTCAGAATGTGCCTCATAATATTCCAAAGTATCCAGGATTACTCTCATATTGTCTCTAATTTGTCTCTTTGGCAGAAATCCATTTTGGTCTGGATGAATGAAATTATTTAGATATTTTTTAAGTCTTTCTGCTAAAATTGAAGCAAAGATTTTATAGTCTGCGTTTAATAAAGAAATAGGTCTATAGTTCTTAATTTGCAGTAGATCAGCCTCTTCTTTTGGAATAATATAAGCCTCTGACCATGTTTTAGGTATCATCTTCTTTGACATAGCTTCATTCATGACTTCTAACAATGGAATGCTCAATGATTCTTGTAGTGTTTTATAGAATTCTGCCGGAAGCCCATCTGGACCTGGTGCTTTCCCATTATTTTGTTTCTTAAGTGCTTCAGTTAATTCCATCATTGTGATATTGCTTTCTAGCATTTCTTCAGTCTCTTTAGATATCTTAGGTGGGTTAGCATTCTGTAGATACTGTTTGACTTTTTCCTCATCAATATTCTCTTGCTTATATAGTTGCCCATAGAAGTCTCGAATAATTTCCTTTTTCTCCTTATTACCATGACAAACTTGGCCTTGGTCATCTATTAACTGCGATATTTTCCTTGATTCTCCTTTCTCAATTTATATGCTAGCCATCTACCTGGTTTATTTGCATCTTCAAAATAGTTCTGTTTAGCGCTTCTAATTTTCTGTGGCAGTTCTTTCTCTATTAGACCCATTTTATGTTTAATTATGTCCAATTTCAATTTAATATCTTTTTTTCTGTGGCATTTTCTGTAATTCTTTTTCAAGTCTTTTATACTCGTCTTCCAAGGCTTTAGTGGCTTGCCTTTTCCTGATATTCTTTTTTCTTATGTAATCTATAATCAAGCCTCTGGCATATGCCTTCATTGTATCCCAAACATTCTGAATTGAAGTATCTTCTTTTTTATTTTCTCTAAAGAAAAAAGGCAGTTCTTTCTCGATCCTTTGTATAAAA
Organism: Pseudonaja textilis; assembly: GCF_049901715.1. Lineage (NCBI taxonomy): Eukaryota > Metazoa > Chordata > Lepidosauria > Squamata > Elapidae > Pseudonaja > Pseudonaja textilis. The sequence goes on along the minus strand of NC_142008.1, from coordinate 56,633,285 downwards.
TCTTTTTCCTTTAAGGTAGTATTATTTAGCGTCCATCTCGATCTTTTTTTTTTTTTGTCCCTCCCATTTAATTGTCATTGGATTATGGTCTGCCCAAGTACTTGTTTCAATATTTATTTCTTGAATATTAGATATTAATTCTGTTGAGATCCAAATCATATCTAATCTGGACCATGATAAATGTCTATTTGAATAGAAAGTGTATTGTTTGGTTTTAGCATTTCTTTCTCTCCATATATTTTTTAAGGTTAATTCATCTGTCATTTTAAAAAAGGATTTAGGGAGAATCTTTCTATTTTGCTTTGTTGTTGTTGCTGTATAGTCCAGTTTATTGTCCACAATTCCATTAAAGTCTTCCATCATAATTATATTGGCATAGTCCAGTCCAGTTATTTTCATGTGTAATTTTTTATAGAATTCTTTTTGTTTATCATTTGGAGCATAAATCGCAATCAAGAGTATTTTTATATTATTGTCCATTATTTCCACTATTAATACTTTTCCATCTTCATCAGTGTAAATCAATTTTGCTGGGGTAGCCTCTTTAGTGTATAAAACCACTCCTCTTTTCTTACATTGAGTCAAAGAAGTGAATATTTTCTCTAATTTTGGCTGTACTAACAATTGTTCATGTTTTTTAATATGTACTTCTTGTAAACAAATTACATCAAATTTTAATTTCTCTAATTTATGAAAAATTTTCCTTCTTTTAACAGCTGAATTAAGTCCATTTATATTCATTGTAATCAGTTTTTTCTCTTCCATGATTATATTTTGTAGTTAGGTTTGACAGCTCTTGTAGATCTTGGTTCACGTTGTTCTTTGATATCCACCTGTCCACCTACTGCGCCTTCTTCTTTTTCAGTCCCCATTTGTTCCTCTTGGAATTCAATTAGTGAGACCTCTTTTTCTGCCTCTTCCTCTCTCCTTCCAAAAAATTCTGCGTAAAAAAGTTCTGCTTTCTCAGTTGAATCAATTCTGTGTCTCTGTTCTTGCCATGTAAACATTAGTCCTTCTGGAATCAGCCATCTATACTTCACCTCCTTTTTCAGTAGTATTTTAGTCAAAAATCTATATTCTCTTCTCATCTCTCCCACTCTTCTAGGTATGTGTTTTAAAACCACAATCTCCTTGTCTTTGTATTTCAACGTCTTCTCTCTTGCCGCTTGTAATATTTGTGTTTTGATGGATTTTTTGGTAAATCTGATGTGGACTTCTCTTGGTAAATTATTTCTCATCGCATATCTTGTAAAAACTCGGTATACCTCGTCTACTCCGTCCATCATCTTTTCCTCTGTTATTTCCAAAGCATCAGCCAGAATTTCTATCATTATTGCAGCCAAATTTCGTCCTTTTTCTTCCTCTATGTTTTGAAATCTGAGATAGAATTCTGACCTATCCATCTCCCACTTCAGCATCCCACTTTTATCTTGTTCAACCACTGTTAGTCTGCTGTCAATATTTCCAATCTTCTCCTCTCTTTGTTTACCTTCTTCTTCAATTTTTTGGAATCTCTCATCATACTTCACCATCATTTGTTGAATATTTTCAACTTTTTCATCGGTCTTCCCTGTTCTTTGTTCAATATTCTCTATTCTTTGTTCAATAGTATCGATTTTATCTTGAGATCTTGGATTCCTTGCATAATCATCTGTAAAGTCACTTTTTCTTGTTCTTTATCTTGCTTTGTCTGGATTAAATGTTGTCCTCCAGATGGTGGGGAGGCAGAAGTAGAGGTAGAGACGCCAGAAGGTATGAGTTTCCTACTCATTTTGAACGATTCAAGACCTTCCAAGTTCTTTTAAACTTTAATCCAATTGGTAAGGTAGCCAATTATAATCCAAAATGAAAAATAAAAATAATAGAGGGTAAAAAGCCCAATAGTAAAAAGCCCAATGGTAAAAAAGAAAAAAGAAAAAGAAAGAAAATTCTTCAGGTTCTTCTGGACCCTAATCCAATTTTTCAGGTGTTGTTGTGAGTTATTGGGGGCTTTCTTGTCATGTTCTAATTTCTTTAATTTCTTCACAAGTTTGTCATTTTTGTAAGTGGTTTCAGTTTCAGCTCTCCAAGTTGTAAGTTGTTTTGTCTTGTCCCAAAGTAGAGGGTGGATTTTGTTGCTCAATTCCAGGTGTAGGGTTAGGAGATCTTTGTTTAACTGATCGAGTTGGAATCTCTTTTTGTGGAGCTTGTTCCTGAGTAGAGCCATTTCAGTTCTTTTCAGGATACGTTTAGTAGCTGCTGTGCTGTAATTAAAAGTTAATTAGAAGCAGGTGGGTGTTGCATTGTTGTCTCTGCAGCTGTGTAGGAATTTGAGGTCACATAGTATTCCTGCTCTTTTAACTTCCAGCTTATTGTAGGTTTTGGTCTGGCTGTTTATTTTCTCCCCATAGAGGTCTGATATTTGTTTTCTTAAGTTTTCACGGGTATCTATAGTATTCAGCTTTGTTCGGATATTTTCCCACATCATTATAGTTGTGGTTTTAAAGTTGTAGCAACGTTTCGGCAGAATCTCATCTGCCATCATCAGGCTTCTGTTTTAAATTTGGTGCTAGGCTACCGCTGTGCCAGAATGGTCTTTTTTTTTTTGCCAGCCAATCAAGACACACCCACAAAAAAAGCTACAAAACAGACAGAAGATATTAGAAACACCAATCAAGCAGAACACAGCAAACTCCAAGATCAATAAACACAGACCAAGACTCCCAACCAATCAGGATGAAGAAAAAACCATTCTGGCACAGCATAGGCTAGCACCAAATTTAAAACAGAAACGGCTGTGAAAGTCTGACTCACAGACGAACACTATACAGAAGCCTGATGATGGCAGCTGAGATTCTGGCGAAACGTTGCTACAACTTTAAAAGCACAACTATAATGACGTGGAAAAATACCCGAATAAGCTGAATACATACATACATACATACATATTTGTGATCTATAGTAAATAGGTAGATTGGTATTAAAGTAGAATGAAGGTGGTTAGCTCAAATTATTAACCAGAGGGGACAATTTTGAATTAATAGAATAAGGACTGATAAAATTGCAAATGTGACAGAAAAAGGTAATATGAGAAATGAACATAGAAATGAGATAAGAATTTTAGATAACATTGTAAAATAAGATATAAGAATACCCTAAGAAAAATGACACAAATCATAACATGAGTTGGAACTGGATAAGTTTAATACTTAATAAGGATAATGTGATATGAAATTGAATCAATAAGATGAATAGGTAACTATGGTCATGTTTATATTGAGTCGTGAAACCTGGAATCATACTGCTAGCCAAATGAGATTTTTTTATTTAAAAAACAAAATTGGAGAGGAAATCAAATAATGAAATTACTAGATATGTTTAACTGATGGTTGGCATTAGGGGAGAGTATTGAAATGTTGAAAAAAAGCGATGAAATTATGAATGTGAATATGTGTATTAAGAGGTATGATTGGTATTATTAACTTTGCTCATACTAAAATGTATGATATATTGATGCCACACTGTTAAAATATTGTGTATGTGTAGATTGAAATAAAAAACTTGATTTAAAAAAATGTGATTAAGGTATTTGGTCCATACTGAGCAATCAACATGTGCTTGATTAAATTCCATCCAACTTTGAGCTCCGAGTGTTATAATGGTGTGAGTGGGCAAAAACTAGTCTATAACCACGGGGAGTTACTAAAGATTGGATTTTCTGGTTGACTAGATATTACCAGCGACTTCCAGTGGTCTCATAATATACCAAGTGATGTAGTAAGACTGCCCAGCTTTCCATGGGTCATTGTTGGGCCTGGGAGGCAGCGTTGATAGCGAAGAGAGAGGAAGCAGAAGCAGGAATGCAGAGCTGGTTTGCTAGCTCAGCTACGACAGCAGCTTCACCAACCAGCATTACCAAGTATTTTTCTAACCAATGCTAGATCCTTTGTCAACAAAACTGATCAACTTGAGCTATGGATGGCAGTGAATAAGCTCATTCGCGACTGCTGTGTGATGATTATCACGAAGACCTGGCTTCATCCAGTTGTCAGTGGAGTTCCACTTAGTCAGTGGAGCTAACTAATTGCATGTCAGTTTTGGAATCCTTATTCATCGCTGCCACATAGCTTGAGAAAGTGAGAGCGGGGTGATTTTTATTGAGTAGCTCTAAGTAGACAAAGTAGAATTCTTTTGTTAGTTCAAAGTCATAGAGTGTGGCGCGAAACAAAAAGGAACTTACTTTGGGATTGGTTCATGTGATGTGATGATAAGAGAAAAGGGGATGGTTTGTAGTTTGGGACATTGTTGCAAGTCCGGGAAAATGTTAGTTTCGAAATTCCACAGATGTGCCAGGTGCTATTCTAATAAAGGTACTTTTGAGATTATGCTTGTCTCGGAGTTACTGATAGGAATGGAGGTTCCTTGGAATGCTGACATTGCACCATATACCGCTTCGCCAGAAACAGCAGCTCCAGTAAAAGCAAAGGTGGAGGACTTTGTATTTACACACATAATGACTAATGTACTAACAATAGATTTATTTGTACACATTGTTCTCCAGATGTGGAGTTCTTAACTGTCATTTGTCGGCAATTTTATTTACCTAAAGAGATTTCTGTTATAGGTATCACCGCTATCTATTTTCCATTTGATGCAAATATTAGCACAGCTCTCTCTAAGTTACACAATGCCATTGAGAGGCAGCAGCAAACTTACCCTGAGGGCGCTTTTGTCATGACTGGGGATCTTAATCAAGCTTGTCTACAGTCTCTTCTTCCTAAGTTTGTGCAGTTTGTGCAGTGTAAGAACACTTTAGACCATATGTATTCAAACTTAAAACAGGTGTATAGAGCAATCCCCTCTCCCATCTGGGTATGTCTGCCCACATCTGTCTGCTATTGTGCCCAAAGTATATCTCCCTTAGGAAAAGAATATGGCCAGTCAGGAAAACTGTTAAAATCTGGCCAGAGGGAGCACTCTGCCAGTTGCAAAACTGCTTTGAGACTACTGAGTTGCGTATATTTGAACATTTGGAGCTGCAAGAATTCACTGTACTCTCATATATCAAAATGTGCACGGATAATGTAACAGTGGACAAGTGCATCAGAGTCTAGGGGAATTGCAAACCTTGGATGTTATCAGAGGTACGGACACTTTTGAGAGCCCGGAATTCCACCTCAAAGACAGGTGACAGAGATAAATACAGTGTGGCCAGGTCAAATCTACGGAGAGGCATAAAGGTAGCTAAACAAAAATATAAACAAAAGATGGAGAATCATCTAGCAGACAACAATCCATAGCAGGGACTGCAGCACCTAACCAACTATAAGGGCAATACAATGAAGACAGTTAACTCCGATGCCTCGCTGATAGAGGAGTTGAACACCTTCACCCGCTATGAGGTCAAGGGACCTGACCCTGTAGCCCCAGCACACCGGCCCTCCAACTCCCAGCCACTCACCTTGCATGAACACCAAGTGAGACCTGTATTGAAGGCTGGGAATTCCAATGAAGCTGCAGGTCCTGATGGGGTGCTGGGGATAGTGGTAAAAACCTGTGCTGACCAACAATCAGAGATTGTAATAAGGATTTTTAACATCTCCCTGCAAACAGCCAGCATCCCATCTTGTCTGAAAGCAGCCACTATCATTCCAGTCTTGAAGTAAACAGCAATAAACAGCCTGAATGACGACAGACCCATTGCACTAACATCTGTAGTGATGAAGTGCTTCAAGAGACTGGTTCTTCAACAACTCAGGTCATGCCTTCCATTAAACTTCAATATCAGTTCTCCTACAGAGGAAATAGGTCAACAGGCGATACCATTGCTACTGCCTTACATTCTGTAGAGAGTCAGAGAAACCTGGAAACTACGTCAGAATGCTTTTCATAGATTACAACTTTGCTTTTAACCCCATTTTGCTGGACATCCTCATCGAAACGTTGACTTACTTGAATTTCCTTTCTCTCACCTGTGATTGGATTAAAGAGTTTCTGACGGACTGGCCACAAACAGTGAGAGCTGGGTCTTTCACATCCTCCTCCCTGAAGCTCAACACTGGCTCTCCTCAGGGCTTGTACTCAGTCCCTACCTGTACTCGTATACATACGACTGCATATCTTCTGATCCATCTAACATGATAAAGTTTGCAAATGATACCACCGTACTGTGTCTTATTACAGGAAGAGATAAATTAGCATACAGGAAGGAAGTCCAGAAGTTATCCACATGGTGCTCAGAAAACAACTTGCATTTAGACACCAGCAAGACAAAGGAGATGGTGTTAGACTTCTGGAAGCAGAGGAACCTGCCCCACTCTACATCAAGGGGAGCTGTGTGGAGAGGGTCTCCTCTTTCAAATTTCTGGGAGTCCACCTTAGCCAAGATCTCACTTGGAAAAGTAACACGATCCAGGTGGTCAGGAAGGCTCAACAGAGACTCCATTTCCTTAGGGTCTTGCGGGAAAATTAGGTGGAATGACTTCCTTTTACCGGTGTATGATAGAAAGCATCCTTACATATTATGTTACAGTATGGTATGCTTGACAGCCACAGACAGAAAGGCATTACAGAGGGTGATGAGCACAGTACAAAAAATTATGTGCTGTCCCCTGACATCACTGGACGAAATCGCAAGGACCCGCTGCCTCAGCAGAATGAGGAAAATCCTCAGAGATGATTCACACCCTGGTCAGTATTTCTTTACTCTCCTAACATCGGGCAGAAGTTATAGAAGCATAGCCAGCCGTACAATAGACTGAAAAATAACTTTTATCCGTGGGCTGTCAGACTTCTGAATGCAACATAACACCACAATTAAGTTTAATATGATAGATTTGCAGGGCCAGCGCAACCTGCAACATGTCCATACAGGTGTAATATAATATAATGTTACCTACACATAGGTATATGGGAATGTGTGTTAGTTATTACTTATTTGGGTTTAAGGATTCTATTTCATTTACTGAGTTAATGAGATGTATTTTGTGGGTTTTGGGGGGGGGCTGCACCAAAGGAGGCTCATTCAATTTCATTGTACACATGTTGTGCATTGGTAATAAAGGTTTGATTTGATTTGATTATATTGCTGCTATTTTGAATTAGACAAAGAAAAATTATCTGAAGTTTTTGAAATCTTCAGAAAGGGTTTTTCATTAGGAAATAATTATCTTAAAGTGCCTATTAAAGATTCTGCGCATACTTTCTAATAAAACCATATTTTTGTGACTGTCTGTAAGGTCTTTTCTTCTTCCAGACTATCGTCGGCAGTGCTTTTCTTTATCTCTGCCTCGGAGGCCTCGGCCTCTAATTTTCTTAGAGGTGATCTATCTTTGATTAAGCCAAATGTACAAAGGATTCCAATTGCTATAATAGGTTGAAGATTCTTTATTTTTAATGCTTGGGTTAGTTTGTCCATTTCGCGCATTGTAAGATTTTCTGAATAACCATAAGATCAGTGGGGATAGAGGGTAGTTTCCAGCACTGGGCAAATGCCAGTCTGGCGCGGTTAAGATGTGGATTGTAATATACTTTGACTTTTGGATATTTGTTTATCAAAAATTCCTAGAAGGAAGGACTCTGGTTTGTACTCAATTTGTTCCATGGTTATTTCCTCTAGCCAGTGCCTAATTTTTTGCCAGTACTTCTGGGTTTCCTTGCATGACCACCACATGTGAAAGAAGGTACCTTCTATGTGTTGACATTTCCAACACTTGGGGCTCGTGTTGGGGTGCATCTTCGCCAATCTCGAAGGGGGCAGGTGCCATCTATAAAACATTTTATATAAGTTTTCTTTATAAGCTGCTGATTTCGTGATCTTAATGTTCCTGTTCCAGATCTTTTCCCATTCTGCTAGGGTAATGCTCCGACCCACATTTCTGCTCCACGCAATCATATTTCCCTTGACAATTTCTTGTTCTAGTTCTGTTTCTAATAAATATTTGTAAAATTTAGATATATTTTTTTACTTGGTCCTAGTAGAATTTTGTCTAGGGTCTGTAATTTATTGTAGATTCCGAATTCCTTAGTGTCTTGTTTGTATTTACTATGAATTTGAAGGTACACCCACTGATCAATTATAAATCCTCGCTCTTGCAGTTCTTGTTGTGTTTTCAATTTTCCTTGTGGGTCTAATAAATTTTCGTACTTAATCATTTTGGTTATATCCAGATTATTAGGGTGTACTATCGCCCATTGGAGATAGCCAAATCGGTATTTTTAAATAAAGCTTTTTACGTACTTTTTTTTCCAATTAGTTAATAAAGAGTCCCTGATAAGATGCCTATGGAAATATGATTGCCTGGGTTTCCCAGATTCCCACAGAAAGGCATGCCATCCTTTCTGCATATCGTGGCCTTCTAATACTAGTGTTCTTTTGTTGGTTAGATTCACCCAATCCTTTATCCATAGGAGGGTGGCTGCCGCGTATGATATATTTCCCAGTTTGGCAAGGCTAACCCTCCTCTGTTTTTCAAATCTTGTGGGCTTTTACATTAATCCTAGCTTTTTCCCCTGCCAAATAAAATTCAATGTTATCTTGTTTAGTTCCGTAAAAATTTTTTTTATTTAGTTTAATTGGTATTGTCTGGAATAAATATAGAAATTTTGGCAGAATATTCATCTTAATCAAAGCAATCCTGCCCAATAAGGAAAGTTGTAAATTGCTCCAAAAATCTAAGTCTTTCTTAGTTTGTTGGAGAAGTTTATCATAATTGTTTTCTTTTAACGATTTGCTTTGTGGAGTTAGCCAAATTCCTAAGTATTTAATTTTTTTGTCACTTGTATTCCCATTGTTGTCTCTAGCTCTTTATTCTGGTCTCCTGTTAAATTTTTAGTCATTAATTTTGTTTTTCCCCTGTTTATTTTAAATCCCGCGACTTCTCCAAATCGTTCTAGTTCTTCTAATAAGTTGTGTCCTTTTTCTATGGGCTCCTCCAGAAAAAAAAACAAATCATTCAAGTCGAAAGCCTGTACTTTATATTCTTCTGATTTGATCCTCAAACCTCTAATTCTCAAATTTTGCCTAATGTACGTCAGAAGAGATTCTAGAGCGAATATGAAAAGCAGAGGGGAGAGAGGGCAACCCTGTCTTACCCCTTTTTCTATTTTTATCGGGCCAGTTTGTTCCCCATTTATTAGAATGTTTGCCTGTTGAGTGTGGTAAATTGTAGTGATGACATTTTCAAATCTGGTGCCAAGATTCATATTATATATTTTTTGAATTAAGAAATGCCAATTTAAATTGTCGAATGCTTTTTCAGCATCCAAGAACATAAATGCAAATTGTTTTTCTGGGTGGGCTTCATAGTATTCTGAAATGTCTATCACTGTTCTTAAATTATTCTTAATTTGTCGAAATGGGAGAAATCCGTTATATATATATTAGTATTTAAAACCTGTTTTAATCTATTGGCTATTATAGAAGAGAATAATTTATAATCTGCATTCAGGAGCGAAATTGGTCTATAATTATTAATAAGTCTGTGGTCAAGGTCCTCCTTCGGGATCAGCGAAATTAAGGCTCCTCCACGAGTCCGGCATCTTGGCTGCTAACAGTACCTCATTAAATACATCCAGCATCAGTGGTCCAATTTGTTCTATGATAATTTTGTAAAGTTCTACCGGTATCCCGTCTGGTCCTGGTGCTTTATTGTTACTTTGCTTCTCTATTGCTGACTTCAGTTCGGACCATGTTATATTTTGGTTTAATAATTCTATCTCTTCCTCTCCAATTGCTTTGTCATTCGCTTCCTCCAGGTATTTCATTATTTTATCCTCAGAGACTTCTTCTTTTTTGTATAATTTCCCAAAGTAATTAGAAGTGATCTCTTTTTCTTCTCTATCTCCTCTTGCATATTGCCCCCTCATCCATTAATTGGTGTATCAATCTTTTTCTTTCGCTTTCTTAAGTTTGTGGGCTAACCATCTCCCTGGCTTGTTTGCATGCTCAAAGTAGATTTGTTTAGTCATTTTCAGACTAATCTCCAATTTTTCTTGTTCCAGTAAATTTAGTTTGTGTTTAGTTGTTATTAACTGGTTCTGTATTCTTTGATTTTTGGGGTTCTTTTGTAATTGGGTTTCTAAATCCTTAATTTCTTGTTGTAAGTTACTTTGTTGGGCATACTTTCTTTTATTTCTCATAGCATTGTAAGAGATTGTTATTCCTCTTATAAATGCCTTTAATGTGTCCCATATATTTTGTTTCAAGTTAGATCATTATTATTTTCCTTTAAGAAGAAGTTCAGTTTTTCTTTCAATTTATTAGTATATTCTTCTTCTTTTATTAAATGAGTGTTAAAAGTCCATCTTTTCTTTGGTTTTCTTCTACCCCTCCAGGTTATTTGAATTGGGTTGTGGTCAGCCCAATCATTTGGTAAGATTTCGCTATCTTTGATTTCATTAAATAATTCACCGTTTATCCAAGCCATATCTATTCTTGTCCAAATTTTGTGTGGGTTAGAATAATAAGTAAACTGTTCTTTTTGGGGATTTAATTTTCTCCAGATATCTACCAGATTCATTTCATTCAACATATCCTTACATGGCTTAGAGAATTCTCTATTTCCTTTTTTGTTCTTACTCCTATTACTATGATCCTTCCGATAGTCAGCAATAAAGTTAAAATCGCCAATCAGAATAATATTACCATTTTCAAATTCTGTTATTTTTGATGGAGATGTTTAAAAAATTTACCTTGATCATCATTTGGGGCATAGATTACTACCAGTAAGAGTGTAATGCCATTAATCGAGATTTGTACCACCAGAGTTCTTCCTTCAGGGTCCGCCCAGATTAACTCCGCTTTTAAGTCATCTCTCACATAGATTGCAATACCTTTCTTTTTGTGTTTATCAGCTGGTGCTGTAAATAATTTTCCCAGTTTCGGACAATCTAGGCATTTCTCCTCACTTTTCCTAATGTGTGTTTCTTGTATGCAAATTATATCAACATTTTGTTTTATTAGTTTGGTTAGAATCCTTTTCCTTTTAGCTCTTGAATTTAGGCCGTTTATATTAATGGAAAGAATTTTCCTTCCTTCGTCCATTTACTTAAGTCTGCCTCGCTTTTTGTCTCGTAACTCTACGGCTCTCTTCTTGTGATTGATATGGAGTTGTTTCTTCTCTTTCTCATTGTAAGTTGTCTTTCCCTTGAATTTGGACAGGTCTTTCTTCTTTGTTCCTGTGGCGGTTACGCTCTTCCTGCATATTCCTTTGGATTTTCTCCCTAGTGAGTTGATCCTCCGTGGTTGTTAGCTGTTCTAGGAAGTTTTGTGCTTGTTCTATTGAATCTATTTTAATTTTTCTTCCCTTCCACGATATTAGCATCCCTTCTGGGATTAGCCATTTAAATGAGATTTCATTTTTATTTAAGTAATTGGCTAAAAATTTATATTCTTGCCTTATGGCCCTCACTTTTCTTGGAATCTGCTTGAGAATTATGATCTCTTTGCCCTTATATAATATTCTCTCATCTCTGGCCTTTCTATGTATTAGGTCTCTCATGCATCTTCTTGAAAAGCGGATATGGATCTCCCTTGGGCAATTGTGACGTCTTGCATAACTGGTGTTCACCCTATAGATTTCATCAAATTCCTTGAGTAAGTCATCTTTCTCTTTTCCAACTAGTTCAGCCAACAAACCTGCCATTAATTGTTCTAATTCTTCATTTTTGGATTCCTCCACGTTTTGGAACCTTAAGTATGCAGCTGCTCTGTCCATCTCAAGTTGGACCAAGGAATCTTCCATTTCTCTATTTACATTTTTAAAATCTTCCTCAGTCCTTTCTAGGTTTCTCTCCGCTTGTTCCGTCCTCTTCTCTATTTTTTTTATTTTTAATTCAGTTCTTTCCATGGCCAATTGCATTGTCCCGACCCTATCTTCAACTCTCTGTATATCTACTCTCATCTCCTCTTTTAATTTACTCATTTCTTCTTTCAGTTCGCTAATATCTGCTCTGGTCTCATTATGATTCCTAATCATAATCTCCTGCATTCTAGACATTGATTCTTGCATTGATTCTTGCAGGGATAATAATGTCGCTTGTAGGTTGGCATTAGTAACCGTCGGTTGTTTTTCTCCTACCAAGGTCTCTTCTATAGTTTTCTGCGTTGTTGGGAGGCAGTTGCCAGAGTTGTCATCAAGGTCTGGTTGTTCTTCCTTCCTGTTTTCAGGGCCGTGGTTGTTGTGGAAGTCATCTCTGATAAGATTTGTTTTTGCAATTGGACTATGTTAAGAATATTATCCCAAATCACCATTCGATGTATTATGTATTATTCTCTATATTAAATTCAAATACCGGAGTTAATTGTATTTTACCCCTAATAAATCATACTTGTTTAAAGCATACAACCAACTCTAGAATATCTCACTCTATATATACTTTTTGTCCTATAGTGTATATTAATATTTAAGATTCCATTTTATCTGAGACAACCCTATTAACAGTCCTTAAAATTTTTATATATCCAAGAGAGTCTAATCTGTAAACCTTAATAACTGTAACAAGCAGTTTGCCTTTATACTTAACTATTATAGAAAAAAAGGAAAGAACAAAGAGAAAGGGAGAGAGAGAAAGAATGCAGGAAGAAAGGGGTCTTTTCAATTTTAGGGAATCACAAAGCACGTATCTGTAGGATTAGTTCCATAGAAAAACAAATCTGAGTTGGGGTTGGCGTTCTAGTCTTATCGTCTCTCCTCCTGGGCGCACCAAGGAAGCAGGGGGAAGAAGTGCTGACTAATTGCTGTCAGCAATCAGCGATCAGTCTTGGCCAGGCTTCCGTCTGTCTCTTCCTTCTTCTTCTTCCCTCCTGCCAGCAATTGTCAATCCACAGTCACTTTGGGTATCTGCCTCAGATCGATCACTTTAAAAATCAGTTTTGTAGGCAGTAATGCTAAAAGGAAAGGATCTTGCATATAAAAGTCAGTACGTCGTTTTCTGGCTCTCTACCTCTCGCTCTGCCCTCCTTCGCAGCTAAAATCCTCTCCTAATCTTCTAGCCTTCTCACGCGCTGATCCGAGATGGCAATCCACTCCTGAGCTTCTTGAGTTCCCACCGCCTTTTTCTCTCCTCGGCAACGCTCCAATCCACACTTTCACTCTAAGTGTCGAGCCACTCTATCCCCCTTTCACTTTTCAAACTGCTTTTCTGGCCGCTTATCTCCAGCTTCCACCACTGTTACTCACAGTGAAACAGGGAGAATCAGACCGATCTCTCTCGTGGCTTTGTAGTCCTTCTTCCCTTTTCCGCTCAGACCCTTCAGGCAGTCACTTTTTGCTTCATCAGTTCAGTGGCAGACCGGACTTTGGGGCCGCCATTAGCTGGCAGCTGGCTCAATCGCGCTGGTCTCAGAGGCTCTTCCTTCGTTGCTGGGGAGTTGCCTACCCCCAAACAGCAACCCGGGGGTCCTCTATTCTGACACGAAGCTCTACGGGTTTCGTGTATCCACTGGGGATCCCTCCAAACGCGAGAAGAGGTGTTCGAAAGCCCCAGCTGGGCTTCTCCACCTCTGGACGTCCCTGTCCTGCCACCGGAAGTCCTCTGCGCATACTTTCTAATAAAATATACCATCTACTGTGTTTCTCAGAAAATAAGACTGCGCTTGGGCTTCTTTTCAGGGAGATCTCATTTTTTACATGTACAGGAGTCAGCAAGTTCACCGGCCCCACCCTCTCCTTCCCACCACTTGCTTGCCTACGGCCTCAATGACCCAAGTTCTCTGTGCACCTTGGCCTCTGCCTGCCCTGCTGGCTGGCTCTGCTGCTGGCTGGCCATCGAACAACTGACTGTGCTGCTCTGACGGGCTCTTCGCCCTCCTGGCAGCACTGATTTGGGCTGTCCTGCTGGGCTGCTCCTGCCTAGTGCAGGGTGAGTTGTCCCAGATCTATGATCTGCCAGTGGAGCTGCACTGCCCGCACCTCATACATCCAGCATAAGAGCTAGTGTCTACCAGGACCAGGGCCTGAAAAGTGCTCAGAGCTCAGCTCGTAGCCTGAAGCCTGCAGCACCGAGTAGACCTGCAGGAAGGCGCTCAGCAGCCGGGAAGTGGCAGCAGGTGAAGTGGCATGGCTGTACCAGTGGCCACTGGCAAAGGGCCCTGGCAGGCTAACGGGGGGGGCACTCCAGAGGTTGTAGATCTCGCCTGACTTATCCCGTGTCAGGCAGGAGTAGCCTAGCATAGTGCCGAGAGCAGCACTGCCAGGAGGGTGAAGAGCTCCTGTGAGGCCAAGCAGCAGCATGAGCAGTTGCTCTTGCCAGTTGCTGCAAGCAAGTCATGAGCGAAAAAAGCGAAAAGTAGGACTCAGTTCTTTCTTGAAATGTGTTTGCAGCAGCTGCTGGATATGGAGTGGACAGCCCATGCCTCTGCCTGTGCCATCCATGCATGTTTTGGAGGGGAAATAAAATTAAACCCTGCAATCTCTCACTGCTGTGCAAACCGGAGTAAAGGCAATACCGTAGCAGTTGTGACTTCTCACTTCCAAAACATGCAGGAATGTGATCTGAATAAAACCCGACTTGACCTGCTGTTGAAATGCCTCCTGGCTCTTTCCTGAAGGGAAGGTGGCTCTTCTCTGCATTTAACCACTTTCTGCAGTGCAAGAGATAGTGGGCAAGTCCTGCTTTTCAGTGTAATAGCAGCTTGCTTGCAGCAACTGGGACTGCTGCAGGCAGCACCAGCAGCAGGTGGAAGCTTGCTTCTCCCCCTGCTCTTCTCCTGTTAAGCCCAGCCTAGCCCTCCACCCAGCAGCTAAGGATGAAGGACTCACCCGCCTCTTTCTGAGGCCTCTCAGGAAACACGGCATGCAAACAAAGCAAAGTGCCATGAGTCCAGGCATCTTTTCCCATTCCTTTCTTGCCCATTCTCCCTCCCTGGGAACTGTGCAGGGGGAGGGGAAGCCCATCAAGGGGATTCTGGCAAGACACTCCTGGGGAATGGATGAAGCAGCCCAGAATTTTAAGGCAGAAAAGAGAAGGGGAGGATTTCAAAGGCCCTGGAGAAAAAGAGCAAAGCTCTTCTGCTTGCCGTGTAAAGAGGGTGCTGAGGCCAACCCTGCAGGAAGCAATCTGCTCCTCCATGTAAAACCTCACAGTGGAAAGAAGGGAGAGAGTGAGAGATCAAACTTGTGTGTGTGTGTTTTTGTGTATGCATGAGAGACACAGAGGTTTGATCGGATTATCCTCTGCCTCCACCAGTGCCAGTGCTATCCCAATATGTTTTAGAAGGGAGATAAAAATAAATCATGTAGTCTTTTGCTGCCGCCGTGCAAACCCCAGCATGGGCAACAGCAGCTGCGCCTTCTCCCTTCCAAAACACACCAGGATGTAATCTGAATATTAACAGCAGCATCAGTGAAACACTTCCCAAAAGGGGAGCAACAAACGGGAAAGACATCCGGACTCGCAGTGCTTTGTTTTTGATTCAGGCACTGCTGCTGACTTGGTACCAGTAGGAGCAGCTTTTACACTTTATTTTTTGTATGCCATGTCTTCCAAGAGGTCTCATGAAGAGGTGGGCAAGCCCCTTGTCCTTAGCTGCACAACTTCTCTCCCTCCCCCTCCCTCCATTTCTCCTCTGTTTCAGCCCAGCCTACCTCTCTTTGTCCCTCTAATGAGGGAGGCTAATTTCAAAGGGGATGGGAGGGTTGGGACAAATCTACAAGAAACAAACCCTTCCTTCCATGCTGGGTTCCTGTGAGCAAACCCGGGGAGCAGTCAGTGAAGAAGCAGCCTTACTGCAGCGACCACTCTCCCCTTCCTTCCTTCCTTCCTTCCTTCCTTCCTTCCTTCCTTCCTTCCTTCCTTCCTTCCTTCCTTCCTCCCTCCCTCCCTCCCTTCCTTTCTCCTTCCTTCCTTCTTCCAAGGTGAGAGATAAAAAGCCTCATCATTTCCAGCCGCTGTCCTACTACTTGCAGAGCGTGCAGCGGAGTTGGAGCAGCAGGTTGGACAATGGGGGCCGAGTGTGCAGGGGCTGTAACATGGTGCCACCCTGCCACTATTTCTTGTGTTTGGCTGGGCAGGGGTCAGTCATGCAAAGGCCGGGCCGCTGGGCACCACCCTGAGCAGGTGCCGAGCTGGAGGCGGGGGAGGGTCAGTTCCCTTGCACGGTTGCCTTCCGCTGTTTCTCATCAAATATCAGTGTGTGTGTGTGTGAGAGAGAGAGAGAGAAACGACAGAGAGGAAACCCTTTCAAACAGCATTCCTGCAATTCAGCTGGTTCAGCTAATGCACAGGTCGTGGTTAAGGGGTTGAGCAGTCCTGAGGTGACCAGGGAAGGAAAGGACTGCATCCTGTGCTAGCCATGCCCACTCCCTTCACTAGGGCTTATTTTTGGGTTACGGTGTATATTAGTCCCACCCCACCACAATTAGGCTTGTGCTTATGTTTTGAGTGGATCATATTGTTGGAGAAACACGGTATTTTAAAAGTAGATTTCTTCCGTAAAGTACTGTAATGATGAAACTCAGCATCAAAATCCAAACTGCATTCTAGAAGGGCCCAAATACATCTATGATTCTAGAGTCTTTTGCATTACTTAGAAAGAAATGATTGCATTTTCTTCCTCTCCAAATAATATATTAATGAAAGAGATGGAAATAAAACACATCTCTTCCTCCTTCTCATGTCTCTTATCTGCTAGACAGCTAATTTATTCCTATTTCTGAATATTTAAAATGGTACACGTATTATGTATGTTGCATAATTCCCCATCCTTTCCAGCTTTGCAGACCAGGGTAGAGGAAGAGGAGATGATTCTGTGTGAGTGTGAGTGTCCACTGCTCACATGAATGGGGATGCATGTGTATGCTCACCTACTATTTCTGTCACCTGATTCCAAATGGCCCGATAGTAGATCGTGGCCCAGAGGTTGGGGACCCCTGCTATATGTATATATTCAATAATATATTCTGTTTGTTTTTATGTCTGTCTCTCTCAGAAGTTCTACCTCTTTACAAATAACAGCAAGTACAGGTAGTCCTCAACTTACAGACATTTGTTTATGACCATTCAAAGTCACTATAGCACTGAAAAAAGTAACCTATGACTGTTTTTCACACTTAGTACTGTTGTAGCATCCGTTTGGTCACATGATCAAAACTCAAATGCTTGGCAATTGGAATGTATTTATGATACCTGCAGTGTCCCAGAATCATGTGATCACCTTTTGCAACCTTCTGACAAGCAAAATCAAAGGGAAAAACATATTCATTTAATGACTGTTACTAACTTAATTGCAGTGATACTCTTAACAATTATAGCATGAAAGGTCATAAAATGGGGCAAAACTCATTTAACAATTGTCTTGCTTAGCAACAAAAAGTTTGGATTCAGTTGTGAGTGTAAGTCAAAGTAAAAAGAAATCACTTTAAAAAAATTTTTTTTTTAAATTTCTTTACATCATTGAGTGTACAGTGTGGCTCCAGGTCATTTAACATTTCAAAAGCAGGCATAATCCTTATTTCATATTCATATTATTAATTTTCTCATCTGATTTAGTATTATTGCATATTACCACCTTTTATTATTTGATATTCTCATATATTGCTTTGTATCAATCTCTATATTTTTAATATCATTTTTTGTGTTATATATATTCTCTTAATAGTCATATTTGCAAAGTTTAACAAATTATATCATTAATCATTCATATATTTATCTTAAATTGTATTATCCAATATTTATCCCCTTTTAATGTTAGTTGTACCATTGTTATATTTTTAACACAAGTCCCTCTCTAATCTCATTGCAATGCATAGGTCGTATTTTCCATCTTGTATTCATTTAATAGGCTATACATTCTAATAATAATAATATGTATATTTTTGTCTATTACTATACCTTATATATATCTATATTTCCCCCCCAGATTCCACATGGCTTTCTTTCTCCCATAATATCATATTAATTTTACATATATCCCATTAGCAGTTACATATCTTGAATAATAACCTTATAATAAAAACTTAATTTCATATTTATTCCAATGAAAATATTCAGCCTTGTATGTCTTCTGGTTAACAATTTACATATCTTTAATAAATATTGATTTCCCATTTTTTCCCATTTTATCAAAATTAATCACAATATAAATTCATATAACACCTGTTCATGTGGAATCTCTATCCTTCCCCTCTTCAGCCATCATCTATTGCTCTTCTTGCAATATTTATTAATCTCTTTTATTTTGCCTCCCATTTTCTATCATTTTTGACCCTTTCTCTTGTTCATTCCTCTTTCTTCTGTTATATTCCTCTGTTTCTCTTCTCTTCTCTTCTCTTCTCTTCTCTTCTCTTCTCTTCTCTTCTCTTCTCTTCTCTTCTTACATGATTTTGCCGCTGTCCTCTCAGAAACCTCTCTCGGAATTTCTCTTCTTTGTTTTTTAACTCTTCAGAATTTCCTTCCCTGGATTTATTACCTCAATCATTAACATTTTAAATTTTATTTCTTTTTTTCCCTTTCCCTTTGTTTGTTGTTCCGTCTGCTCTGCCTTCCTAGTTTCTTGTCTGTTTGGCTCTTCCTCTACCTTGCACTTCTTGCTTTTCTTCTGTAGTTTGTGTCACCATTTTTGAATTTTCTTCCATATTCTGTATTTTATTCAGTAAGTCCTTAACGCTTTTGTTCATCATTTCTCTTACAGTTTGCAATTCCAGCACTATTTCTGCATATTTTGCTCATTTTTATTGCTTGTTTTATTTTTTTATCCAATTATCCAGAGTCTTTATTTAAACCAACAAGTTTTTCCCCATCTGTCAGTCTGATATCCACCAACCTTTGTATCCCAAAGTCCATCAGTCTATTTCTTTTCACATGTCCAAATCCCAGGGGAAATCTTCAAGTATTCCTCCACCGATTTAAATTCAATATTCCAGTATTTTCTGAGGTCTTTTAACAATACAGTTCCTTTTATTTTCCTTTAATTTCAACTTTAAATAAGTCAGGTTGTCAGGATCTACAGGATTTTTCTTTTAGCAGCAGGTGGTGCTCTTATATTAGCTTACACTTTCCACCTTTTTTTTACTGTTTCTTTAATCTTTTGTCAAGTTTATCAATATTTTCAATTGTTAGTTATTATATTCTTTTTTTAGTCAATTACAGCATTTTAAGTAATGCCTATCCAACGTCAAATCCTGTGTAATCACCAGTTCCAATTTTATAGATTCTTTTTTGTAAAAGTTTTCCCTTTGAATTATTTCCCTTCCGTTTCAGTTTTAAGGATTAAGTTCTTTATTTTTTCCAAATTATTTCCCAAATTCTTCTCTAACTTTTAAAATCGCTGCCAGTCCCAATCTTTATGAGTTCTCTTTCCTGTTGTTTTTATCGGGGTTACCTTTAGTAATTCAGAAGTATTTTCATCCAGTTCACACACTGCTCACTGACTCCTCACTCCAGCACAATCTTAGGTGACTTCCGGCTGTGCTAAAGCTGTGGTCGGAGCAGGGTCAGCGATTGTCCACGGCTTCGCTCCGAGCTCTCTCATTGGAGGGTCCCAGTTGGGACCAGAACCACACTGGAGGGGTGGTGAAGAAAGGGGGACTGCTTGACAGGTAGGGGGGAGCCACATCTGTCCTCGCTGTCAAGGAAAACCCCCTCCGAAGACGAGCTGTAGTGACAGTCAAAATGGCTGCCATGAAGATGGGAGGCAGTCTGAAAACTTAAAAGAAATCCTATTTGTATATAGAGAATGTAGTTTGTATAATTCTATATACAGATTGACAAAGATGTCTTTTTTGTCTTATTGAACTTTTCAATTTACTGTTTTAAATTTATTTTTAGATCGATATTACTAATATCAAAATTAATGTATACATATACATAATTTATATATAAGCAAAATAAATCATCATTCTTTGTTAATTTTGAGCTTAGAAAGATAAAATCTATTGCTGCTACAATTTTTTCTATTTATTTCATTTTATTTATATCCTGCCTTTGAAGGCGCTCGCCTTCCATTCAGAAGGTTGAGAGGCCAATCCTAGGTAGCAAATGTTTCTTTCCTAGAGCACAAGGAAAAATATCTGCTGTGAACTCCACATGTATCAGAAAGGGCATCCTTCAGGTAAACACTCAGCATCTTTCCAGTGGTCCCAACCTTACCCCAAATTAAAAGATTACAAGGTTTTAAAAAAGGAGAAAAAGTGTCTGGCCTTTATTATTTTTACAAGTAATTCAATGTGGCAAACATACCCAACACACCTTCCTCCTATTTTCCCACAACTTTTGTGAGTTGAGTTGGGCTGAGAGAGGGTGACTAGCCCAAAGTTACTCAGCTGGCTTTCATGGCTGGGGTGGACTTGAACTCATGGACTCCCTCTTTCCAGCCTGGTGCCTTAACTACCAGATCAAACTGGCTCTCTAACTTCTCTGATTGCATTTGGCTGTCATTATCTGTTGTTAACATCTCCCCCCCCCTTTTAAAAATATTGAACAGCAGATTTTTAATTTCCTCCTTTTCAGCAAGAGAGCCCCTAAGCCAGGGGTGGGCAAATTACGGCCCGCAGGCCACATCCGGCCCGTTGGTCTGTCCAATCCGGCCCGCCCCTGAAAAAAATTTGCTGGGCGTGGCGTATTGCCCTGCGCCATGTGGCCCCCGAAGCTGCAAAACAGTGCGGAGCGCTCTCGGGGTAGGAAAGAGAAGAAGAACTTTGCAAAGGCCTTGGCTGGGAATTCAAAATCACCTTCGAGTGCGACCTCTCCGAAGGTGAGTCCCCGCCGATCCCCCTTTTTTTCCGGGGCTTCAGGCTTAAACTTTGCAAAGGCAAAGTTTGCAGGCGGGAGCGTCTTCCCGCCGAGGAGTGGGAAGGGTTCCGCCCGGTGGGCGGGCTGCTTGGAGCGGGCTGCTTGGAGCCACCTAAAGCTAGGCCACTGCTGGTGGAGCCTTGCCCTGCCTTGGTGTCCCGTTTCCCGGCTCGGTGGTCCTGTTCGGGCGGCACTTTAAAAGCCTGCTCCCAGCACTCGAGCAACTTCCCAGCAACTTACGGCTTCCTTTTTCCTTGCGGGTGCTCACGCTTGGCCCCGAGCGACACGGCGGAGGGAAACCCGGAGCTCCGCTGGCTCGCCTTCTCCAAGCAGCCCACCCGCCGGGCAGAATCCTTCCCGCTCCTCTGCGGGAAGATGCTCCTGCCTGCAAACTTTGCCTGTGCAAAGTTTAAGCCTGAAGCCCCCAAACCGAGCAACTTCCCAGCAACTTGCAGCTTGCTTTTTCCTCTCGGGCGCTCGCGCCTGGTCCCGAGCCGCGTGGCGGAGGGGAAGCCCAGAGCACTGCCGGGTCGCCTCCTCCAAGCAGCCCGCCCGCCCGCCGGGCTTCCCCTCCGCCGCGCAGCTCGGGGCCAGGCGCGAGCACCCGCGAGTTAAAGGAAGCCGAAAATTGCTGGGAAGTTGCTCGGTTTCCGGGGCTTCAGGCTTAAACTTTGCAAGGCAAGTTTGCAGGCGGGAGCATCCTCCCACCTAGGAGCGGGAAGGGTTCCGCCCGGCGGGCGGGCGGGCTGCTTGAGGAGGTGACCCGGCGGCGCTCCGGGCTTCCCTTCCACCGTGCGGCTTGGGGCCAGGCGCGGCGCCCGAGAGGAAAAAGCAAGCCACAAGTTGCTGGGACCGCCACGCGTGACTCAGGGCCAGGTGCGGCGCCCGAGAGGAAAAAGCAAGCTGCAAGTTGCTGGGAAGTTGCTCAGGTTTTGGGGCTTCCAGGCTTAAACTTTGCACAGGCAAAGTTTGCAGGCGGGAGCATCTTCCCGCTACGGAGCGGGAAGGGTTCTGCCCGGTGGGCGGGCGGGCTACTTGGAGGAGGCGCTCCGGGCTTCCCCTCCACCATGCGGCTCGGGGCCAGGCGCAAGCGCCTGAGAGGAAAAAGCAAGCCGCAAGTTGATGGGAAGTTGCTCGGGTGCTGGGAGCCGCCGTCGTGATGAGCGGCTCGTCGGGCGTGTACGCGAGGAGGAGGGCTTTTAAAGTGCCACCCGAGCAGGACCACCGAGCTGGGAAACGGGGCACCAAGGCAGGGCAAGGCTCCATCAGCAGTGGCCTAGCTTTAGGTGGGCTTGGATGCCCCTGAGCGCGGTTTGCTGTTTGTTCTCTCCTGGAACTCGAGTTTGGAAAGCGTGGAAAGTAGTAGCAGGAGCAGCTTTGCTGTTACTTTTTCTTATATATAATATATATATATATTATATATTATATATATAACATATATATAACATATATATATATATTATGAAGGGCCCATTATAAAATGCAGCAAATTATATATAAGAATAATATTCTTATATATAATTAGCTGCATTTTATAATGGGCCCTTTATAATGGCCTTTTATAAAATTGGTTCAGCCCTCGAACACAGATCTGATTTTCCATATGGCCCCGACAGAAATTAATTGCCCACCCCTTATTTCCAGCCAACAAGCATATATTTTGTTGTTTCTCCAAGCGATTTCAATTCTAATTTCTTATTTCTTCTGGCCCAGGATTTCTCACGATCTATATTGCACATGCATACTATCAGAGTTTGTTGTAAAAATCAAATCCAGAAAGCACACACAGATAACTGATTCAGCAGGATTCATTAACTTCTTTGTATACATAATAATACATGAAGTAAATGTACAATACTAATGGCTGATTCTTCAAACATGGTAGTAGTTATAGGCAAAAATAAAAGCAGAGGAGAGAGCAGTTTCAGTTTTGATTCAAAATTGCAGACAAGTCCAGACTAGTTTCTTAGAGCTGAGAGCTGCAGAGCCACAACCAAGCTTGTTCAAGTTTCAGTTTCCAATTCAGCTCCTACTGGCTGATCTGTTGTCATGCCTATTCATTGGCTGACCTTGTTACCATGTCTCTGCCAGTTCATGGATATTCTCACACACACACCTCTCCTCTCCTCTCCTCTCCTTTCTCTTTTCCTTTCCCCTTTCCATTCCTTTCCATCCATCCAGCAAAAGTGTTGTAAAATACAATCCTTCAACTGTTGTTCCAAAGGTGCTTTTTTTCAGGAGACAACTGGACTTTTTGGTTTTTCTTTGAAGATGTTTTGCTTCTCATCCAAGGAGCTTCTTCAGTTCTGATATGATGGTGGGTAATAAAAATACTACAACCTTTGATTCCAAAGTAGCTTCCTGTTTGGAAGTGTAGTTTGCATCCTTCTAGAGAATCGTGGAGGCAACATGGATGTTTGTCTGTGTCCTCAGCTAACCTGAGTGGTGCAAATGGCTGTGGAGTTACTAAGGTAACATAATGTGAGGTAACGTAATGTGAGGCAACTGGCAGTTGGAACAGAGTTCTTTTCAGGTGGGGAGGGGGAATAGAACTCCTTAGCATCAGAGCATGTTAATTACTATATTAAGAAATGTACTAATGATCTGATTGTCATTTTGAAAAATCCTTCCTTAGCGAGTACCTAGAAGCCAAGAGAAACATAGGTGCCAAATTTCAAGTTTGTAGGCTTTATGGTTCTGGAGATCTGATGATGCTGCGTGAGTGGTATTTCGCTTTTAGATAGATGACAGACAGACAGATAGATAGATAGATAGATTGATTACAGGGCATGAGACAATCTTGGCACACTCTTTTCCCACTTTTTATACCTTTAATTACTCCATTTTCCACTCTAATTCTTGCTTTCTGGTTATAATACAATAAGATGAGGTGGTCGCATGTTGTTGTGGTTAACCAGCAGCAGGTGCGGATGGCTGAGGAGAGCGAGGACTCAGATGAGGGGCCAGGACCATTAGGGAATGGACTGCTGCCTTCAGAGATTGTGCGGGCTGGAAGCAGTGGTGAGGAGGTTCCCGAGGAACCTGTGCCAAGTGCACGTGCGCGCAGGATTGCTTGTAGGAAAGAGCAATTACAACAGCACGGGTGACTTGGGAGTAAGGCGGCAAGATAATGGTCCCTCCTTCAAGAAGATAAAAGCCAGCTGTGAAACTAACGTTTTTTGCAGAAGGCAAAGACATTTGAACTCAGCCTCGTGGACATTACAGTTGGTATTTGAAGACTTTTGTATTGTCAACTATTTCTTACCTGCTGTGTTTTGGCAGACTTGCAAAAACTTGGCAAGGTTCTTTCTTGTCAGAACTAATTAGTTGGAAGCAGCCTTTTATCTGCGAAGAAACAGAATTCTTAGCTGAAACATTAAAAAGGTTGCACTGCTGTCTTTGTCTTGTGTTTGCTCTCTTGGAACCAGGTTTTGGTCAGAACACACGCCCTGATGTCGTTAGCTTTAGATGGTTAAAAGCCTGGACACTTTTTTCTAGTGCCAAAATTGTAGTTAAATAGGTGCTGTTGTGCCTCTTTGAGGAGTGCCTAATCCAAAGGAACATGCCAGTGTAAAAAAAAAAATCACTTTGTGCCAGCCATTTTAGTTTTCAATCACATCAGCTAGATTGAACTTTAAGATAGAATATGTTAGATTGAGATCTTGGTTCTCCTCTGTTAAAAGCATAATGTATTTGTATATGTATGTATCTATGTATTTAGACAGTGATCAAGAAACACTACATTTAAACTAAAAGTCTTGTGTGTGCATCTGTATCATTTGGAGATACTGATTTTCAAATTTCGTTTTTATTTCATGCTAACAACTATGAATAGGAAACAGGTATGCTTCTTTTTCATAGCTTATTGTGTGTCCAACAACAACAAAGATTTGCCAATACCAAGTAATGGAAATTGCTCAAAATCTCAGATGTTTGCATATTGTGTTTCATATTGTTGATCTGTGTTGAGGTATTCCCCTTTAGGAGAATGAGTGCACTCAGGGAAGCATAATGAGAGTGATATTAAATAACACACAACCAGTACACAGATACACTGAACAGTAAAATGTAGGTTTTACTTCCAGTAAACGGTTAAGCAAAGTCCAACAAACAGTCCAAGTCATACACAATTAAAGCAGTCACTATTCAGTCCAGGGATGATCCAAAATCAAAGTCTAGTATCATAAACAGTTCAGTAAATAGACTCACAGCAATCCAAGAAGAACGACGATCAGCAACAGACAATAGGAAAAATGCAAGAACCAAGAACATCGACCATCAGAACATCTAGCGACTAGCAACTAACAACAGACCTAACAACCCAGGTTTTTACCTCCATCTTATGGCCGTTTGAGGAACCAAACCCAATTACAATTTTATCATTCCCTTAAAGAGACAGTATTAAATGTCTATCCTGGTTTATATATTTCCAATCCAACTGTTAGGTGACTATCAATTCCTAACATTCTCCCCTTTGGGCAGGACAACATATAACACCTTACAGTTTGGGACTTCTGGTTTGAGCCTCTTCATGGACAGACAGAAACCGCAATAGTGCGTGGTTTCAGTCCGTGCTCGCCACTGGAGCGCCCCGAGCCGGCTTGTTTTGGGGCTAAGCCACCCCGTAGAGGTGGTGAAAAGGGGGGAGACTGCCAGCAGGGTTCAGGAGAGCCGTATCTCTTCTCTTCAGCTGGCCATTACTCCCTTTCTCGAAGGCGGTTGCAGCGGTGGTCAGAAATGGCCACCTAAAAGAAGAACTCGACCGGAAAAAAATGTGCAGGAGGAAGATAAGAAGAGAAAGTTTTGGTTGACCGGGTTAAACTGCAAAAGCAACAACTAAGATACCCCGGAATTTAAACTAAAATAAAAGTAACATTGTTCCCAAAGAAGACTTTGAAGCAGCAAAGGAGAGAGAAAAGGGAAAGGATTTGGTTTTTCTTCTTCTTTCCCTAAACTAACAGCTAAGAGATTTAAATAAGAAATTGAAAAAAAATCCACCTTGACATCAATAGGCATTTAAGCTGAAAATAAAATGTCAAAGGGATAATAAAGATTTCTGGATACTTAAAAACTTTTAAAAGCAGGAAAGGAGATAAAAAGAATAAAAGGGTAGGATCTGGAAAAGGAGGAGACTGCTGGGTATTAAAAGGAATTTATAGTAAAACCTCAACAAGACTTCTAAAAGATACATTTTAACTGAAACTTGGCAACAAAATAATAGAACCCCAGGAAGAGAAAATGGAAAAAAGAAACATGAAGAAACAGCTTGGGAGTATCTTGATTATTTGTTGGATTTTTGATTATTGCATTTGAATGACTAAAATCAATCGGGTGGTTGTTTAAAAGTGTTTAAAATGGCACTACTTTTAGATAAACTGAAAATGGAACTTAAGTACAAAGAAGATGCACAAGAAGGGAGGGGTTCTTTTGGCTTCGTATTTCAGTTCTTAGAAATGGAGATCTGGAACTATGAGAAACAACAAGAAATGCCTGCAGAACAAGAAGACTGGGACAAAGAAGAAGCCATCTTTAATGAACAAGTAATTTTTTGTGGGGGGAAAAAGGAAAGGGGGGAAAGAGAATGAAAAGTTTAAGATTTGAAAAAACAACCAAGAAAAGGAAGAATAGTTTGGAAAATAAGTATAATATTAGAAAGCAACAGAAGAGGGGAATACAGAAGAGAGAATTACAAGTAGAGAGACAAGGGGGTAAAAGGGGGAGGGAGAAGAAAAGAGGGAAGAAGGAAAGGAAAAGAAGTTATAAAGGACAGAAACAAGATTTGGAGAAACAGGGCCTATTTAGAGATAATGGGTGAAAATTTAATTGAAAAAGGGATTCTGCAAAGGTACATAAGATAGTATTGTTATATTAGAAATAGAAATAATTTTAGAAAATATGAAATGATTAAAAGTATGATTAAAATGATGGATAAAATAGTTATTGTAATCTAGTGAAATGTTTGTTAATAAATAAAGGAAATAAAACGAATGAGAGAATTGAATTAGGGAAGGATGGAAACATTTTAATTATTTAATGTTTTATAAAATATAAGGGAAGAGTAATAGGGGGAAAAAATTAATTACAGAAAGCTTATAAGTGTTCCCAAGGAAGTATGATATTTAATTGAAAAGGAATGTTAAAGAAGTTAAGACTTTAATGAATATTAATGATAGAACTGAATTGGAATGGAATGAGTGTTTTAATTACATATATTTATAATCACTTTTAAAGAATATAGTGTGTATTTTAAGAATGTACCAAGCAGAATTTGATTGGAAGTTATGTATTATATTGAATGTTATAACCTCAAGGTATATATTGAAGCTTAAATAAGAGTTGAATGGATAAAATTAAAAGATATAAAGGTGTCATACTCCAATTAGTAACTACAGGAGAAAATTTGTTTAATGAGAAAAGAAAATATGAAATTGAAACAGGACAGACAAAAATATAAATATAATGATTTGAATTGAGATGAGATAATTAAAATAAAATTGAGAAAATTAAGAGAGGAGAAAAACTATTTAGAAAATGTAAAACAGTAATAAGATGTGGAATAGAACATAAAAGTGAGCGTGAAATTGAGTTTGTGTCTGTATGAAGAAGTGTAACCCGGGACCATGCTATTTTCAAAAAAAGATGTTTTATTTGTATTATGGGTATTTTTTGTGAAAACCCAAATAAAATTTTCAAAAAAAAACAGACCACCTTACAGTTTAAGTCCATAATTCTCACAGCAAGCTTTATGCTTTACAGAGCCTTGGGCTTTATTAAAATGATCTGCAATGTTATTCTCTGACATGCAGTACTCCAGTTTAATCATTTTACTTTGCACACATTGTCTCACATTACGATATCTTAGATCAGTGTGTTTTGATCTTGTTTTCACAGCAAGATCGGAAGCCATCTGAATCGCTGATTGGTTGTCTTCATATACAACAATAGAATCTGTTACATCAATTTCCATATCAATCAATAGTTGCTTATAACAAACTGAACATAATAGAGATAAACATGAGAATTCAGCCTCCATTGTTGATAAACTTAGATGATTCTGTCGAATAGACCTCCATCCAATCAACACATTTCCTAAAAATACTTGATGTACTAACAGTACTTGATGTAGATTTATGTGTATTTATGTCTGTAGCAAAACTTGCATCGGCATATGCAGTTCATCCTTAGGCTCCAAATATAATGCATAATGCATCATTTGTTTCAGATATCTTAACACATGTTTAGCAGCTTGCCAGTGCCTTTCATTTGGCTCAGCGTTAAATCTCACTAATTGGTTAACACAGTATGCTATATCTGGCCTTGACCAATTACTGAGATAAGATAAACTACCAATCAAGGACTGATAAATTTTCTTATCAAAAACAGGACTTTGAGCATCACTATGGCTAAACGCCTGGCTCATTGATGTTTTAGCCGGTTTACAAAGTTCCATTTTAAAATTCTTCAGTAACTGGTTAATTTTATCTGCCTGTGAGATTTTGTATCCTTCCCTAGTTTTATTTATTTTTAAACCAAGATATTGTTTAATTTCTCGTAACTGTTTTATTTTAAATTTCTTTTTTAATAGTGAAATTATTTCAGTAGCTTCTTGTTCAGTTTTGGTGATTAATGCTGTGTCATCAGTGAACAATAGCAACAATGAAATTACACCATCACTTTCCATTTTAAATAAACATGGATTGGCCATGCCAGCTACAAAACCTGCATTTGTTAATTCCTTAACTGGTTCCATTCATATTCTGATTGCTTTAAGCCATAAAGACTCTTTTTCAATCTCCAGCAATCAGATGTATTATCATTTGTTTTTATACCTAAAAGTTTCTTTAAATATATAGTGTGTTGCAATGGTGCATGCAGATATGCCGTCTCCACATCTAAATGATTTAGAATGTATTTCTCTTTAGCTGCCCACACTAATGCTTCTCGTAATGTAGTAGCCTTCAGACTAGGCGCAAACACCTCATTGTAGTCGTTTGCTGTCTGATTGAACCCTTGTGCTACTAACCTGGCTTTATGAGTAACAGTTCCATCCACACTAGTCTTTAGTTTATAAATCCATTTATACCCTATGGCATGCTCACCTGGTGGTAACCTGACATTTTCATATACCTCCAGTCTTTGTAAAGATTTCAGTTCCTTATCCATTGCTTCCTGCCAAGCAGCCTGATCCTTAGCAGGATACAGTTTCAGTTCATTATAGTTACTAGGAACTGTATTCACTTGGCATACAACACTAGCCTGATATCTATCAGGTGGTCGTGTTACTCAGGTTGATTGTCTCGGTAGTACAGGGCTTACTGGTGGACTCTCCTGTTCCACCTGCTCCTGTTCTTCTATCTCCTCCTGTGCCTGTTCTTCCTCTTTAATGACTATTGATAGTTTAACTATCTCATCATTAGGGACTACTTGGGTGTCGATAACATCATTGTTAGATTCCTGTTCTAGTTTATGCCACCCAACGTGCTCAAGAAATTTAGCACTAGTGCTACAGTAAACATGAGCTGTGCCTGGATCCCAAAATCTAAACCATCTATGGTTGGCCTCGTAACCTACGAGAAATAATTTCCTAGCTGTATGTTGCCCTTTCAGTCTTACTTGTGAGGGAATATGCACCCATGCTGGAGCTCCAAATGTGTGTAGATAACTTAAATTTGGTTTTCTGCCATGCCAACGAGTGAATGTCAATTCACCAGTTGTTGTGTTCACCACATTGTTTAATACATGGTTGCTACACATTATGGCTTCATCCCACAGTGTTTCAGGCAAACCTGAATCAGATAACATAGTGTGAGCCATGGCTTGTAACGTTTGCCCCCTTCGTTCTACAAACGAGTTATATTGTGTCTTGTAAGGTGCAGAATGCTTATGCTCGACACCAGCCAATTTTAACATTGTTTGGAATCTATTGTTAAAAAATTCAGTCCCATTATCAGTAACTAAAGTAATTACCCTGTGTTTCATTTTTTTGTCTGCAAACCTTAGTCAATTAAGGAAATGTTGGAATGTTTCTGTTTTGTTTTTCATTAGATAACAGAAACTGTACTGTGAGTAATGGTCCATTATACTCAAAACATAGCAGGCACCTCCCAAACTGAGTTTCATAGGACCAGTTATGTCAGCAAACACAACCTCTAAAGGTTCTTTGGTCTTAAACCCATTAAGTCTGTTCGCTGGAATAACCTTGCTTTTCTCCTGGTTACAGACATTGCAGTTTAAATACTTACTATAGGGTTTTAATTTTACTCCATCTGAAAATTCAACAGTTTGTTTCAACATATTGAAATTAATGTGCCCCAGACGTCTATGTAGTAAATGTATACATTCATCATGTGGCTTAACATTGTTATAAACTGAGTTAGCTACCTGCAAGTCATCATGTATAAATGATAACATATAAATCATTCTCTAAATTAGCAGTAACACTTTTACCCTCTTTCTCTATTATACAGTTATCTCCCCTAAAGGTTACTACATAATCAATATTAACTAAAGTCTTTACTGATAACAAATTAAATTTCAGTTTAGGTACAAATAACATATTAAGTGCTCGTTTACACATGAACAATATGCAGTACCTTTACCAGCCGCTTTCATCTTCCATCCATTTGCCAATGATACATGTTGCTTACTCATGGACATCATTACAAACCTCTCCATTTCTAGTAATGCACTGCAATGCTCCACTATCAATTACCCACAAATCATGGTTTACAATTGAATTGCTAGACATAGCTAAATTAACATTCTTCTTAGCCTTCTGGTGATTACCAGTATTCTGTCATTTCCCTCCTTACAGAATCTAGCTATATGTCCCCTAGCCCCACAAGAATAACATTTCCTAACAGTATAGGCAGTTGAAGACAAATCCTCTTCTTGTGGTAGTTTCTCTCTCAGTTGGTCCCTATTCAGCCGTCTTCTTGCCTCTTCTAACAACCTTCCGGTTATGTCAGTCAATGTCAGTTTATCTCTGGTCAAGATTTCCAGTGAAGATACGTGATCATCATAACTTTCATCCAATGAGGAAAGAATGATGTAAATTTGATGCAGTTCTGAAAATATCAGTTCCTCTTCATGTAGCTCTTGAAAAGTTCTTTTCATAAAGTTCAAATGAGCTAACATATCTCCACCTTTCAGAAGACGTGCTCTAAACAGTTTACGTGTAAGATGTATGTGTGCACCTACACTGTCACGAACATAAATCCTCTTCAAATTCTCCCAACACCTAGCAGCAGACTCTTCTCCACGAATATGGATGAGCTGCTGTTCACTCAGTGTTAGTCCAGTTATACAAAGAGCTTGTTCGTTGTTCTGTTTAAAGTCAGCAAGCTTCTTGGCATCGTCCTCATTAGCTGGATCCGAAGCATTTACATCCGGTGGATTCTGAACTGCATTCCATAACCCTTCTCTACACAGAAGTAGACTGCACTTCATTGACCAGGAAACTTAGTTTGTTCCATACAACCGAGTTATCAGTGATAGACTAGTTGACGTGTCTTGTGCCATCTTTACCAGGACAGCAACCCACAATTAAACAGTAAACAGCTGTCTGTTTATGGTACTGTGTATTCACACTAACTGTCAGTTATCTGAGCCTGGGCCCATAACTAGTGTTGAGGTATTCCCTGTGAGGAGAATGAGTGCACTTGGAAATGTAGTGAGAGTGATGTTGAATAACACACAACCAGCACAGATACACTGAATAGTAAAATGTAGGTTTTACTTCCAGTAAACGGTTAAGCAAAGTCCAGCCAGCAGTCCAAGTCATACACGGTTAAAACAGTATTCAGTCCAGGGATAATCCAAAATCAAAATCCAGTATCATAAACAGTTCAGGAAATAGACTCACAGCAATCCAAAAAGTACAACGATCAGCAACAGTCAATATGGAAAAATGCAGGAACCAAGAACATCGACCATCAGAACATCTAGCAACCACTGGTTATATATACAAATCCATAGCAGATACAAACAAGATATCAAAGAGTTTGGAATCTATAGCAAATTACAATATTTAGATAAAATCTTATTAGGATCAAATAAAAAGAATATCTCCAAATTTTATAAATATTTATTGGAGGTAGAATTAGAGCAAGAGATAGTGAAAGGGAACATGATAACGTGGAGTAGGAATATTGGAAGAAGCATTACATTAACAGAATGGGAAAAGATCTGGAATAGAAACATCAAGATTACGAAATCGGCGGCGTACAAAGAAAATATGTATAAAATGTTATATAGATGGCACTTACCCCCTTCGAGGTTGGCGAAGATGAACCCTAACATGAGCTCAAGGTGTTGGAAATGCAAAAGCACTGAAGGAACATTTTTCCACATGTGGTGGTCTTGTAAAATTACCCAAAAATTTTGGCAAAAAATCAGAAAATCGTTGGAGGAGATAACTAAAGAACAAATAGATTATAAACCAGAGTTCTGCCTGTTAGGGATCTCTGATAGATATTTATCCAAAAAGACAAAATATGTAATAATCCATATTCTAACCGCAGCTAGATTAGCCTTTGCTCAATGTTGGAAATTACCTCATACACAGAGCAAATGGTTATTCAGAAAATTTGTGAGTGTGCTGAAATGGATAAACTAACGATAGCATTAAAAAACAGAGTCCTCAACATTTTACGACAACTGGGACTCATGGTATAATTGGCTTACACAGAGACAAATTATGTAAATGATAAAAAGTAACTTAAACATAATGGAAAAGAGGAGTAGATTGGATATGATGAAGAGAAATCCTTACAGACTGTCACAAAAAGATATCATTCGTTT
Organism: Pseudonaja textilis; assembly: GCF_049901715.1. Lineage (NCBI taxonomy): Eukaryota > Metazoa > Chordata > Lepidosauria > Squamata > Elapidae > Pseudonaja > Pseudonaja textilis. Next base: position 56,600,774 of record NC_142008.1, on the reverse strand, counting down.
TTAATTTTATTTCTACCCTATTCTTCCTCCCCTTCCCTTCCCTTCTCTCCCTCTATATCCTTTCTCTTTCCCCCAATCAGCCTTTATCCGGTGTGCTAGGCTGGGTGTTTTCCTTCTTTCCCCCTACCCGTTTTTCTTTCTACTTTGTAAATGTATTGTCGATGTGTTTTTAAATTGTAAATTTAATAAAATCTATTTAAAAAAAAAAAGAACATCTAGCAACTAACAACTAGGAAACCAGGTTTCTGGCTCCATCATATGGACGTTTGAGTAACCACACCCAATTACAATTTTAGCATTCCCTTAAAGAGACAGTATTAAATGTCTATCCTGGTTTATATATTTCCAACCCAACTGTTAGGTGACTATCAATTCCTAACAACCTGTTTTGGGGGATGTACCCTTTACCTGAAGCAAGAACTTTAGGTATTAATAGATAAAATTAAAGTTTTCCTTCATCTAGTATAGGGAGTAGAATGTGGATATTCTTCTCTTATTGACTCTTATTTTCAAATATTAGACTATTGAGTAACTACTGAGATGTGTCTTGATAAGCTGATCATACTCTGTTCTAAACTGTTTTCCATTAAAGAAACTACTCACTGAGGAAGTGAAAAGAAGGAGTAATGGGATATGGATTATAAAACAATAAATATTGATCTTGGTTGCAGATTGGCATGAAATAATAATATTCTTATTCAGAATCTAAATTTCATTCTAAATATTTATAGCATAGTTATGCTATTCTGCAACCAGAAAGGCAGTTAGAGTAGCAATAAAGTTTCATCTTTAGAATCTAAAATGTTGCTGTGCCTTCAGGTGTGTATACTAATGTGGGGTTCATTATGTGGTTAACAGAATGGGGAGTTATTTTCTATTCATTACAGTTGTAATAGTACATGCACCCAATTTTGTACAGAAGATAAATTGGAGACCCATATTATACTGGAGCAAAGCTTCATGAAAAACAGAATGAGGGTAAAGCTCATTTGGATCTTATTTGAAGAACCACTTGTACATGTACTTGGTGGCATAATTTTTCAGTACATCTTTTTTTCCCATGACATAAATAGATGAGTTGTTTGCTTTGCCCCAGAATAAATATCAAAACATATTTTATTTCTACATTCTATATGAATTATTCATTTTTAACACTTAATTTTATATTTTTGTTATTCTCTAGGCCGAAAATTGAGAGGGAAGGCGTTTTACTTTGTTAATGGAAAGGTGTTTTGTGAAGAAGACTTTCTAGTAAGTGTGCTGCAGTCTTTTCCATGACCCTCATCATGGTCAAAAAATTATTTTTCTCAGAAGTGAGAGGATCCTTATTTAACATAAAATGATAGCACAAATGTAATGTTGCTTATGAACTAGGTTGTATGTCTTTCAGTAGTTCCAGGCTAAAGCTTACTTTATTTTAAAAGTAATGTAAAGAGTTAAAAAACCCACTTCTCATCAACTTCCTCTGATCAAGTGTCTCTAAAAATAAGATTAAATGAAGCAATCAGTAATGATGACTTATTTTTCATAAGTGTACTGTGACATTTATTGATAATTAACATACTTAGAGCTACGGGTGCATAAGATACAATCTAGATTGTTGTTCATATGTTCCCATAAGTATACAAAATACTTAACAGAAACACCAAATGTGGCGTGTATTTTCTTGTCTCACTATTTCTGATCCTATGTGCTATGATGCAAACCATGTGATTTACATAGGGACATCTGATACCAAGATGCAAGTATGGAAAGGTGGGGTTTGCATTGTGATATCTTCAAGAATGTTTTATCATTTTTTTTTACCAGATGTCTGTATGTCTACTAAAATGTTTGGGTTTTAGGTATATTTTCTGAGAATTGATGTTTCTAGTTAACAACTCAGATTACTCAGCATTGTTTACCCCAAATTTTTGGAAAAGAGATCAATAATGTTTACATTGTGCTGAGATTTTAACTGGGGATTTCACTTGCTTAATTGCTACACTATATTAGCATTTAGGAAGCTTTTAAAAGCAAGGAAATGAGAATGGCTTTTAAGATTCAAGGTGCTGGAAAAGACCATTTGTTGGTCTGATTTCCTGTTAAAAAGAACATCTTTATACTTAAACAATTTTGTTTTTGTTTTTAACTGCAGTATTCAGGCTTTCAACAGTCAGCTGATCGATGCTACATATGTGGTCATTTGATCATGGATATGGTAAGGGACATTTTATTTATAGAGAAAACCAATAGGGGAAAAGAACAGTGTAAAATAATGCACTAGCAATTCAGTATTACAATTTAGCTTATAAGATTACTTTTTTCAAAAAGTAAAGCAAGCAGGAAAAACTTCTAAATACAGTATATTGATGTAAGCAACTAAGAGAAAATGCAATGAACTAGTCGTACAGGTAGTCCTCAACTTACAATCAGTTGTTTAACAACTGCTCATAATTGCAACAGCTTCTTACCTAAATGAAACATCACACTGACCCCACCCTGATGTCACATGGTTATGATTTGGTTACTTGGTGACCAGTTCATACTTACAACTGGTTTTCAAACAGCCTGCAGACAGAATTGCCATTTCTACTCTTTCATCTTCTATCTTCTCCAGAAAGTCAATGGGGAATGCAGCAGAAAAGATTGCAAGCTGTTGCTCCTTGCTAAAGAGACTCCCTCTTGTCTCAGGAGGGCTGGCTGAGATTTGCCTGCCGAGGGGAGCTGAACTCCTTCGAAAGAATGGAGAAACAGAACTCAGATCCTAAAGATCCTGAAGATGTCAGATATTTCTCTACCCCACAAGATGATGTCAACTTTGCCCAGGCATTGAAGGAAATGTTTTTGGTCTCCACCCAGAAGTGGGATCCGACCGGCATAACAATAGATTTGGGGAGCACATGAATATGCATCAAACGTGCGCTACATGTGCATGCGCGCTACCTGCTCTGGCAAGCATTTACCTTCTCCAACTGATGAGCTGCACTCAGCTGTGCCGCACAAAGCATCTGAGGAGGATAATGCAGTCATTAAAGGACAGCCTACAGCCAGGTGGGTGGGAGGGCCAAACAGCAGACCAAAACCTCATCCCAGCGAACCAGTTCAGTGTCAACTGCTCTTTGGAGCTACCAGTTCTATAGAACCGGACCGAACCGGTAGGATCCGCCCCCTGTCTCCACCAAACATATTCCCTTCAATGCCTGGGCAAAAGCTGACTTTGTCTTGTGGGTGGAGAAATATCTGATATTTTCAGGATCTGAGCTCTGTCCAAAGCCATACCCTTCTGCCAGGTCATGAGAAGGATCTGAAATTGAAGCAGATAATAGAAAGCAGACTAAGATAAGGAGGATGGGATGGCTCAGTTGGCTGAGGAAGGCCACATGTGAATGTTTATCTATTGGGATGAAAAATTCTGCTTGGATTTGGACAGGAAGGATTTTTAGTTACTGAGTAGAGAGCCTCCCAAGATTTCCTCAACTCATCCTGAGGCATCCTGCTCTCTTTAATCTAGGACGCCATCTGCTAATGTGCACAATTACATTAGCAGATGGATGACTGCAACCAGAGGATTGTGGTCATTGACCAAAACAGTGGACTGAGAGAGTCATTGTTTTAAAATCACCCAGCCACTAGTAATCCTTAGCAGTATAGCTAAATTTAGTACCTTATTTTAAAATTCCTAGTCAGAATAACATAGAATTTTTAGTTATTTACTGAATTACATAAGGAAAAATTACAGACAAGAAAAAAGTTGTTTTAAAGAAAAAAAGGGGTCTTTTTGAAGGATTGAAAGCAGGTTGGTAGTAATTGTTTTTTCTGTAGTCCTAATTATTATCTGAAGTCTGTGCCTGTCTTGTTGGATTGCAGAACCAAACCAGACCAAATAGATGTGCAGATGACAGAATCCTGTGTAGAACTATATCAGCATCTCCTTGGGCAGTTTGAGCTTTTTGAGCTGGCACAGAAAGAACATTCTTTGTTGTGCTTTTTTGCTGACGTTTTTGATGTTAGGTGTCCATTTTAGGTCTTGAGATATGATAGAACCTAGAAATTTGAAGGTCTCTACTATTGATACTGTGTTGTCTAGTATTGTAAGAGGTGATAGTATGGGAGAATTTCTCCTAGGTCTACTACTTTCTACGGTTTTGAGTGTGTTCAGTTCCAGATTGTTCCGGTTGCAACACAGGCTAGTTATTCAACCTCCCGTCTGTATGTATGTATGTAATATGTTTATATTAAAATAAAGTAAATAAAGTAGTTAGTACATTAATTTGGAAAACCTTCTTAACTCAAGCAAAATGTTCCTTCCAAACGAATCAGTACAATTCAACATACTGCTTTCTTGACAAATTTAGATGTTTGTTTCTCCCATAGATTCTAACCCTTACAAGCAGCATCCAATAAAGCAACATGTATGCAGAAAAGAATTGACACTTAAAGATATTGCATCATTTTGTATTTTACTCTTGGCATTCATTGATAGTATGGTTTTTATTATTTTAAAAATTAATTTGAATGGTTGATTTGAAATTATTCTTGGAAGTTATCTATTGTATCATAAATTAAGGTCCAGTAAGATAAAGAGCTATGTAAGATTCATAATTGGTTTACATGTTTACCCCAATATGGAGGTTTCTTTTAGTGGCTACTGTTTGCTGTGGTGTTGTATACTAAAAATATTACCATATAATAAAACTACAATTAAACGAAGAGTTTTCACCAATATAAATCCCAGTTGATTACCAAATATTAGACAACATTGCTCAGTTTTATGGTGCAGCCTGTTATTCACATACTTCTAACATGCCAACAATTTAGATTAACATTCATTCAATCCTTTGCATTTTTAGAAATGCATTTTAAAACTACATGCTTTTTTAAAAAAGAAGATAATTTTGAATTTCTTATTGTAGATTTTGCAAGCATTGGGGAAGTCATATCACCCAGGCTGTTTCCGCTGTGTGATTTGTAATGAATGTCTTGATGGAGTGCCATTCACAATAGACAGTGAGAACAAAATCTACTGTGTCCGAGATTACCACAAGTAAGAAAAAAATTAAATTTGAAAAATTGCAATCTATATAATTTGTGTCCCGGTAAGTAATAAAGATTTAAAATATTATTGGTGTTTGATGAAAATGTGTGCATGGGATAGTTGATGGTGGATTGGAGAGAGCTTCTACAAATAGTTAAAATGGCAACAATAACTACAAATGTAAAATCAGGGAAGAAACCTACAACAGTGACATCTTCACCTCTGGGACAGAGATTGATTGACGCAATGTTACTGGCAGAAAAGACAAGTTCCGCCCAAAGTTTGCAGGTAGTATAGTCAACGCTTGCTATGATGCAGGAAATGATGGTTAAAAACCCATGAACTGATAGCGAGGAATCATGAAGACATGAAATTAGAAATGAGAACGGAAATAGGAGGAGTGAAGAATGAGATACAAAATTTGGATAGCAAAATCGGAAAGATGCAGGAGACAATGACAAAAAATGAACAATTTCTAACACAGGAGGGGCAAGAACTGAGGTGGTGGAAAAGAGATTAGTGGAATCGGAACAAAATTGGAAAGTCTTACATTGTGAACTTCGGGATTCTGTGGTGCATGTAGAATTAGAAAAAGCATCATTTTATTTGAGATTCCAGAACATTGTTGAAGATAAAAAGGAAGATCTACATGAAATAATGGCAAATTTGATAGCAACAGCCCTACAGAAAGACAAACAGAAAATTGAGAATGACATCGATGAGGTCTACAGAGTATATACCCATTACACCCAAAGACACAGACTACCCGAGAAATCCACATCAGATTCACGAGAAAGTCGATATGAGACATGTTATACAGCAAGACCAGAGACGAGCCACTGATATATAAAGATCATGAAGTGGTAACGTTGAAGCAAATACCTAGGAGAGTTAGGGAGGAAAGAAGGCTACCAGTTTTTGTCATCTCAGTTAATTAAGAATGGTATATCGTTCAGATGGCTCACCCCAGAAGGGCTCCTAGTAACATGGCAGGATAAAAAATATAAAACTGATACAATAGAGAAAGCGCATCAATTTCACGAACAATATCTGGGACCTGAGGAAGAATGTGAAAGTGGAGAAGATTTAAATACAAGAAGTCAGGAAGAACAACTCTCCAAAGAGAAAGAATTTGCACCAGAGTCAGAATCTCAGAAACTTAGAGAGGATGAGGATAACAGACCAAGTACAAGAGAACCAAGAACAAGGTAAGAAACAAAAAACGCTCTACACAGACAGTAACACGAACAGAGAAATCACCCAATTATCAGTTAATATCAATGGTTTAAACTCAACATTAAAAATAAAACAGTCATTTGAAAAACTCAAAAAACAAAATGCAGATATAATGAATACAAGAAGTACACATCATAGATAAACAGGCAGACCTCCTAAAGGATACCAATTTGGGAAAAATGTATTGGGCTCTTTCAAATCAAAGAAAAAGGGGTATCGTAGTATATATAAAAGATTGGCTGCAACATAAGCAAGTATATAAGGATGATGAAGGGAGAATGTTATTTATAGAAATAATATTAAACCAGAAAAAGATTTTGTTAGTTACAGTATATGCCCCGAATGTAAATCAAAAAGAATTCTATAATAAACTCCATCACAAGATAGTAGAAACTGAATGTATAAGTGTATGTATTGTAGGAGATTTAAATGTTGTTTCAGACAAGGACAAACACTATAAAAGCTCCAAAAAATAAATAAATAAAAATAAAAGGTGACTATTCCCATCTTCTTTTAATAACATGGTGAGGGAATTAAATTTGAAGGATGTGTGGAGAGAACTATATCGAACTAAAAAGCAATATACTTTCTTTTCCGATCCCCATCACTCTTGGTCTAGAATGGATCAGATATGGATGGACCCAGGCTTAATGGAAAACATTGAAAATATAGAGATTTTGTCAAATGTACGGGCTGATCATAACCCTATTCAAATTAAGTGGAAAAGAAAGAGAATGATTGGAAGATGGACATTTAATAATAGTATACTAAAAGATAACGAATATATTGAAATGGTGAGAAAAGAATTGAAAATATTTCTTTAAATAAATAAGAGAGAACATACGTCCCTTCAAAACCTCTGGGATACAACAAAAGCTTACGTGAGAGGTTTAACTATTGGCTATAGTATTAAAAAGAATAAAGAAAAAAGGCAACAACAAAATGTGTGGAGAAAGAAACTTAAAGATTTAGAAGTAAATAGACAAATTGATCCGAATAATCAAAACACTAGTAAAGAAATAGATTTGGTAAAACATAAGATAAATTTAAGTATGCAGGAAGACCTGGAACCCAGAAGTTAAAATAGGAAAACAAAATTATTTTGAAAATGCAAATAAGCCAGGGAGATGGTTAGCCCATAAAATAAAATAAAAAACAAGGAAAAAGAACGATTGTAACTCTCCAAGAAGGGAAAGTATGTACTCAGGCTAAGGAAAAGAAAGATATTGCCAAGGACTTTTTTACAAATCTATGCAATCAAGAAGAAGTACCAGAAGAACTTATTAATCAATATTTGAAGGGGAAAAAAATACCAGAAATTATGGATTAAGAGAATCAATTTTAAATGTTAAAATAATAAAATATTTTAAATAATAAAGTATCCACAGAAGAAATTAGAAAGGCAATTGGAGCCCAAAAACTAAATAAAACCCTGGGCCCGGATGGAATTCTGTCTGAATTCTATAAGGAGTTTCAGGAGTTATTGGAGGAGTTAATGACAGACTTATATAATGAAGCCTTGGATAGTGCTAATATACCCAAGTCATGGACCGAAGCATATATAACCCTTATTCACAAAGAGCAATCAGACCCACAAAAAATTCAAAATTATAGGCCAATATCACTTTTAAATATAGATTACAAGATTTTTGGCCACAATATTGGTGGAAAGATTAAAGAAAATATTAAGTAGAATTATTCATACTGACCAGAATGGGTTTCTGCCATATAGACAAATGAAGACAAATACAAGAATAATTATGGATGTTTTAGAATTTTATGAAGTACACACAACTAAAACAATGGCACTGATGTTTTTAGACGGTCAGAAGGCTTTTGACAATTTGAATTGGAATTTTCTTATTAAACAGCTGACAGGCATGAAATTTGGCAAAAAAAAAAAAAGGATTCATTAAAAAATATAGAATACCCAAACTGCAAAAACATTAATAAATTGGGAATATACAGATTATATAAGGATAAATAAGACAAGGATGTCCCTTGGCTCCCCTACTTTATATATTAGCAGAAGAGACACTACTGGTACAAATCCGACAAAATCAAGAGATCAGGGGGTTAAAAGTAAAAAAAAAGGGGGTACAAACTTCAAGCATTTGCTGACGATAGGGCATTTATAGTGGAAGATCCCCTGGAAATGACACCCATTTTGATGAAAGAAATAGAACAATATGGAAAGGTGGCAGGGTTAAAAATTAGTAAAGAAAAAACAAAAGTGATAACAAAAAACTGTACAAATGAACAAAAGAAAGAACTAACAAAGAGATCAGGGATACAGGTGGTAAATAAAGTAAAATTTCTGGGGATTTGGCTGACAGCTAGGTGCTCATCAATTAAAAAAGATAATTACGATAAATTAACAATTCAAATATTTAAAGACTTAGATAATTGGGCTAAATTATAAATATCTCTATTAGGCCGTATTGCAATAGTAAAAATGAATATGTTGCCAAAATTGTTGTTCTTATTTCAGACGGTGCCAGTCAAGTTGAAAAAAAGCTTTTTTGAAGAACTAAATAAACATATATCCAAATTTATATAGCAGGGGGGAAAACCCAGAATAAAATATACATTATTGAAGGATGATAGAAAGAAAGGAAGTTTTGGTCTTCTAGATTGCAAAACACTACTACTATGCTGCGATAGCAACTTGGCTCAGATTGGGTTAATTTGATAAATAAAAGGATCTTAACATTAGAGGGCTTTGATCTCCAACTTGGATGGCACGCATTTATGTGGGATGGAAAGAGTAAACACCACTTGTACTTTCAAAGTCATTATATAAGGAGTGTGTTATTAACTATTTGGGAAAAGATAAAAAAGTACATTAATGTAAGGTCCCACTGTGGTTACACATCCAAACATTTTAGATTTTGATAATATTGTAAGATATAAAGATCTATTACATCAAACCAGAGAGTTAAAGGATAGGAATCAAATACAAATTCAAGGAAAAGAGATAACATGGTGGCCCTATGCGCAGATAAAAACGCATTACAAAAAAGATAAAGAACAATTTGGTTTTAACATGACCTACCAAGAATTAGATAAAATTTGGCATGGAGAGGAAAGGAAATTGATTAGTAAAATATATAAATATCTATTGGTTGTAAATTAAAAGAAGAAAGAGTCAAAGAGTGTATGATAATTTGGTATTGAATTAGACAAGTGGGAACATATTTGGAAAATAAATTACAAATTAACTATGTCAGCCTCGTACAAAGAGAATCTCTATAAAATGGTGTATTGTTGGCACTTGCCACCTGCACCTTGCCACTTGCCACCTGTTTAAGATGTTCCCAAACCTCCCCCCAAACTGTTGGAAGTATAACTGCATCCAAGGAACATACTTTCATATGTGGTGGACCTGTCCATATGCTCAGAAGTTTTGGAAAAATATCAAAAATTGGATTCTAAATATAACTAAAAAAGAAGTAAAACTTGAATCGGAAACCTTTTTGCTGGGTATAATAGACTCAAAAATAGAAAAAAAATCAATATTTAATCTTGCACATTATAATGGCAGCCAGAATAAGTTATGCTTAAAATTGGAAAATGTCTATTGTCCCTTCAGAGGAGATGGTCGTTAAAAAAATTCACGAGTGTGCAGAGATGGACAGCCTAACCAAATTACTAAAAAACAACAAAGATAGTGAATATTACAAAGTTTGGAACTGTTGGTACGAATGGTTAAAGAAAAAGCAACATCTGACAACTGAATAAGTTATGAAACTATGAAGGACATGGGTTTAATCATAAAGCATTCTGTGAAATTAAAATATTAAAAGAACGAGGAAGGTATTGTAACAAGGTAGATCACGTCAATGTTATGGGGTAAAAGAAAAAAAGAAAAGAAAAATGTAACCAATGCTCAATACCTGCTGCAAAATGTATGTATGTATATATATATATTTGTTTATATGTTTGTTTCTTTTTAATTGTTTTAAATATATGAAACTTAAATAAACTTTAGTTTGAAACCGAAAAAAATAGAAAAGAAAATGAGTTGCATGGGGAAGTTTGTCAAAATACCAAGGATGTTCATTTTCATCATATTCTTTCTCTAAAAATAAGTGTTATTACTGTTTTTCATTACTACAAATTCACTAGAAAAGTGAATATTTCACTTGTTTTTACCACATTTACATGCCATGTTATTTATGTATAATTATTTTCTTTTGCTACAACTACTTGAAATTCAATATTAGAAGCAGTTTTAATTAAAAATAGCCAACAGAATTATCAAGCATTTTTATTATTTATTGTATCTTTGACATATATTGGATTTCTGCCCTGAAATTCTTTCATTTAAAACACAGCATAAGAAAAACATTAGAACGGGTCTGAACCTTAAACATTCAAAGAGCCATTTGGATCCGTTTCTTGCAGAAAAGAAAACACTGGGAGGCACAAAACCCTTTTGGCATCTAAAATGAGGATAACACTGCAGATATTGTTTTTTTTACTTTTATGCGATGTATAAAAAATGAGAGTGTGTTGCATTTATGGAATTAACAATCACCCCCCCCACCACATCTTGCCACATCCGGCCTCAGCTATGTTGTTCACCTTTTTCTCTTGGTCTCTCTCTGTTTCTATGTGTATGTGTCTAACTCCTTCTCTCTCTCTGTCTCTCTCTTTCTGTGTGTGTGTGTGTGTGTTTGCCTGTGTCTCTCTCTGTGTCTGTGTCTTTGTCTCTGTTTCTCTGCCTCTGTGTGTGTGTGTGTGTGTGTGTGTGTATCTCTGTCTGTCTTTCTCTGTGTGTGTGTGTGTGTGTGTCTCGTTCTCTATCTCTCTTGTGTGTGTCTCTGATTCTGATTCTCCGGTGCCTCATCTCTAGCTAGATCCTGCTGCCTGACAGACTACAGCAGGAAATGGCGGGTGGTTACTTCCGGCCCTTGTCAGTGCTGCACATGCCTCGGTCACTCAGGGAGACATGAGACCTGCTCTCTGCCCTGAGACACTGGCATTACGTGCTGCAGATTATGCTGCTGCTGTTGCCAGGGGCGAGTGGGGCAGGGTTGCATTGTGGCTCCACATCATAATGGGCTTAAGAAGAAGGAGGGGACTCTATCTCGCCCATTGTGAAGCATGTTAAATTTCACTGTGCTGCTCAAGGCGCTGTGAGAGCAGCAGGCAGGCCATGTAGGTGGCAACAGCAGTGCTGCGACCGGGTCGGGCCAGTGTCTCAGGATAGAGAGCAGGTTGCGCGCCTCCCTGAGCAACTGAGGCAACCCAACACCAACAAGGGCAGAAGAAGCTCCCACGAGACCCAGCAAGAGATGAGGCACCAGAGAATCAGCTCCACCGCAGTGCTTCCTGGATGTGGCTTACAGCTCTGAGCCCAAAGCGAGGAGTGACTCAGAGGGAGAGGCCAGTGGTAGGGCCAGCCAGTAGTGGGACCAGCCATTTTGCCGAACTGCACCAGAGAGATAAAAGAGCCATGTGCAGCTCCAGAGTCATGGGTTGCTGATCCCTGTATTAGAACATGAGGAAATGTCAGAAATAACAGAGTGTAAAATACAAATACAACTATTTATTGCAATTTCATTCATGGAGAAATTGTATTAAAGTAAAGCAACCAGCGTGAATAGAAATGATATTCTTTATCCTAATATAAATAAGGGAGGCCATGGATTGAACAGTAATATATAACTTGTTTCTATTTTATAGCTATGATGTAGCTGATATTCTGATAAATTCAAAACACATTGGTGGGGCCTGGAAGACGAATCCTTTTTTTTTTTTTTTTGCTATAACTGTGGATCATTCTACCTTTGAAGATCAGGTTGATCCCAACCCTGCTGACATTTTGTAGGACTCTAAAAGTTAGATTCTGTCCCAGGGCTTGGAACTCTTGAGGATGTGCAGGGGCCTGCTTCTAGTTATGTTAGTGCTTTGAGTTGATGTTGCTTGATCACTGTGTATTTATAATATTTATAATAATTTTATTTTATTTTAACTCTGTTTGCTGCCCAGAGTCATTTGTTGAGATGGGCATCTATATAAATTGGATAAAGAAATCTAAAGCTTTGATGCCTTTAAAACAAATATAACAAAAAATGGGGGGAAATGAAGTTTTCAGAGAGACACTGAACAGGAATGTACAATTACATGATAGAAAAATGAAGAATTTTTCCCTATTTATTTCCATTGTTAAGACTGGAGTAATAAAACTGTAGCCCAGTAGACAATATCAGGTTTCAACATCCTTTACCCATAGCCAGAATAGCCAATGAGAATTACAACCATTATTTCCTGATATCTTTAGCATGGTAGAATATCCACTTTCAACTCTACATTTGTCTGATTTCCTCGATTTGTAGACTTCTACAGTTTCAGCAGAGTGAGGTAGAAGAATACCTTATTCTTCTATCTAATAATGGTATTATGACCGATACCATTTTAAGTCAACCAGCAACACAATCAACTAATGGAACAGCTTGCCTTCGGAAGTTGTGGGAGCTTCATCACTTGAGACTTTCAAGAAGAAATTGCACTGCCATTTGTCAGAAATAGTGTAGGGTTTCCTGCCTGGGCAGGGGGTTGGACCAGATGACCTACAAGATCCCTTCCAACTCTGTTAATCTATAATCTATAAGTTGCTATTACACTGTGCTATTTTGTAATGCTCCTCTCAAATTTTAAAAAAAGTAAAATAGGTTATAGTTCAGTTTTATAATGCAAGTTTTCTTGCAAATTCAGATTTTTATATAGGGTATCAAACTCATGTCGTCATGGTGGCGTTACGTGACATATTAGGACTTATTTCCCCTTTGCTAAACCAGATGGGGGCCAGCACATGACGCATCCGGCCCACAGGCCATGAGTTTGACATCCCTGGTATAGGGGAATATGCAGAAATATGACAGGAAATGATTAGGTTGCAGTTTTAGAAGAAAATCTGAGAATTAGTATAGAATTTTAAATGCCATCAAAAATAACATTAAAAAACAACCAACTGATGCAATTTAAAAACTGATTGAATCTTAGATTGTCTTTTATCTTTAAATTTTTTTATTTTTTATTTTTGTGAAGAGTTTTGGCACCAAAATGTGCAGCTTGTGGCCTTCCTATTTTGCCAACTGAAGTAAGTAATGATATTTCTTTATATTATACTTTGTTGAAGTGCTTTTAAATAAATCCATATCATTTTTATAATGCAAGTTCCTATCCCTCAAGTTGGGAAAGTGCCTCTTACTGTATTCTAAACTTTAATGCAAATATGAAAAGCCATTGTGAATTGGTGGACATAAAAAATTGATGATAACTAAGAATTGGCAAATCACCTTCACCTTGTATTCATTATAGTTATTTATAATACAGTTGTCAAAAATCTGATAATGTTCCATTTCATACATTTTCATAAGAGGTGGTATCCAGCGGCTTTTATCTTTTAAGAAGTTGGAAAAAGATTTTATGTGATTTTCAGGATGATAAATATGGGAAGATTGTTTTCATCTTTCTTTTTGAAGTTTTGAATTTGAGATTTTTAAAAATTTTCCCTCTTTATGAGATCCTACACATAATTTATCTTCTGGGAAACTGCAAGAGTTTCTTTCCTGTTTAGTTCCTTTTTCTTTTGATTTGATTTCAGAGCACCATGCTTGAAGTGCTAAATTGTTTGATAATATTAAGACATATTGTAGTGTTTGAGGTAAAGTAAAAGACACTTCTATATTTGCATAATGCTTCATATGAGATTAATATACCACAAGTTTCAATTGCAGTATACTTTTAAAAGGCAAAATGAGTACCTTGTGTGGTTTTGTAAAGTAGGATAAATAAGAGTGGATGCCCTTTTGTTTTCTGAATAAGACTTATAAAAGGCTTTTAATAGTATATAGATTTTTTCCATTAACATGAGTTAATTCCTAAAAGCCGACTCAGCAGCTAATTAATATTTAATCATCTGATATAAATGAAAGAGAACTTAGGTAGGTAACCCAGAATGCTTAAATATATTAAATTTTATCTCTTGTTTAAACAATATCATGAAGAATTAGCCATTTAATTTGTTTCCTTAGGAGCCACTGACATAACTTTGAAATTATAGTATTTTTAAATACATGTTTGATGTATATAGCAATAAGTATGCTGGTGCATATTTTACTTTTGCCAAAAGAATGTTTCATAGGAATTAGGACTATATGATACTCTTTCAGTATGTCTCCTTTAAACAAATAAACTTTTACAGGGATCTGATGAGACTATCCGTGTAGTGTCAATGGACAAGGATTACCACATAGAATGTTACCGCTGTGAGGTAGGTTCAATGTTCTTAAACAAAACTATATTAAACAAAGCTAATAATTTGTAGGAATTGTACATATCCTACTTGAAAATTCTTACACTGCAAGTGCTGGAAATCCAGCATGGGAAAGTAGATTTTAAATAGAGCACTCAAGAGTGTCATTTTTACTCCTCAGCAAACTTTATTTAATGCATATAATGATTTCAGAGCATAGGTTGAAAATAGGGCTTCTGTCAGTGTGTGCTCCCTTCAAAATCCAAGAAAGAAATACTCAGACTCCATTAGAGCAAAGTTATCCTTTTACTGGAAATCAAAGTGGAAGCTACAGATGGAATTCCGAATCTGAGAAATTGGCACACAGATCACATATACAAAGGAATGGAATTGTTCCCACCCCCCAAAGTCCAAAAGACTCTTCCAATTAAAAGTTCTGAATATGATCATGTGGGCATCTTCAGGTGGTGATGAGGCCTCTGTCCGTTGACCTTGACATATTTTGATAAAACTTCACAGCTGCGCAAAAGGGGATAGAAGCTAGCAAGGAAATGGAAAGTTGAAGACAAGAATTATACACCCCCTCCCCTTGCTTACCCACAGTAAAGAAATGCAAAACACCTCCAGCTCTCTTCCCCACAAGTAACCCCTCCCCCCATTGCTAATGATAGCCGAAAGAATTAAGCCCGGCAGCAGAGAAGATGCAGCAGATAGGATATGAGATAGATAGCAGATAGGGTAGCCGAAGAGATCTTGAGACTGACAGCTTCCTTGTTCCTTCATCTACTGTATTAGACTCTGGAGTACGATTTTAATCAAAAAGCTATAACATTTTATGTTTAAATTAAATTATAACTCATCGAGGGAGATGGACAGCCATAGTTCATTGTGGGGTGTTTTTGGTGAAAACCAGAAGTAAACACCAGTTTTCAGCAAAAAATGTCAAATGGTGGTCACTGCAATTAGCAGTAACTGAAGGCTGATTACCAAGTGTCCAAAATGGGGGCTTGTGACCAAAGTGGTGGCTGTCAGACCTTTGGCAATTGGTCATAAATATTTTGGGGGGATCTGTTGTAATTTTGAATGGTCACTAAGTAATCACTTGTAAGTCAAGGACTATCTGTAAGCACCATCTTCTAGTTGAAAGTTTATGGCTAGAAAGTCAGATTTCAGTCATCAGAATAGAATAGAATAGAATAGAATAGAATAGAATAGAATAGAATAGAATAGAATAGAATTCTTTATTGGCCAAATGTGATTGGACACACAAGGAATTTGTCTTGGTGCAAATGCTTTTAGTGTACATAAAAGAAAAGATACATTCGTCAAGTCAAGAATCATCAGGTACAACACTTAATAATAGTCATAGGGTACAATAAGCAATCAAATCAGAGGTGGTATTCAGCACGTTCTGCCCAGTTCTGGAGAACCGGTAGCGGAAGTTTTGAGTAGTTCGGAGAACCAGCAAATACCCACCTCTGACTGGAGATTTTACAGTATCCTTCCCTGCCACACCCACCAAGCCAGGCCCACAGAACTGGTAGTAAAAATTTTTGAATCCCACTACTGAATCATGTCATACTAGGAAACAGTCAATATAAATTGTAAGGATACAAGCGGCAAAGTTACAGTCATACAGTCACAAGTGGGAGGGGATGGGTGATAAGGAATGATGAGAAGATTAATAGTAATGTAGACTTTGTAAATAGTTGGACAATGTTGAGGGAATTATTTGTTTAGCAGAGTGAGGGCGTTTGGGGAAAAAAAGCTGTCCTTTTGTCTAGTTGTTCTGGTGTGCAGTGCTCTATAGCGTTGTTTTGAGGGTAGGAGTTCTGCTGATAAAATGCTTCATTAGTAATATTGTTCCTTTTTCTCCTTCCCCCTGCCTCAAATTTTAAAGCCTGACTGTAAGGTCCTTGTGATATTTACACACAGAGACCATTCTGGATATATTGAATTAGCTATCACAAAGGGTTATATGTTTTAATGAAATTAAAATTGGAATTTAGCCAGTTCTCCAGAATAGAAATGCCTGGTGCTCAGATTCTCTTACATAATGAATCAACTAGTTTGATATGAATAGAGACTACATGTTTTATATTAGGAAAGGATCTTTATTAAATATCAAATAATTGTTCTGCAAGAAAGTACTTTTAAGGAAGTAGCTTATTTTAATCATTTGCTTTTAACATGAATGGACAGTTATTTACATGGAGCAGCATGGAACAATATGAGTGTATTAAACACCATTCTGTTTCCTTCTCTTTTACATAGGATTGTGGAATGGAACTCAATGATGAAGATGGTCATCGTTGCTACCCATTAGATGAACATCTGCTTTGCCATTCTTGCCATCTTAAGCATATAGAAAAAAGCATTAGTCCTATAGCTTCCTATTGGCATCACTATTGATCAGCTACCATGTTTCCCCGAATATAAGACCACTGTTTCCCCGAATATAAGACCTAAGGTCTTATTTTCTTTTGGGCTTGAAAATACACACTCAAGTTTATTTTGGGGGAGGTCTTATATATTTCAAGTGCAGGAGGGGGTGAGTGCAGGGACCAACGGGAGTAGGAGCGCAGCTCCCACTGTCCCTACCCTGTCCCTGTCCATCCCACTGTCTGCTTGCCCACAGCTGCAATTGGCCATTCTTGACACACTCTGGCCGCTACCTGCCCTGCCTGCTGGCCCAGCTATTGCTAGGACACTTCTTGGCTGTGGTGGGCACCATGCTGGCCGCCAAGCAGATGCCCATGCTGCTGCTTGCCTCGCAGGGACTCTTTGTTCTTCTGGCGTTGCTGCTCTCAGCCACCCTGCTGAGCTGCTCCTGCCTGGCATGGGGTGAGTTGTCCCAAATTGAAAACATTTGGACCATCACCAGACTGCTAGGACCTTTTCGTGAGCAGCCACTGGTGGAACCAGGCTGTCTGTGCCACTTTGCCTGCCGCCTTTGGGCTGGTGAGTGCTGGCCCTGCATGCCTATTGGATGCTGTAGGTGCTGGGCTTACAGCTACACTAAGCCTGGTGCTCTTGAGCCCTGGTAGGCGCTACAGCTCTCTAACTGGCTGTGCATGGGGTAGCTCCAGTGGGATGTTGTGGAGGCTACTGGAGAGAGCTGGGGTTTGATGGTGGCCTGGGCTGGATGGAAGGCTAGGTTGCTGCAGAGCTGCTACAGATGAGGCAGATACTGAAGGTAACCGGGGCAGCCCCACACTTGCCTCACATAGCCAGCAAGAGAGTGCAGCGCCCACTAGGGCCTGAAGAACTCCAGGCGAAGGACCCCTGCAAGGCTGGCAGCAGCATGGGCAGCTACGTGTCGGCCAGCACAGCCAAGAAGTTCTCAGCAGAAACTGGGCCAGCAGGTAGCATGGGTGAGAAGCACCCCGTCAGCCAGGCACTGAAGTGTTGCCACTGCAGAGAGAGAAATAGGTGGTGTGGGAGAGAGAGAGAGGGATGATCCAACTTTGGAGAGTTATACCAGGACAGTGATACGCTCTCTCTCTCCCTCCCTTCCCCCCCTCCCTCTCTCCCTCCCTCTCTCCCTCCCTCCCTTTCTCTCACGCACAGGTCCCTGGGGCAGCCACAACCCTTCACTAACCTGCTTTCCAGATCCTTTCTCTACTGCCACATGCAGGTTAAGAAAAATAGTTTGTGGGACTATGGTAAAAAAAAATAGTTCAAACCTCCCAACTTATGAAAAAAAAAAAAATTCTTGCGAAGTTGGAATATCTGACCTCATTTTTTTATCATAGTCCCTCAGACTACTCTTTTTTCCCTGCATGCAAGTAGCTGGAGGGTGGTGGTTTTCGCTTTTCACTAAGTGTAAACATGTGTGTGTGTGGGAGAAACAGAGCTCTTTCTGAGTCTTCTCACTGCCCTGAAAATACACAGCCATTGCTGTATCTTCGCTGTCCTGAAAATATGCAACCATTGCCATATCTTTCACTAGCTGGGTTGTGTGTGTATTTGCTGACAACCTTCAAATTGCACTCTTCTCCCTGCACTTCCCACCACACGGGTACATGCACGCGCACACACACACACACACACACACACACACACATTTACACTTACCGGTAGTGAAAAGACAGGAAGAATCAGGCTTTTTCTGACTCTTTTGCCACCCTCTGCACTACGCTGCTACCGGTACGCACTGATCGGAATAGGCCTTTTCCCCCCTCTTCCGTTCTGCAAAGGAGACACAACACATGCTACACATTAAACCGGTATATCAAGCCATCATTCTTTCCCAAAGGATGCCCCTAAACAAAATAGGGTGAGCGCTGGAATGGATTATCCCCATCTGCCCCTCATCTGACAACCCAAATCTTCATTGCGGCACTGCTTTTACTACCCTCCTTGACATTTCTGGGGAAGTGTCAAGAATTCCCTGGCCCTGGCTTACCAGCGGTGGGGCAGGATGCCACAAATTGCACCCCTCCTCAGGCTAATCAATCTATGGACGACTGGATTACCCTCCTTATTTCCTAGCCACTTTGGTCTCCTTTCTGCCCTTTTTTGTTCCCGATCACTCTTCCTTCACTTGCTCTCTTGTTTCTTTTTCACTCTACCAAACATTTTCCAGGATGGAGAAATGACAGACTCAAAGCTTTGTGTGCTTGTAAAGGGGACCATTTGAAACGAAATGATTTCATCGTGTCCTTTGCAAGCAGACCAAGCTTCATCTCCCTCTGGGCAAAAAATGCACAGCAGAGCCAGGCAGAGACAGAGGCAATCCCAATGCGCTGCCCGCTCGGTCCCACCATCTCTTGGCTTGCATGGCAGCGCCAAACAGGCATCTGTATGGGACATCAAGATTGCCTGCCTCCCCCATTCCTCATGCCTCAACCTGCTGCTGGTGCCACTGCACAAGTCAGGCAGCTGTGCAGCATGTGAAGATTGCCTGTCTTCTTCCTCCGCCTATCAGTATTTCAATGAAACTCTCCATCCCAAATTTAGCACTCAGAGACAAAGTCCATCCAAGAATTTATTAGAGACGTCATATTGGCACATCTGGGGAAAACCTGAATTCCCGTGTTTTTCCCCTGCTACACTAAAATTCACACCCAGCCCCTTACTGATGACCCTCAAGTCACACTCTCCAATCCACCTGAATCCATTCTGAATTTGCATCAAACCTAGTCACTCCCCTCCACATTCCAGCAACTCGACTTGAGCTCTGGTGAAATAATGTTGTTGTGGCTATCCTTCGTTCTCACTTCTCTCATTCCAAGTTACCCTTGTGGCAGCCCCAAATCTGAATCAAGATGTATTCGGAGCTGACACCACCTCTACCTCCATGCTCAAAATTAACTGTATTTGCGCTGCACCAAGGAGCTGGCAGGTTACATCGGCTCCCCCATGCTTGCTCCCTCTCATGCTGACCACACCCATCCCCTTATTTTGGGGGCAGGGCTTATATTAGGCCCACCCCCCAAAAAAATCAGGCCAGGTCTTATTTTCAGGAAAACAGTAATCTAAAGTTTCCAGAATCCTGTCAAAGGAATAAGTAATTTTAGGGAGCATTTGTATCGATATGGGCATGAAGATCTTTTATCTGCATAGGACATTGACAGAGTACATATGGTATTATCCAGGGTACCTTATAGTTTCTTTGCCCTTAGGCTGAAAAAGTGGAGGAGGGATATTTGGATCATTTGAGGAAAAAAACATTAGAAGCAAATATGATACAACTTTCCAAACTGTAGGTCTTCAGATCTGTACAGTATATTTCTCAGTTATAGTTCCTACCATCATTTGTAGAAATATATGTCAGTTGGCCCAGAGTTCTAAGAATACATTAATGTGTTCTCTTAGTGAGAGTAATGTCAGAAAATTACATTTTTTTTAGTGCAGGTTGCCTTCTGCCTTCCCCTTTATAATTTGATGCTGATTTCAAAAATACTTTGAAAACAGTTGATCTGGTACTTTCTCCATTTCATTTAGACTCACAATGTCAGAAATGTGACATGTACAGGTGTGTGAAATACCAGGCAGTCAAAATAACCCAAGAGCACATACGGAGATAGCTACTATTACAACTTTTATTTGAGCACTTGAAACAATTTGAGATATGAACTTTTAAGATAATTTTTTTAGAGAAACATTGAAAGGGAGAATTATCTGTACTGAAGAAAAATTGGTATGTATTCCTTTAATTCTCAGATATTATGTTTAATATATCTAATATTACATCTTGTATACTTGTTCCTAATTCTTAGGATAAATCAAGCAGATGATGATAATTTTTTTGTCCCAGGTGTTTATCATTTGATTATCCATATACTACCCAACTTTATTGTGTGCCAATAAACTAATTTCACATCATTTCTGGTTTGTATGTCCAACTTTAGAAGATGTCTTAGTCTTCATACATAAAGTTGAAACCATTGCAATATCACAAATTCTAGAATGCTGACATGAGTAAAAATATTGAGTTACTGCCATATACAAGATGGAGATGACATAAAAAACGAGTTTCATATGCAGTTTTCCTATTCATGGAGCTTCTAGAGGATCCAAGCAACATTGCAACAATACTGAATCATAGTTATGAAGTTTGTACTTTTATATATACAAATTAAACATCTCAAGTATATTTTAGGATCATTGTCTTGACAACATAGATGGTTAATTGCTAAGGAGTCATATTAATTGGTGACACTACTTTCCACATTTGTACGTCATCTGCTTACAATCTGAATTTTTATAGAAGGCTTCTGCAAACAGCATAATTTTGTTGCTATCATTTCACATTTATAATTCAGCATATACCTTTAAAAAAAAACAACTACATAACCACAACACTCATTCAATATAAATAATTGCAAGGGTTTGGTATATCGTTTTTATATCTATCTATCTATCTGTCTATCTATCTATCTATCTGCATCCATTCCTTGTATTCTCTCTCAGCACACCGAGAAGGAACGTGTCAGGAGCCTTTCCTAACAGGAAGAAGCAACTTCCTTTGAACAATGGATAATGTTAGGAATCTAACAGTTGGGTTGGAAATATATAAACCAGGATAGACATTTAATACTGTCTCTTTAAGGGAATGCTAAAATTGTAATTGGGTATGGTTCCTCAAACGGCTATAAGATGGAGCCAGAAACCTGGGTTGTTTTGTTGCTAGTTGCTAGATGTTCTGATGGTCGATGTTCTTCGTTCTTGCATTTTCCCCATTGACTGTTGCTGATCTTGGATTTCTGTGAGTCTATTTCCTGAACTGTTTATGATACTGGACCTTGATTTTGGATTATCCTTGGACTGAATACTGACTGCTTTAACCGTATATGACTTGGACTACGTGTTGGACTTTGCTTAACCATTTACTGGAAGTAAAACCTACATTTTACCATTTAGTGTATCTCTGTGCTGGTCGTGTGTTGTTCAATACCGCTCTCACTACGTTTCCTTGTGTGCACTCATTCTCCTAACGGGGAATTACCTCAACACTGGTATGGGCCTAGGCCATACAAGGCTCAGATAACTGAGAGTGTGAATACACAGTCCCGTATACAGACAGCTGTTTACTGTTTAATTGTGGGTTACTGTCCTGGTAAAGATAGCACAAGACACATCAACAAGTCTATCACTGATAACTCGGTTGAATGGAACAAACTATGTTTCCTGGTCTTTGAGGTACAGTCTATTTCTGCGTAGAGAAGGGTTATAGAGTGCAGTTCAGAATCCACCGGATGTAAATGCTTAGGATCCAAATAGTGAAGATGATGCCAAAAAACTTGCTGACTTTAAACGGAACAACGAACAAGCTCTTTGTATAATTGGACTAACACTGAGTGACCAGCAGCTAGTCTATATTCATGGAGAAGAGTCTGCTGCTAGGTGTTGGGAGAATTTGAAGAGGATTTATGTTCGTGACAGTGTAGGTGCACGCATACATCTTACATGTAAACTGTTTAGAGCACGTCTTCTGACAAGTGGAGATATGTTAACTCATTTGAACTTTATGAAAAGAACTTTTCAAGAGCTACATGGAAAAGGAACTGATTTTCAGAACTGCATCAAATTTACATCATTCTTTCCTCATTGGATGAAAGTTATGATCACGTATCTTCACTGGAAGTCTTGACCAGAGATAAACTGACATTGACTGACATAACCGGAAGGTTGTTAGAAGAGGCAAGAAGATGGCTGGATAAGGGACCGAGAGAGAAATTACCACAAGAGGATATGTCTTCAACTGCCTATACTGTTAGGAAATGTTATTCTTGTGGGGCTAGGGGATATATAGCTAGATTCTGTAAGAAGGGAAAACATCAGAATACTGGTAATCATCAGAAGGCTAAGAAGAATGTTAATTTAGATATGTCTAACAATTCAACTGTTAATCATGATTTGTGGGTAGTTGATAGTGGAGCATCGCAGTGCATTATTAAAAATAGAGGTTTGTAACGATGTCCATGAGTAAGCAACATGTATCATTGGCAAATGGATGGAAGATGAAAGCAGCTGGTGAAGGTACTGCATATTGTTCATGTATAAATGAGCATTTAACTATGTTATATGTACCTAAACTGAAATTTAATTTGTTATCAGTAAGGGCTTTAGTTAATATTGATTATGTAGTAACCTTTAGGGGAGATAACTGTATAATAGAGAAAGGATAAAATTGTTACTGCTACTTTAGAGAATGATTTATACGTTATACAGGATGACATGCAGGTGGCTAACTCAGTTTATAACAATGTTAAGCTACATGATGAATGTATACATTTACTGCATAGACCTCTGGGGCACATTAATTTCAAAATGCTGAAGCAACTGTTGAATTGTCAGAGGGAGTAAAATTGAAACTCTGTAGCAAGTATTTAAACTGTAATGCGCGTAGCCAAGAGAAAAGCAAGGTTACTTCAGCAAACAGGCTTAATGGGTTTAAGACCAAAGAACCTTTAGAGGTTGTTTTTGCCGACATAATTGGTCCTAAGAAACCCAGTTTGGGAGGTGCCTGCTATGTTTTGAGTATTATGACCATTATGATACGGTTTCTGTTATCTAATGAAAAACAAAACAAACTTTCCAACAGTTCTTTAATTGACTAAGGTTTGCAGAGAGAAAAAAGAAACAGGGTAACTAGTTACTGATAACGGGACTGAATTTATTAACAAAAGATTCCAAACTCTGTTGAAATTGGCTGGTGTTGAGCATAAATGCTCTGCACCTTATAGGCCACAACATAACTCGTTTGTAGAACGAAGATGGCAAACATTACAAGCCATGTCTCGCATTATGTTATCTGATTTGGAATTGCCTGAAACACTGGGGTGAGGCCATAATGTGTAGGAACCATGTGTTGAACCATGTGGTTAACACAACAACTGGTGAATTGACATTCATTTGTTGGCATGGCTGAAAACCAAATTTAAGTTATCTACACACATTTGGAGTTCCAGCATGGGTTCATATTCCCTCACAAGTAAGACTGAAAGGGCAACATAGAGCCAGGAAATTATTTTTCGTAGGTTACGAGGCCAACCATAGGTCATTTAGATTTTGGGATCCAGGCACAGCTCATGTTTACTGTAGCGCTAGTGCTAAAATTCTTGAGCATGTGGGGTGGCATAAACTGGAACAGGAATCCAACAATGATATTGTAATTGACACCCAAGTAGTACCTAAAGATGAAATAGTTAAACCATCAATAGCCATTAAAGAGGAAGAACAAGCACAGGAGGAGGTAGGAGAACAGGAGCAGGTGGAACAGGAGAGCCCTGTATTACCGAGACAATCAACCCGAGTAACACGACCACCTGATAGATATCAGGCAAGAATTGTATGCCAAGTGAATACAGTTACTGGTAACTATAATGAACTGAAACTATCCTGCTAAGGATCCGGCTGCTTGGCAGGAAGCAATGGATAAGGAACTGAAATCTTTACAAAGACTGGAGGTATATGAAAATGTTAAGTTACCACCATGTAAACATGCCATAGGGTGTAAATGGATTTATAAACTTAAGACAGGAGTGGATGGGACTGTTACCCATAAAGCCAGGTTAGTAGCACAAGGGTTCAATCAGACAGCAAATGACTATGATGACGTGTTTGCGCCTAGTCTGAAGGCTACTACATTAAGGGCAGCATTAGTGTGGGCAGCTAAAGAGAAATTCATTCTAAATCATTTAGATATAGAAACGGCATATCTGCATGCACCGTTGCAACACACTATTTAAAGAAAACTTTAGGTATAAAAAATAATACATCTGATTGCTGGAGATTAAAAAAGAGTATGGCTTGAAGCAATCAAGATATGAGTGGAACTAGTGTATAGTTAAGGAATTAACTTAAGATAGGTTTTGTAGCTGGCATGGCTGATCCATGTTTGTTCAAAAAGGAAAGTGATGGTGTAGATTCATTGTTCCTATTGCTCACTGAAGAGATAGCATTAATCACCAAAACAGAACAAGAAGCTACTGTTTCACTGTTAGAAAAGAAATGTAAGATAAAACAGTTAAGTGAAATAAAACAATATCTTGGTTAAAAATAGATAAAACTAGGAGAAAACAATCTCACAGGTAGATAAAATTAACCAGTTACTAAAGAATTTTAAAATGAAACTTTGTAAACCGGCTAAAACACCGATGAACCAGGAGTTTATCCACAATGATGTACAAAGTCCTGTTTTTGATAAGAATGTTTATCAATCGTTGATTGGTAGCTTATCTTAGTAATTGGTCTAGGCCAGATATAGTATACTGTGTTAACCAATTAGCTAGGTTTAACACTGAGCCAACTGAAAGGCACTGGCAAACTGCTAAGCGTGTGTTAAGATATCTGAAACAAATGATGCACTATGCATTATATTTGGAGCCTAAGGATGAACTGCATATGCCGATGCAAGTTTTGCTACAGATATAAATACACGTAAATCTACATCAAGTACTGGTAGTACATCAAGTATTATTAGGAAAGGTGTTGATTGGATGGAGGTCTATTCGACAGAATCATATAAGTTTACCAACAATGGAGGCTGAATTCTCGTGTTTATTTCTATTATGTAGTTTGTTATAAGCAACGATTGATATGGGAATTGCTGTAACAGATTCTATTGTTGTATATGAAGACAACCAATCAGCGATTCAGATGGCTTCCAAACTTGCTGTGAAAACAAGATCAAAACACAGATCTAAGATATCGTAATGTGAGACAATGTGTGCAAAGTAAAATGATTAAACTGGAGTATTGCATGTCAGAGAATAACATTGCAGATCATTTTAATAAAGCCCAAGCTTCTGTAAAGCATAAAGCTTGCTGTGAGAATTATGGACTTAAACTGTAAGGTGTTATATATTGTCCTACCCAATGGGGAGAATGTTAGGAATTGATAGTCACCTAAGGAGTTGGGTTGGAAATATATAAACCAGGATAGACATTTAATACTGTCTTTTTAAGGGAATGCTAAAATTGTAATTGGATATGGTTCCTCAAACATCCATAAGATGGAGCCAGAAACGTGTGTTGTTTTGTTGCTAGTTGCTAGATGTTCTGATGGTCGATGTTCTTCGTTCTTGCATTTTCCCCATTGACTGTTGCTGATCTTGGATTTCTGTGAGTCTATTTCCTGAACTGTTTATGATACTGGACCTTGATTTTGGATTATCTCTGGACTGAATACTGACTGCTTTAACCGTGTATGACTTGGGACTGCTTGTTGGACTTTGCTTAACCATTTACTGGAAGTAAAACCTACATTTTACTATTTAGTGTATCTGTGTGCTGGTCATGTGTTATTCAATAACGCTCTCATTACGTTTCCCTGTGTGCACTCATTCTCCTAACGGGGAATTACCTCAACAGATAAACAAAAAAAAAATGGAGACACTGGAGGTAAGTGAGCAGGAATTTTGAATAGACTATGGAAAAGTGGGATAAAACCCCTTCTCCCTTCACTCTGACCAATTTACCTTTACTCACTAATCAGATGGATGACATACTTCTTTTAAATTGATGCAATTCTGATTTTTACAATTCAGCAGCTCCCTGCTTCACTGAAACCTGGCTAAATGAGTCAATTGATTATAGCCTGTATATCCCAGGATTTAAGATACAAAGAACAGACATAATTGCATAAACATTTGGTAAAAAGGGAGGCAGTTTATGTTTATATATTAACAGCTGCTGGTCTCAGGATACTAAAGAAATTCTGTGATGTGGACTTAGAGACATTGATTATCAATTGCAAACCATTCTATTCTCCATAGAGTTCTCATTTCTCTTAATTACTGTATATGTTTCTCCACAAGCTTGTGTAAACAATGCATTACAAACCAAGGGTGGGATTCAAATTTCCTAACAACCATTTCTGTGGTTGTGACCTCATTTGTGGGTGTGGCTTGGTGGTCATGTGACTGAGTGGCCACGACTTGCTGCCTGGGTGATGTGACTGGGTGGGTGTGGCTTGTGTGTAAATATTGTAAATATGTAAATATTTAATTTTTTATTTAAAAAACAACTTTTACTCAAAATCAACAAAGCAGGCAGGCAGACTGAGTTGCTCAAAGAATCACAGATTCACTTAGAGATCTGTATTTCTGCAATCTACCACCTGAGTCTGCACTGAAAAATAGAAGCTTCAGTCCTAAGGAAGGTTTAGCTCTGCTTTTAGATTAGCTAAAAAGCAAGAAATCCAACCGTTTCCTGCTTTCTAGTTAATCTAAATCTGCACAGCAGAACTGCTGATGCGGGGGAAAAAAAGGAAAAATAGCAATTTAGCAGGCAAGTTTGATGGCGTGGATGCCAGTAAGGAGTGAGTGGGTGGGGAGGGGAGAGGTGGGACCAGTCAGTGGCACAATTTGCTAGTTCTCCGAACTGGGCAGAATCGTAACCAGTTCTATAGAACCAGTCCAACCAGGCAGAATCCCACCCATTACAAATGCTAGGTAACCAGATTATGTGGGCTGAAGTTAAATACCCAGATTCACTTCCATATTTTTTAGATTTTAATAAAGTAAACTTCAGGAAAGAACTACCACAATATTTTCAGCATATCAATTGTCTCACTAGAGGCAAGAATACTTGGACAATTGCTACACAACATTAAAAGATTCTTATTGGTTTTTACCACAAGCAGCTGTGGGACACTGATCATTGTATGATTCACCTTGTATCTGCTTACAGACAAATTCTTAAAACTATGAAACCAACATTTAAATAAGTGAAGACTTGGACTAAGGAGGCAAAGCTAAAGCTACAGACTTGTCTTGACTGCACTGATTGGAATGTGTCCAAAGACACCTCTGCAGACTTAGTTGAACTCACAGATACTGTAACATGTCAGTTTTTGTGAAGACCTATGTGTGCGGACCAAAAACTTGAAAATATACAGTAACAATAAACCTTGGCTCACAGCTAAACTTAAGCAGCTACATTGTACCAAAGAGGAAGCCTAGAGAAAAAATAGAATGCTATATAATTAGACCAGAAATGTATTAACAAGGGAGATCAGAGCAGCAAAAAGAAGCTACTCTGAAAAGCTAAAGAATCAGTTCTTAACAAATGAGCCAGCAAACATGGAAAACTCCTTAAAATATCACTGGTTACAGCATACCTCCTTCCCGTGCTGAAGATAATCAACAACTGTCAGATGACCTAAATGTACTGAATTTTACTGTAGGTTTGAGAGAAAAGTATTGCCACCCATCTCCACAATCCCCATCTTAGATACACCAACAACCAAGCCTCCTACAACCTACCCCATCCCATTGGGCCCACCACCTCTGGTGATTACAGAGAACAAGGTGCAAGGTCTATTTCACAGACAAAAGCCAGGAAAAGCACCAGGCCCAGACAAGATAACTCCTTGCTTAAAAGCGTGTGCTGATCAACCAGCCCACATCTTCACCCGCATCTTTAATAAATTAAAAATAGATGTGCGATATTACTTATTGCTTCACGCGCTTTACTATTATCCCAGTGCTGAAAAAATCTTCCATCAAGAAACTGAATGATTTCAGACCGGTTGTTTATCAGCTGTAGTTATTAAGACCTTGGAAAGGCTAGTGCTGGCCAACCTGAAAACCATCATGGATCCGCTGTTAGACCCCCTGCAATTTGCCTACTGAGCAAATAGATTGACAGATGATGCTGTTAATATGACTACATTCTACAACATCTTGAATCTCCAAAGACCTATACAAGGGTCCTCTTTGTAGACTTCAGCTCAGCATTCAATACCATC
Source organism: Pseudonaja textilis (assembly GCF_049901715.1). Taxonomy (NCBI): domain Eukaryota; kingdom Metazoa; phylum Chordata; class Lepidosauria; order Squamata; family Elapidae; genus Pseudonaja; species Pseudonaja textilis. Next base: position 56,572,052 of record NC_142008.1, on the reverse strand, counting down.
ATTCCAGATATTCTTCTAACTAAACTAAATCAGCTAGCTTTTCCTGATCATAAGCATCCTACAGACAGGAAGCAGTGGGTGAAGCTAGGCAGGATCACACCAGATATCTGTACAATTAGCACAGGATCCGCCCAGGGTTGTGTGCTCTCTCTACTTCTCTCTCTATGCCAATGACTGCATTTCAAAAGATCCCTCTGTTAAAGTATTGAAGTTTGCAGATGATACAGTAATGGTCTCATTGGAGACAACGAATCCGCATACAGATGGGAGGTAACAATCTGGAACTGAACACACTCAAAACCATAGAAATGGTGGTAGATTGAAAAAGGAAATGATGTCGCAGTGACTCCAGCAGCAGGAGAATGGAGCTCTTTGCTCCCTGTGCTGGCTTCTGCACGTTCATGGACTCTGAAAGGAACCAAAACCACTCGAAGAGTGGTGAAGCAAGGAAGATGTGCCTGGTATGGTTTCAGGGGAGAATGCAACTCCCCTGTAGACCCCTAAGGCCTTTGCTCCTCAAGCCACGTTGTGAAGAATGGCTGCCACACAGCTGGAGACAGCTTCAATCTAAGAAGAGCGCAGGAGTGAGACAGTGACAGTGTGGAACTGGGTGAAAATAATTCTTTTATTTAATCATAACCCTGAAAAAGTAGATTCAGAAAAGGGCTCAAAACTATTTTTAATTTGGCAGTGATTGTTAATGTGAGAAAAATACAGGAAATATCTTGGGAAAAACAAAGAATTTAATCCTTAAAAGTGAAATGGAAGGGAAATAACTTAAAAGGAAAACTTTTACAAAAAAGAATCTACAAAATTGGAATTGGTGATTGTACAGGACACGGTGGATAGGCATTATTTAAAATGCTGTAATTGACTATGGAAAAGGAATATAATAACTAACAAGTGAAAATATTGATAAACAATGAAAGATCAAAGAAACAGTAAAAAAGGTGGAAAGTGGAAACTGATAGAAGTTTGCCATCTGCTGTTAAAAGAAAAATCATGTAGATCCCAACAACCTGATTTATTTAAAGTTGAAATTAAAGAAAAATAAAAGGAACTGTATTGTTAAAAGACCCCCCAAAATTGGAGTATTGAATTTAAATCGGTGGAGGAACACATGAAGATTTTCCCTGGGATTTGGACACATGAAAAGAAATAGATTGATGGACTTTGGGATACAAAGGCTGGTGGATATCGAACTAACAGACGGGGGAAAAATGTTGGTTTAAATAAAGATGCTGGATAATTGGATCAAAAAATAAAACAAGCAGTAAAAATGAATGAAATATGCAAAGAAATAGCACTGGAATTAAAAACTATAAGAGAAATGATGAACAGAAGCATTAATGACTTACTGAGTAAAATATGGACTATGAAAGAAAATTCAAAAATGGCGATGCAAACTACAGAAGAAAAGTAAGACGTGCAGGCAGAGGACGAGCCAAACAGATGAGAAACCAACAAGACAGAGCAGATGAAACAACAAACAGTGAAAGGGAAAAAGGGAAATAAAACTTAAAATGTTAATGCTTGAGGTAATAAACCCAGGGGAGGAAATTCTATGATCTAAGCAACAAAGAAGGGAAATTCAGAGAGAGGTTTATGAGAGGACAGGGGCAAAATCAGATAATTGGGAAGGGAAACAGAGGAATATAATAGAAAAAAGAGGAATAAGCAAGAGAAAGGGTCAAAAAATGATAGAACACTTAAACAACACAATGTAATTCCAAGTCAATCACACTTCTGTGAAATCAAACTGTCCACTTAGGTAGCAACACTGATTGACAATCAATTTCACATGCTGTTGTGCAAATGGAGTGGATAACAGGTGGAAAACAGGCAGTTAGCAAGACATCCCCAATAAAGGAGTGGTTCTGCAGGTTCCACAGACCATTTCTCAGTTCCTATGCTTTCTGGCTGATGGTTTGGTCACTTCTGAATGCTGGTGGTGTTTTCACTCTAGTAGTAGCATAAGACGGAGTCTACAACCCACACAAGTGGCTCAGGTAGTGCAGCTCATCCAGGATGGCACATCAATGCGAGCAGTGGCAAGAAGGTTGGCTGTGTCTGTCAGTGTAGTGTCCAGAGCATGGAGGCGCTACCAGGAGACAGGCTAGTACATCAGAAGACATGAAGGAGGCCATAGGAGGGCAACAACCCAGCATCAGGACCGCTACCTCCGCCTTGTGCAAGGAGGGACAGGAGAAGCACTGCCAGAGCCCTGCACAATGACCTCCAGCAGACCACAAATGTGCATGTGGCTGCTCAAACGATCAGAAACAGACTCCATGAGGGTGGTATGAGGGCCCAACGTCCACAGGTGAGGGTTGCGCTTACAGCCCAACACCGTGCAGGATGTTTGGCATTTGCCAGAGAACACCAAGATTAGCAAATTCGCCACTGGCGCCCTGTACTCTTCACAGATGAAAGCAGGTTCACACTGAGCACATATGACAGACGTGACGGTCTGGAGACTCCATGGAGAACATTCTGCTGCCTTCAACATTCTCCAGCATGATCAGTTTGGCAGTGGGTGGGATGGCATTTCTTTAGGGGGCCGCACAGCCCTCCATGTGCTCACCAGAGGTAGCCTGACTGCCATTAGGTACCAAGATGAGACCCCTTGTGAGGCCATATGCTGGTGCGGTTGGCCCTGGGTTCCTCCTAATGCAAGACCTCATGTGGCTGGAGTGTGTCAGCAGTTCCTGCAAGATCAAGGCATTGATGCTATGGACTGGCCTGCCCGCTCCCCAGACCTGAATCCAATTGAGCACATCTGGGACATCATGTCTCGCTCCATCCACCAACGCCACGTTGCACCACAGACTGTCCAGGAGTTGGGGGATGCTTTAGTCCAGGTGTGGGAGGAGATCCCTCAGGAGACCATCCGCCACCTCATCAGGAGTATGCCCAGGCGTTGTAGGGAGGTCATACAGGCACGTGGAAGCCACACACACTATTGAGCCTCATTTTGACTTGTTTTAAGGACATTACATCAAAGTTGGATCAGCCTGTGGTGTTTTTTTCTACTTTAATTTTGAGTGTAACTCCAAATCCAGACCTCCGTGGGTTGCAAAATTTGATTTCCATTGATAATTTTTGTGTGAGTTTGTTGTCAGCACATTCAACTATGTAATGAACAAAGTATTTCATAAGAATATTTCATTCATTTCAGATCTAGGATGTCTTATTTTTGTGTTCCCTTTATTTTTTTGAGCAGTGTGTGTGTGTGTGTGTGTGTATGTATGTGTGTGTGTGTGTGTGTGTGTGTGTGTGTGTATATATATATATATGTGTGTGTATGTGTGTGTGTGTGTACACACACATACATACATACACACACACACACAATATATATATATACATATTGTTATTAGAATGTATAGCCTGTTAAATGAACACAAGATGGAAAATATGACCTATGTACTGAAATGAGATTAGAGAGGGACTTGTGTTAAAAATATAACTGGCTTTTTTTCCCACAATCCTTCCACTCTGAGTCAATCACAATTATCTCTGCTTCTGTATTAGGTTGGAAACATTTTTTTTAAATGTGTTAATTGCAGCATTAGAAATTGTTGGAACATTTAAAATAACATTGCATGAAATAGTCATTGGTTTTTTGGGGTTTTTTTTTGAGGTGGGGACAAAACCTCCAAAACACACAACTTTTATATACTGATATGCAAGATAATCTTTTGCATTTGAAACTTTTGCAGAAGTGCATAACTGCTTAGAAGCATACAAAGCAACATTAGATTAGAACTGCAAATTTCTTATTTTCTAGGCCTGGACCAATTTTATTTTAACTTTCAAGTAAACATGAGTTGAGTTTTCATGTACTTTCTTCCATAAAATATTAACACTGTACAGTCTTCCATAGCTTGTGAATCTGATGTTCCATGTATTTGACTTAAATGTTTTTACAATTATTTAAATTTATTTTATATATTTTTTTCTCTCCAGGAGACTGAATTTATTTTATTTCAGTTTTCATTTAAAGGAGTCTATAGTAAAAGAAAGCTCATTTGCTGGTATGAATTTGATATGTAATTGGCTAATCAGTGATATAAAAAAGTGGTACATGACATAATGCATGGCACAGAACAACCTGCAAGACATAGAAAATAATACAATATGATTTTACAATCTTGACATTTGATGGAAGAATTTCATAATGTAAATAATTGCCTGTGTTACTTTTTATCATACATATTTGAATACCAGTGTACACATTGTCTTTTAAGATTCAGACTCAAAAACACTATGTTTTAAAAATTGAAGTTTTATTATTGTTTAAGTATATTGTTTTCAACCTCTTTTATAAAGCACTGGAATACAGACATTCTCTCAACCCCCCCCCCCCCCCAATTTAAAGAATTTGAGTTTTCACCTAGCAACTAGAACTACCCACATCTGTTTGACTGTTGAAGTTATTTATAAGAAATGAACAGAAGAATCAAGGAAGAGTCTTTTAAATGAAAAAAATGACCATCCATTTAATGCACAGCTTTTGTGTTTTCCTCATATTTGAGCAGACTCAAGCCCCCATCATTTCACTTTCTTTCAACTCAATTATTTAAAAAGAAAACAGGAGCAGCATGTATTTATTACAAATAATCGAAAGGATGACCCAAAAAAGCCCACCTCATAACCATTCAAAGAGAGCAATTTTTGTTTCCAAAGTCCATATAAGAGGTTCAATTTTCAAACAATGAAAACATTGCAGCAATCCACTTAGTTTTAACTTAGGAGAGGCAACCTTTATCTGCTACAAATCTAATACTTAAATAACATAATTTCAATCTTGAATGTATAGTTGAATTTACTAAAAATAATACACTGCACTTGAAGCTGATTCACGTCTGCTTTTGAACACAAATAAATTAGAAAATGGATGGCAAAATGGTTTTAAATTGGTCTTTCATTTAGATATAGTTTTAATAGAAAGCTTGGAAGCACTAGAGTTGAGACATATATTTATTAATAATTAGCATAAGACTATATTAGAGAAATAGTTATGGCATGCACAAAAAGTTGATGTTGATCCCAAGTGCAAACATGAAATATTTCCCAAGTAATTTTTTTCAATTATTCATTTTTCCACAGATCATTCTTATTAAATCCAAGCTAGCAGATATAGTAACTGGACTGCCAATTTCAAAAATCCACCTAACATTTGAGATTCTTCAGAAAGAAATGAATACTTTGGACCTTAGCATGAGAATATTTAACCATTTTTACATTCTTTGATTTCAGATACATCTTTTTTTTAAAAAAGATTTTTTTTAATCATATGGAAATTTGTTATATAAAGCTAAGGACAGTAGTTATTAAAGCAGCACAAGACATATCCCACGAAAATCAGTTGTACATCCTATCCTCTCAGTGTTTTAACAGAATATTGCATTATTCTCATCCATAGCTGGCTTTTTTATCAAAGAAAAAAGTATTTATAGAAATCTAAGAAAACTGATGCTCTTGGACTGACTTAATAAAAAAAAAAACCTTGTATTTGCAATATTACAAACTGAGTAAAGCAGCAATTATTTTATGGTTAATAAGCAAAGCTTTTCTATGTATCAGAGAAGGTAAATGATACATAGTTTAACCTAGCAACAGATACATCTCTTGATATACCAGATCATAATCCTCCTTTGCAATGGAGCTATCTAAGACTTCTTATATATTATACTGCTGGAACAAAATAGTCACAGATTCTTTAGGAATTCAGTTCTCCCAATGTTAGGACATAGCATTACTGGCTTTCACTTCCATCTTGTGTGTGCAAGTTCTCTAACAAATGCAATACTCCAAAAATCATTGTAACTGTAGAACAAAAAGGTTAGTCCCTTCCACCAAGTAACCCAAGTGGAATCATCTTTTCACCCTTTAAAAATGAAACCTATCCCTACCCTCACAAGTTGGTGTGGAAAGTAGATCAGTAGAGACTCCACGTATGAACTGAGGAGCCATTTCTACCAAGCTGCTTTCCACATACACAAATTCAGTCCATTTTTTCCTTTTGGACTAGCCTAGGTGCATCTACAAAATCTTTGCCATTGTAAAGGATGATAGCAAGAGTTCCAAAACTTGCACTTCCCCAGAACATCACGTAGGCCAGTGTCTCTGTCCATGTGTCCCCTGCAAAATGTAATAAATTATTTTCAATTACAAGCCATAAAATTAATGATCATGACAATTGCCATCCCTTATAAAAATAACTCTTTTCTACATGATAAGGACAATCATTGTGTTGGGAGAATATTCTAACTTGTAAAAGCTATTTTCCCCATTTGTGAATTTGAAAGAAGATGATATCTTTCAGCCCTGGGAAGATATCAACTTCTGAAATCTTGCCAAAAAACTTTAGGGAATACAGGTGGTTCTCAATTTATGACTGTAATGGAGCATGAATATCATGGTCATAAGTAATAAAACATTTGTAAATGGATCAGTAACATGACCAACCCAATTTACAATCTTTTTTACAGCAGTCATTAAACAAACCAATCCTTATAGCTGTAGTTTTACTGAAAATTGGACGTAAATGCTGATTTTTGGCAACACCATCATAAAACACAGTCATGTGACTATGGGATGCTGCAAATGGCTGCAAATGCAGTCAAATGCCTAAAGTTTGGTCGTATGACCACAGGGACGGGGACATTGTGAAGTCTGAACCTTGAATCCAGATTGTACCATGTTTCCCTGAAAATAAGCCCTAGCCTGATCTTTTGTGATGGGCCCAATATAAGCCCTACCCCAAAAATAAGCCTGGGGAATGGGCATGGTCAGCACAAGAGACAGTGAGTGTGTGGGGGCCAACTGTGTCTGGCAGCAGCAGCCCACTGGCCCCTAGGCACAACTCAGAGAAGCTCGAGCACGGAGGCAGAGAGGAGGTGAGACAGGCAGTCCAGATGTATGTGGCTGCCTGGCTCACAGAAGGCTTGCATGGTGGTACAGGCAGCAGGCAGAGGCAGAGGCACAGGGGAGGGGAGGGGGGGGAAGACAGGAAATCCCGATGCCCTGTATGGGCATCTGCCCTGCATGGCCAAGGGCAAGCTGAATTGGTGGGATGGAGTGGGTGGCGCATTGGGATCGCCTCCCTCCCTCCCTCCCATGCCTCTTGCTCTGCCTGGCTCTGCCACGTACTTTTGGCCCAGAGGGAGACAAAGCTTCATCTGCTTACAAATGGGGCACTTTGAAACGGAGCTAATTACAGATGGTCGCTGTGGGTGGGGTGCCACAAAATAAAACACCCCTGAAAATAAGAACTATTGGGGGTCTTTTGTTCCCCAATAAACATAGGACCCAGTCTTAATTTCATGGAGAAATGGTAAGTACCCAGGGAAATCTTCTTGTAACTGGTTGCTAACTGATAAAAGACTTAAGTCAAACTACCTGCAATATAACGTGAAGTACAGAAAGGCTGAATGATTACTTACCTGCCATAAGCAAACAGATAATGCACATTGAGAAAGCAACTACCATAATAATAGGTAACTGGAGAAAGAAAGAAAAGCACATAGTTAGGAGGGAATGCAAATGCATAACAATTTGAAGTCCAGTTGTTTATGATGTACATATATCATCCCTTAATGTCCAGAAGAACATATATTTTAGAATACAGGTAGTCCTCGACTTATGACCACAATTGAGCCCAGAATTTATGTTCCTAAGTGAGAAATTTGTTAAGTGAGTTTTGCCCCATTTTACAACTTTTCTTGCCACATTTGTAAAATGAATCAATGCAGTTGTTAAATTAGTAACACGGTTCTTAAGTGAATTGGGCTTTCCCATTGGCTTTACTTATCAGAAGATGCAAAATATGATCACATGATCCCAGGAAACTGGAACCGTTATAAATATGAACCAGCTGCCAAGCATCCAAATTTTGATCATGTGACCATGGAGATGCTGCAACAGTCATAAGTATGAAAAATTGTCATAAGCCACTTTTTTCAGTGCCGATGTAACTTCAAATGGTCAATAAATGAACTGTTGAAACTTGAAATCTGCCTGTATGTAGTATGTCATCATGAAAAGGTAAGCACAACATTGATGTTGTGCACTGCAAAAGAAAATATCTGTTCATTGCATATTTCTCATAGATAACATATAAATATTGTCAATAATGTTAAATTACATGTTTAATCTAGTTCTAAAAGAACCAGATTCTCTCTAAACTAAACAAAAAAGTGGAGATGGTCAACAAATAAGAAGCTTGCCCTGTAACTCCATCCTTATGTCCTCTTGTCATTTCCATCCTATAACACAGGGACTGGCAACCTGAATGTTGCAAAAAATTTACCAGTACCATTTATTTTTAAAAAAAAGTAGAATAGCAAAACAGACTCTTTAAGATTTATTCTCTTTCTCTCTCAAAAAAAGGTACAAACTTTTATCCACAATCACTTCTCAACTTCTTTAGACTTTTTTTTTTTTTAAAAGAGGCCTTGACTATAAAAAGTTTGTTAGCCTCGCTATACTCCGTTTATTTTATTTCTGCTTTTTCTATTAAGCTTATTAAAAACACAAATTAAAAGACTGCTGAATTACTATTGCCCACAATCCTAAGTGCAGCTTTTTGACATGTGAATTTTCTCTCAAATTACTAAACAAGAAATTTACATTTCTTTTTTTAATCTCATAAATTTGCTGGATGGAAAAAATCTGAGAGGAAAAAGAGCTGCATTCAGTGCATTAATCCCTTTTTTAACATTTAAAATCATTTCTAAAATTCTAATTGCTATCCTTTGCCATTAGCAAACTATACAACACATTTAAATACAAAGTACAAAGCTATGATAATCAAGTCATATACCAAGATATATATATACTACGGTTTTAAACTTTCTTTCAAATATTGCCTTGCTCGGAATTCACGAGCTATGGTTGGGGGTTGATAGAGTAGAAATATCTTGTAAAGCAGATGACATGTTAGTAGATAGGAAGCCAAGATATGGCAGCCTAAACCAGGCTATTGCAAGACTTAAACTTCATCTCCAAAACGGTTTGAATTTCTACATAATTCTCAACCCTTAGGAAAAAGAATGAGACTTTTCAGATCTTTGGGATTCTCTTTCACAATGAATATTTAAATCCTATGACCTATCAAACAACCTTTGGAAGTGCTGAAAGATTTGTAATCCCAAAATGTCATTAGTCTAACCAAATTCAAAAATGCTTTTAAAAAAATAAACAAATTTATAAACATTTATAAAGTTCTTACAGCCAAAAACTTCCAGTCTTTCTGTACGTGAAAAGGACTGAGAGAATCTACTTCATCCACTGAATAATTTCCAAGAAAGAGATCTATAGCATCCTGAAAAATAATCCAGAATATAAATTAAATGCCATGTTACCTTAACCATTTCCTGCCTACCCTCAAGTACTTTATGGTCTTCAAAACGCAGCCCAATTTGCAACAATTTAACAAAGCAGCAGCAGCTCTTTGAAGGATTTACAGTAGGTGATTTAGAAATATGGAATATAAATAAATAAATATTACATATCCCTGAGCAGAGTGATGACATTCTTTTAAATTCAACGCAAGGCAACATAAAGCTAAATAAATGCAGCAAGTGACAGTGTCAAACTTTACCTGTCTAAATCCATCAGAAAAGTTGTTTTTATAGTAACGAATTAGTGAGTTCCAACCATCCATTAATAGGCCCCATTGTGTTCTCTTTCCAGTTCTGAATTTTTGAAAATAGGATTTCACCATTAATACAGAAGATCTTTCAAGAAGTCAGAAATTTAGTACTAAGTACTTATATATTAAAAACTGAACTGTATTGAAATTCCGTGCATCAACTTAGTTTTGAAAATATACAAGTGAGATGTGCACATTACAGGTAGCCCTTGACTTGCAACCATTCATTTAGTAATCTTCTGAGTAGCACTGAAAAAAGTGTGTTATGATCATTTTTCACACTGACGACCATTGCAGCATCCCCATAGTCACATGATCATAATTTGAATCCTTGGCAATTGACATGTATTTATAATGGTTGCAATGTCCCGGGATCATGTGATCACCTTTTGACACGCAAAGTAAATGGGAAAGCCAAATTCATTTAACAACTATGTTAATAACAATTGCAATGATTCATTTAAAAATTGTGGCAAGAGATCATAAAATGGGGCAAAACACACTTAACAACTGTCTTGATTAGCAATTGAAATTTTGGACTCAATTGTGGTTGCAAGTTAAGAACTACTTGCATTAATTTTATTTATACTGCTCTTGCAATAGGGGATACCTTCATGATTAAAAGGGAAGAGTCTTATTTAAGCTATTATAATTATATCTGTTTTTGAAGTGAGAGAATTTTTCTTTTTGCTTTCAATCAAAAGAGAAACCAACACATTTCCTGACAAAGCCCTTGGAAATTTTAATAGGCCCTTTGAGAATATAATGGGACAGCTAGGCATGGCCAGCTCGCCATTGCCAAATTGCCTCTGCCAATTTACCAAGTCATTACAGGACAGCTCAACATAGCCAATTCGCCACGGGGACAACTCGCTGCGGGCAGCTGGAAGAAAAGCCAGGCAGGCAAGCGAGCAGATGGGCAGAATGCAGAGCTGTGGCGATGGCTAGGGGCTTCCCACCAGAGGGAGAGTTGGGTGGATGGGTGAGATGAGCAGAGTGGCACGAGCGGCTTCCCATTTTCACAGCACTTGCTGTCACTGCTGCTGCTACATTAAACTGTGGACTGTTCGGATTTTGGGCCATTTAGCAGTGGCAGTGGTATTCAGGCCATTCAGGGATAACAGTGGGCAGGGTGGGCAGTGGGGAGATAGCGGAGGCCAAGCGTGTCCCATTTGTACACATCCTGCAGCCATCTCCATGGGCTGCTTAGTGACAGTGGTGTTTAGGCCATTCAGGGATGGCAGCAGGTGAGGTCGATGGCAGGGAGATGGCAACAGTCCCTTTTTCACAACCCCCACCCCTGCTGCACAGAGTTTGTCTGTGTTTGATATTTGGGCCATTTGGTGTTTAGGCTGTTCAAAGGCAGCAGTTGTATGTGTGTGTGAAAAGGGAAGCGCTTGGCCTCTGCTGCCTTCCTGCTGCTTGTTCTGACCAAACATCACCACTGCCACATGCCTTAATTTCGAATGGCCTGGATCTTGGTGTGGCGGCAGCGACCATGTGCGTATGTGAAAACGGGAAGCCCGACTGCCACCACTGCTCTCTACTCACTCATTCACCCACCTACACAGCTCCCCTTCAGATGGGAAATCCCTGGCCAGTGCCACTATTCTGCACTCTGCCCACCTGCTCACTCACCTCCCCAACTGCCCACATGCCCAGCTCTTCCTCCAGCTACCCAAGGCGAGTTTTCCCTGCAGCAAATTGGCTGTTATCATGCAAGGATTTGATGGAGGTAAATTGGCAGAAGCTTGGTGGTGGCGAACTAGTCATTGCAAGCTGACATCGCCAAGTTCTCCTAGATCCTTTTGAGAAAACTGTCTTCCTCTTCTTCAAATTTATATCAAAGCCTAGATTGCTGGTGCTTATTTCATAATAGCCCATTCTTGTTTATGCAAAACGTATCCAGAAATGTTTATTATGTTGGAATCCCTACAGTGATTTAATTTAGTTATGAATTTAATTATTTAGTAGCTCCTATATAAACAATTATCTTCTTGAGATGATAAATATTATATTTCCATTGATGGTTTAAACAAGAATAACTAAGAGTAGAAGTAAGAATCTTGAAAAAGTTTTTAGCCATTCAAATGTTAACCCAATGGAAGATGTATCTTTAGATTAAGTGGCAATAAGACCAATTTTACTAGGATTCTTTTTTTCCCTGGATCTTTTGTGTGTTTTTATTAGTAATCATTAGTTGCCATAAGCTGCTTTAAGACACCTATTAGGCTGGTTAGACAAAGTATGCCCATTCTAATTCAAGTTTTTCCATTGTTGCAGCTATTAACTATTACACTATTATACTATGATAACTGAGTTTAATAAATCAGTAAATCTAAATATTCTTTCTGAAATTTTATCAATATATTTGTGGTAAAGAAAGGCTGGCTCAAACTTGCCTGGTATAGTCTGTCTTTAAGGCACCCGTTCCAGCATATTGTTTGGCACAAGCATTTGCGTTATCAGCCCATGCTACGAACAGAGAATAGTGTTTTGTCAAAAAGAGATGGCAAGTAAGTAGAATATAGGATAAGGTTTTACTTATCAAATATAGAAACCCACCATTTTTATAAATTTTCTCAAATTCTGCTTGTTCTTCAAGTCTCTGGGTAGCATGCAAAACACCTAATCTCTACAAGGACAAAAGAAACCATTATTAATTAAAATTCTGTGAAGAGTTTAAAAGCATGGAAATTAGAACTAATTAATGTTACAAAAAACACCAATTTTCATGTTCTAATATATCATTTTCAGGAAAAGTATATCTTATATACCAAATGGCTATTAGAGTTACTATGTTTTTTAATTCTTAAAATATAAGCAAGAAGTCTTTATACTGAAGGCAATTTTAACCTGCAGCTGTAATTGTAGAGAACGGTGTGCTAAAAGGCTCTGAACCACATTTGTCCTGTCCAGGCAATCCATACAGTTGCTGCGGAATATTCCTTCTTGTTGCATATCCACCTTCCCTTCTGCATCAACTAGAAAATAACTGAATAACAAAACAATCTGCTTATTATTTTGTGCAAGAATTCACAAAATAACACTTATTTTGGCTAATGTATCCACAGAACCAAAACAAAGAAATTATAGTCACTGCCTTAATAAAAAATATCAGTTGATTTCATTTTTGTCTGCCAAATAAATCTCCACTGTATCTTACTAACAGCAATAATGACACTATAGGGCATTGCACACCAGAACAACTAGACATAAGGAGGTTTTTTTTCCTGAATGCCATCACTCTGCTAAACAACTAACTCCCACAACACTGTTAAATTATTTAGTAAGACTGTATTACTATTCTTCTTCTCATCCTTCCTATTACTTATCTCTTCCCACTTATTATAACCATGTTGCTTGTATCTTTACAATTTATATTGTTTTATTTGTTTTCCTAGTATGTTTCGATTGCTTATTAGTAATCTATGACTATCACTAGGTGTAGTATCTTATGGCTCTTGATGAATGTATTTTATTTTTTCTTATGTACACTGACAGCATATGCATCAAATTCCTTGTGTCCAATCACACTTGGACAATGAAGAATCTTATTCTATTCTATTCTATTCTATTCTATTCTATTCTATTCTATTCTATTCTATTCTATTCTATTCTATTCTATTCTATTCTATTCTAAATTAGATCTAACTATATATGTAAATACAATGAACATAGTTTAAATCAGGGGTCTTCAAACTTGACAGCTTTAAGACTTGTGGATTTCAACTCCAGTCATGTTAGCTCAGGAATTCTGGGAGTTGACGTCCACAAATCTTAAACTTGCCAAGTTTGAAGACCTTTGGTTTAAATATACAACTCTGTCTTTCTCAAGAGCTTCCTTGGTTAAATATATACTATATCAGATTAGAAAAATGGCCTAATGGTTATTTCCAATTGCTTATAGGTTTGCAAATAGGTAATCCTTGACTTAGAACAGTTTATTTAGTGACTAATGACCATTTTACATACAATCATTGCTGTATTCCCCATGATCATGTGATCAAAATATAGACAACTGACAAAAATAATAAAATATAAAAATAAAATAAAGGCAACTGACTCATATTTATGACTGTTGCAGTGCCCCAGAGTTTTGTGATCATCTTTTGTGATCTTCTAACAAGTAAAGTCAATGGGAACACAAGGTTCACTTAACAATTGTGTTACTATCTTAACAACTGCAGTGATTCACTTATTAACTGTGGCAAAAAAACTTGTAAAATGGGGTAAAATTCACTTAATAAATATCTCATTTAGCAATAGAATTTTTGTGCTCAATTGTAGGTCAAGGCCTGCTTATTTACAAATCTATAAGCAATTGGAAATAAGCATTAAGCCATTTTTTAATGGAAGACTATTTATATTTTCTAGATTAAAATGAAATTAGCTAACTTCCTAACAATTATTTTTTGCAAATTCAAATATATCCAGATTTATCTATACATTTGACATAAACAATACATTATATGACAAAAGTGTAGACAAATCTTTACATTCTTAAGATTACAAAAGATAATGAGATCCTTTGGATCACAATCCTATACAAATTCAAATGGATATGCTTTCTTGTCAATAATAACCCAGGGTTTTCTATTACAGCCTATATAAATGTATCCTCAGATCATAATATTTAAACATTATGAAAAGAGTGAGGGGTTGTTGGTTTTTTTTGGCAGAAAACAGGCACATCAGGCACTTGCTATTATTAGACAGCTTCAGCTATTCACAATATGTTTGCTTACTGTATTTCAGATGCATATATTACCCATATTCATCTTGAGGTGCAGCAAGTTGATCCAGTAAAATTTGGAGTCTATCCCATCTCATATGACTGCATTCTTTATGAAAATCAAAGGCTATATACCTGGATAAAGAAAAAACACGTGAATAAAACAAGCATTGGCTAGTATTTAAATTAAAGAATCATATAGACATTAAAAAAAATAAATTTTCTGGGCAATTTCTAATAAGTAGTGGTAAGATTTTCCTTCAAAATACAACACCTATATAACTATTTTTAAACTTTTATTTTATTTTAGACACAGTGAAAATTTATACTGGATAGCAAGGTTATACAGGTAAGGTTAAGGAATGTTCTTCAAGAAACATTAATGATATTAAGCACTGAATTTTTAAAAATAACTTTCACATATAACATTTTGTATTCTTTACTCTTCATGAATGGGCTACAGTTTTGTTTTTTATTTTGGACAAAAACAAAAACTTCTAAAGATTACATTACTGAAAATGATAGGATACTAGGCTTATAGGGGCGCAATGGCTCAGTGGCTAAGATGCTGAGCTTGTCAATCAGAAAGGTCTGTAGTTCAAATCCCTAGCACATGTAACAGAGTGAGCTCTTGTTACTTGTCCCAGCTTCTGCCAACCTAGCAGTTTAAAAGCATGTAAAAAAAATGCAAGTAGAAAAATAGGGACCACTTTGGTGGGAAGGTAACAGCGTTCCATGCACCTTTGGCACTTAGTCATGCCAGCCACATGACCACAGAGACGTCTTCGGACAGCGCTGGCTCTTCAGCTTTGTAACGGAGATGAGCACCACCCCCTAGAGCCAGAAACGACTGGCACGTATGTGCAAGGAGAACCTTTACTTTTACCTTAGGCTTACTGATAGTGCAGTCAGAATTTCTAATTGTAAGCTTTCCCTTATCTTGGAAGTTCCTATAGGAATTCCTGTCTCCACCCCTGAATGAAACATTAGCTGCCATCATCTTAGATTTAAGATGCCTATATCTTACATCTTCCTATCCCATCTTGGGGGATTTTACTGCTTCCCCATGGGGGTTATAAAGCTTTTAGGGAGATAGATTTTTAACATGGATGTTACCAGTACAATCACCAAATGGTTTCCATAATGGTCATTAGCATTAGATCTTCCCATGCTATATGCAATATATTGAGCAGCAAGGAATTTTCAGTCTTGGGCAAATACTGCTCATGTGATGTTTATAGAATCTTTAAGTCTTCCATGAATATTTTCTGCCATGTATTTCAAGGGTGCTGTTAGTCATTTGTCATCAGGAGGGGGAGTCTATCTCATTTCCACCTTGAAGATCTGTTTTCTATGCCGATAATATGATGTACAAGTTGGAGTCTTCTGTATGTAGTTTGCCTAATAAACTTTGTGAAGCATTTCTTCATTAATAATGTAGTCAAAATAGCATATATCTTTAGGATTCATGAAAGGAATCTTTGTTGGACGATGTCAAATCTGTTAATACTTGTTGTGGTTATCTGGCAGCAGGTGCGGATGGCTGAGAGTGAGGATTTAGATGAGGGGCCAGGACCATTAGGGAGTAGACTGCTGCCTTCAGAGATTGTGGGGGCTGGCAGCAGCACGATGAGGCCTGCGCGCAGGATTGCTCACAGGAGAGAGTAGCTGCAACAGCATGGGCAACTCGGGAGTAAGGCTGCAAGGTACTGGCCCCTCCTTCAAGAAGATAAAAGCCAGCCACGAACGTTCTTTGCAGGAAGCAAAGATGTTTTGAAACTCAGCCTTGTGGACATTACAGTATCCTAAGTTGGACTCTTGTGAAATATCTTTTATCTGTGATTCTTGGCAGTCTCCTACAGTTTTGACAAGGTTTGTGCTTATCAAAGTTAGTTAGTTTGCAGCAGCCTTTTAACCAGGGATTGTAAGACTCATTAAAAGGTTTCTGTTCCCTTTGATTATTGTTTGTCTTATTAGAAAAGGGTTTGGGTCAGAACATTACTAATACCTTCTTGCTTGCCTAAATGATTGTCAGAATCAGTATAGAAGTGCGTAAATGGAGTTTAAGTTTAATGACATAGATGATGAGGACCAGATTTTATTCATCTTCTGAAAAATAACTTGTTTTTTCAACGTGATACTTGATATCCATCTCTGGATCTCTCCATTTTGGAGATTACACTAACCCAACTATTTCTACTTCTTCGCTGTAATTTGAGTTTGATCCCCTCTATCTATGCCATGGAACTAACATACATGATCTTTGATTTCTTGGCACTTATCCTGAGGCCAATCTTGGTTGCTTCTTCATTTAAGGCAATTATCACTTGACGTATTGTCTTGTCTTCCTCAAGCAGGACAATATCATTTGCAAAGTCCAGGTCACCAAGACAGTTTTAGTCAGAATAATGAATGCTTTTCCTGATCTGTGATGTTTGTCACATAATATAGTCAAGGGCCACAAGGAAGAGGAGCAGTGATATAATACAGCCTTGTCTAATTCCAGTAGTAATTTCAATGTCTGCCCCTCTTTATATTCTTTTATCATGGAGAGACAATCTCCACTTCCAAATAATATAAATAAAATTGATTTCATTGAAAGGACAACCATCCGGTGATTGCCAGGTAATCTTATGGATTTGTGAATGTTGGAAGTATGTGTTTCTAATAGAGAGTCCATGACAAGGATGTCAGTCACTCTCCGTTATTACTGAGCTGAATTGAAGATTTGTGTGCTTCAATCACCTTCCCTAAGCTGTGTTAATCACCTCCAAATCGAGCATCCTAATCAGGATCCTTAACTCATAATTTGAAATGCTGTTAAAAATATCTTGTAGTTGTCTTTAAAGTTTGTCCTTCATCATATTGTTTAAGTTATCTGTTGGTGCATAAGTTTGTATAACATTTGCTTTGACATGTCCAAATGTCAAATAATTAAAGCTCACAAAACGAGGTGTAATTATTCTATCACTGACCAGTTTCCAGCCAATGAGATTTTATTTCTTTACTTTCTTTTCTTGTCCATAATGTTCTGCCACTATGGTTAGAGAACACTGATTTACTCTACATTGCTTTCTACTACTTTCTCACCTGAGACCTGTCTGTAACTTTTTGGTTAGGTAGGCATACTTCCCCCCAAAAAAGGAAGAAGCAACAGCTCCCTTTCACATTTATTTTCTAAAAACATTTTCAGGGGATACAACATGATTAGAAAAAAAATGTATGTGTTTAATGGGAGGAATAAACAGGAAACTATAGCACAAAGCGAAAATCTTAAATTTTATTTTTAGTATGCTTCTCTAAGGGAAGAAGCCTTGTAGGCAATAATGAAGTCTGAAGGGACATGGACACACATTAGCATTATGTTCAGAAAAAAAAAGTTTTTGCTTATGTGCCATAGTATGAAGGAAAATCTTTGCTCTCCAAAGCAAACTATACCGTAACCCCTTATGTTGTTTGCAAAATTAAATAAAGTTTAAAAGAAATCTGTGCTGCTCTAAAATACATGTCATCCACATATCTCTGACTATACAGATACTTTACTAAATGCTCTAAATCAACAAGTATATTGAAAGTGATGCAAGCACATTCCATTAATACATACTTGATCATTCCATTTCCTAAACCAGTTACCATTTTTGAAAAAGTTTGTTCCAGAGGCTTTTCTGAGCCTTTCTGGTTAACCTGTAAAGGAAGCACAAAACAGTTACATACAGCATCAGCAACAACATGAATTCTTGGATGTAGAATTAAAATCCTACCAGATTAACAATCATTTGTTTTCCATAGCTAATAATCTGTGAATCAAAGTGTCTTTGGAAGCCATCCATCTAAAAGAGAGTACAATACATATATTGAACAGCTGTTATAAGAATTCTTTTGAACAGAAATACAAACTGATACAAGAAAATAACAGAAATATTACAATGAACACAATATATATTGAATTGCATTTGAATTAAATTGTACATTTTTTACACAAATGTAAGATATGGTAGCATTTCTCCGTGGACAAGTATATTCATGGCAGTTAGGTTATGAAATAAATCTTCAACTAAACTTTTGTTCTTTTAATTCCTCCACAAATTTGTCTCTGATGTGACAGATTTATCTGCCACAAGTCTTGGGGATGGAGATGGGGATGGGGGCAATGAGAAAAATCTCTAGTTCTAACATCAATTTAAAACTTTTACTGCAGAGAGCAAGTTTTGGGGGTATTTTATTGATTTAAAATCACTCTGCTAATATGTTTAATATTATAACTCATTGAATTTCAGCTTGTAAGAGTGGCACGTACAACATAATTGGAAGATGTCCTTTTGGAAAAGATTGGGGGAAAAAACCCTTCCAAGTTTGTGGAAAATACTATTGGAAACAGAAGA
The DNA here is from genome assembly GCF_049901715.1 of Pseudonaja textilis. Lineage (NCBI taxonomy): Eukaryota > Metazoa > Chordata > Lepidosauria > Squamata > Elapidae > Pseudonaja > Pseudonaja textilis. Next base: position 56,553,274 of record NC_142008.1, on the reverse strand, counting down.
TATTTACAGCCAAAAAACATGTAATAGCAATAGTTTCACAAATGAAACTTCAGCCACCCAATGTAAATAGCTTTATAAGTAACTGGGCTACTATTTTGGGGCCTCACAAAATGAACATCGCTTTAAAGAGACAGATAATGATGACATATTAAAAATATTTAGTATCACTGAATTCCCTAATTTCAAGGATAAGGATGTATGTATGTATGTATATATGTATATGTGTGTGCGTGCGTATATGTGTGTGTGCGTGTGTGTGTGTGTTAAGTTTTCACAGGTATTTATATGTATAGTATTCAGCTTTGTTCAGGTATTTTCCCACGTCATTATAGTTGTGCTTTTAAAGTTGTACCAACATTTCGGCAGAATCTCATCTGCCATCATCTGGCTTCGGTATTGTGTTCGTCGTTCAAACACTATACAGAAGCCTGATGATGGCAGATGAGATTCTGCCGTAATGTTGCTACAACTTTAAAAGCACAACTATGACAGCATGGGAAAATACCCGAACAAAGCTGAATACCACACACACACACACACGCTTGCATTTTGTTTTTTTTTTCTTTAGATTGTCTTAAGTTAATTACAAATTAACAGCTGTGGACCTTTAATGAATTGGGAGGTTCTTTTTCCTCTGCAAGTCTTTTTATTGTCGTTTTGGATTTGTAAAGTGCATTTTGTGAGGGAAAGAAACTTTTTGATAAAGACAGTACATGATTGGATGAGAAGAATTTTTTCTGGTATAAATATTACTTTCTAAAATTTAGTAATTTAAATTTTGTATTTTATATTAAGAAAAAAACATACATGTACACATATACATACATAATGAGTCAGCAATCTCATGAAACTTCAACATCTTTTCAGCAATTAATATTTATTTAATTTTGGAGATCTGCAAACATCATCTTCAAGAAAGACTAGCATGCCATGCTGTTGCAGGTCTGACACTGCAAACTCCTGGTGTGCAGGATATTTTTCAAAGTTTTCTCATATTGACATAGTGAGCCATATAAAGATTGGGAACTGCAGCCTGAAGTTAAATATTGCTTAAGCAACTAAAGGCAATTTGCATAGGTATAGGAATACTGTATATTACACCTCTTCTACAGACAGGAAAAAGGATAGAAAATACACACATGGTTTACTGTTTTGCTGATCTGTGGCTTTGGCTTATATTTGAGATTTGGTCTCTGTGACCAGAAAAAGGGAATTGATCCTCGTGTCTGGAAAACAAAGGTAATAAGTGAAACTTACAACAAAAACAGAACTTCCAAGTCAATTTATTGTAAGATAAAATGTAGACAGACTAGACAAGCATCACAGCATAATACAAATTACCTGGACAAAAGAAGCTTTGTTTCCATTATAATGTACAATTTGTTCCGTTTCTACGAAGTTAGCTGCATGTCCTTCAGAATCAATACCTATGAAACATGAAGCATTTAAAATATAGAACAACCCTTGTTACTTTCAAATCTAATTGAAAGCCATTTTTGTGACAGCTTTCATACAGTAAAACTGATCCAACAAAACCAAAGTGTATGATAGGACTCTTTAAAATGGTAGGTTACTGGTTAACAGACTTGGAAGGGCCTTTGTAGGTTATCTAGGCCAACCCCCCCCCCACCCCAATCAAGCAGAAGACCCTACACCGGTGATGGCAAACTTTTTGAAATCAAATGCCCAAAATGCAACCCAAAACCCACTTATTTATCATAAAGTGCCAACACAGCAACTTAACCTGAATTTAGGTTTTACTACCTAAAATAATGATAAATAAGCTAAATGCACTTTTATGCCCCTTCATTTTTTTTCTGCTTTTGAAATATTACATTTAGCAACAAAAAGAAAAATGTTTGTAATATAATTTCTTGGTTTTTCTCTTCATTTTCTTATCCCAATTTTCTCTCTATATTTTTATTTCTTGTTAAAATAGTTTTATTATTGAAAGAGACATCGCCTTCCTCATAACTAAATACCCATTAATTATTTATCTAAAAGAAAACTGTATCACCATAAAATGTCCTGTCCGGGACAGAAGGGACAGTCTGAGCCTAGATACTTTTGGTTCCAAGCTAAAAAATCCAATTAGCTTTGGACAGGAAATTCAAAACAAGAAAGGGGGAAGGGCAAAGCTATTTGTACATGGCCTGTATCTTGCAGAAAAAGACAAGGTTAGGGATGCTTTGAATGCATTGTATACAAGATAGCCTTTTTTGTTCTGCTTCTTTGTCTCATGAGCGGTTTCAATAAAGAAATATGCTTATTCCACAAACACACCCAGTATCTTTCTCCCACAGATTCAGCCAAATACTATGATTGCCTAAGGTTGAAAAGTACAATATGGGTAGTTACTAATTTATACTCTTCACTTCTCTGCCCTACACTCTGCTGCCACCGCCACCACCACAGCTACTGCTTGTTTAGTGGGATGGCCTTGGCTATAGTGGGCGGCTTGGTTGGTTTTTTTGTACACGGTGATCCATGAGAGAAAGAAAGACAAAGGAAAGGCCATGAACGGCTGGATATGCTTGGTGTCAGGAGGTGCAGCGAGGTGAGGCAGGGCTGTTTTCTTCATCGCCACAAGAGCCGCCACCAGAGCCATCAACTGACTGAATGACCCAATCAAAGCTGAGCCCAATGTAGGGGAGACAGCGGGTTTAGTTTGGCCAGGAAAATTATCCCACCCCCCATGCTATCAAAGTGGATCCTGAGCACTGCGCTGCTATGTAGAAACGGGAAATGGAGCTGCCAGCATGAGGGAGGAAGGAGCAGCAGGGAGAAGAGAGGGAAAGCAGCTTCCTCACCTTGTACCAGCCACTCTGTTGTCCATTTCGCCATTGCAGCACCACACTACAGAGCTTTTACCACTCACCACCTAGATACCTTCACTTTTCCCAAGCAGGAGCAGCAGGGAGAAGAGAGGGCCACTCTGTTCTTCATTTCACCATTGCAGCACTGCACTGCAGAGCTTACCGCACCCACTATCACGCAGGACCTTGCTTCTCCCAATCATTCTTTGCCTACCTGATTTCCAGTTCTGCTGCGTTTCTCTGTCGCATTTCTCACCATTGTGTGCAGGGAAACAAAAGTTTGTTGGGAATAAAAAAAAGTTTACTCAATCAATTCCAACTTTGCGAGATCTTTGTCTTTCGGAAGAAGTTGGAATTGATTGAGTTAATTTTTTTTTTTTAGTCCCACAAATTTTTGATTCCCTGTAAACGACGATGAGAACCACAATGTAGAAACCTGATAGAGCTGGGCTGGGGCAATGGTGCACATGTCCATAGAGAGAGCTTTGTGTGCCACCTCTGGCACACATACCATAGATTCACAATCATGGCTGTTATAAATGTAAGTCACCTAATAGTTGGGTTGGAAAATATATAAACCAGGATAAACATTTTAATACTGTCTCTTTAAGAGAATGCTAAAACTGTAATTGGGTGTGGTTCCTCAAATGGCCATAAGATGGAGCCAGAAACCTGGGTTGTTTTAGTTCTGTTCTGGTGTTTTTGGAGAGTGTTGCCATTCCTTCATTTTTCCTTATTGGCTGTTATTCTTGGATTTGATGTAAGTCTGTAAATGAATTATTTTTGATACTAGACTTTGTTATTTGGATTATCCCTGGTCTGAAAACTGACTGCTTTAACTGTGAATGACTTGGACTGTTTGTTTGAACTTTGCTTAACCGTTTTACTGGAAGTAAAAACCGACATTTTACTATACAGTGTAGCTGTGTGCTGTTTGTGTGTTATTCTTCACCACCATGCCAAGTGAATACAGTTCCAAATAATTATAATGAACTGAAACTGTATCCTGCTAAGGATCAGGCTGCTTGTCAGGAAGCAAAGGATAAGGAACTGAAATCATTAAAAAAGTTGGAGGTATACGAAAATGTTAAGTTACCATCTGGTAAATATGCCATAGGATGTAAATGGGTTTATAAACTTAAGACTAGTGTAGATGGGACCGTTACCCATAAAGCCAGGTTAGTAGCACAAGGGTTCAATCAGACAGCAAACGACTACAATGAGGTGTTTGCACCTAGTCTGAAGGCTACTACATTAAGGGCAGCATTAGTGTGGGTAGGTAAAGAGAAATAGGTTCTAAATCATTTAGATATAGAAACGGCATATCTGCATGCACTGTTGCAACACACTATATATTTAAAGAAACCTTTAGGTATCAAAAATGATAATACAACTGATTGCTGGAGATTGAAAAAGAGTATTTATGGCTTGAAGCAATCAGGATATGAGTGGAACCAGTGTATAGTTAAAGAATTAACTAAGACAGGTTTTGTAGCTGGCATGGCTGATCCATGTTTGTTTAAAAAGGAAAGTAATGGTATAGTGTCATTGTTGCTATTGTTTACTGATGACATAGCATTAATCACCAAAACTGAACAAGAAGCTACTAAAATAATATCTGTTAGAGAAGAAATTTAAGATAAAACCGTTAGAAGAAATTAAACAATATCTTGGATTAAAGATAGGTAAAACTAGGGGAGGATACAAAATCTCACAGACAGATACAATTAACCAGTTACTAAAAAGTTTTAAAATGGAACTTTGTAAACCAGCTAAAACAGCAATGAGCCAGGATTTAGCTGTAGTGATGTTCAAAGTCCTGTTTTTGATAAGAACATTTATCAGTCCTTGATTGGTAGTTTATCTTATCTCAGTAATTGGTCAAGGCCAGATATAGCAAACTGTGTTAACCAATTAGTGAGATTTAACGCTGAGCCAAATGAAAGGCACTGGAAAGCTGCTAAACGTGTGTTACGATATCTTATGCATTGTATTTGGAGCCTAAAGATGAACTGAGTTTAACTGCATATGTTGATGCAAGTTTTGCTACAGACATAAATAAACGTAAATCTACATCAGGTACTGTAGTATTATTGGGAAAGGTGTTGATTGGATGGAGATCTATTCGACAGAAACATCTAAGTTTGTCAAAAATGGAGGCTGAATTCTCATGTTTGTCTTTATTATGTACAGATTTAGTTTGTTATAAACAACTATTAATTGACATGGGAATTGATGTAACAGATTCTATTGTTTATGAAGATAACCAATCAGCAATACAAATGTTTTCAAATATTGCTCTTAAGACAAGAACAAAACACACAGATTTAAGATATTTAAATGTGAGACAATGTGTGCAAAGTAAGATGATTAAGCTGGTATACTGTACGTCAGAAAATAACATCGCAGATCATTTTACAAAAGCCGAAGGCTCTGTAAAGCATAAGGCTTGCTGTGAGGATTATGGACTTAGAATGTAAGGTTGTATATGTTGTCCTACCCAAAGGGGAGAATGTTAGGAATGTAAATCACCTAATAGTTGGGTTGGAAAATATATAAACCAGGACAGACATTTTAATACTGTCTCTTTAAGAGAATGCTAAAACTGTAATTGGGTGTGGTTCCTCAAATGGCCATAAGATGGAGCCAGAAACCTGGGTTGTTTTAGTTCTGTTCTGGTATTTCTGGAGAGTGTTGCTGTACCTCCATTTTTCCTTATTGACCGTTATTCTTGGATTTGAGGTAAGTCTGTTAATGAACTGTTTTTGATACTGGACTTTGTTATTTGGATTATCCCTGGTCTGAAAACTGACTGCTTTAACTGTGAATGACTTGGACTGCTTGTTTGAACATTGCTTAACTGTTTTACTGGAAGTAAAAACCTACATTTTGCTATACAGTGTAGTTGTGTGCTGTTTGTATGTTATTCTTCACCACTCTCACTATGTCTCCCTGTATGCGCTCATTCTCCTAACGGGGAATTACCTCAACAATGACCCTACACCATTTCTGACAAGTGGCAGTCCAATCTCTTCTTGAAAGTCTCCAGTGATGAAGCTCTCACAACTTCCAAAGGCAAGCTTTTCCATTGGTTGATTGTTCTCACTGTCAGAAAATTTCTCCTTATTTCTAGGTTGAATTTCTCCTTGATCAGTTTCCATCCATTATTCCTTGTCTGGCCTTCAGGTGCGTTAGAAAATAGAACACTAAAATGGAACACTACTATGATGTCTCCCCTGGTTCTTCTTTTCACTAGACTAGCTATGTAACCATTCTTCATATGTTTTAGTCTCCAGTCCCCTAATCATACTGGTTGCTCTTCTCTGCACTTTTTCTAGAGTCTTAACATCTTTTTTATAGTGTGTGACCAAAACTGAATGCATTCTAGGTGTGGTATTACTAAGGCTTTATAGAGTATTGGTACCTCACTTGATCTTGATTGTATCCCTCTGTTAATGCAACTTAGGATTCCATTGGCTTTTTTGGCTGCCATTGCACACTGCTGGCTCATATTTAGCTGGTTGTCCAGTAAGACTGCAGGATCCCTCTCAGTGTTATTAAGCCTGGTTTCACCCAGTCTATTTGTGTAATTTTGGTTTTTCTTGCCTAAGTGTAAGACTTTACTTTTCTCTACATTAAATTTCATTTTGTTAAATAGGGCTCAGTAATCTGTCAAAATCCATCTGGATCTTGAACCTATCTTCTAGAGTGTTAGCTATTCCTGCCAGCTTAGTATCATCTCCAAATTTGTAAGTTCCCTTTCTATTCCCTCATCTAAGTCGTTTATGAAGATATTGAAGAGTACTGGGCCTAAGACGGAACCCTATGGTGCCCTACTGCTTACTTCCTTCCATGTGGACGTAGACCATTTAAGGACTACTTGTTGAATACAGTTTGTCAGCCAGTTACGAATCCATCTGGTGGTGATGCTATCTATCCCATTTTTTTCTAGCTTACCAAGAAGTAGATTGTGGTGTACTTTGTTGAATGCCTTGTTGAAGTCTATTATGAAGTCTATTATGTCCACAGTATTTCGCTGGTCTACTAATTTAGTCACTATGTTGAAGAATGAGATAAGATTCGTTTGGCATGATCTGTTTTTAACAAACCTGTGCTGACTTTACTTGTTTCTAGAGGTTGGCAGATCTGTCCTTTTTTTTTATTTTCCAGTATCTTCCTGGGTATTGATGTTGGGCTGATAGGTCTGTAGTTTCCTGGGTCTACTTTTTTTTTTCCTTTTTTGAAGATGGGAACCACATCAGCTGTTTTCCAATCCTCTGGTAGTTCCCCAGTGCTCTAGGATTTTTGAAAGATGTGGTACAGTGGTTCTGAGATGACATCTGTCAGCTCTTTTAGAACTCAGGGATGTAATTCATCAGGTCCTAGTGATTTGTATTCGTCAAGATCAGACAGGTGTTCTCTTACTTTTTTTTGCTGATTTTAATGGTAATGCTATTATAGGATATAGTTGTTTTATAACTATGATGTTTAAGTAATCACAAAGGGAAATACTTCTCTACCAATTATACATGCAAAATGATAATAAAAATCCAGAGAACTGTAATACTGACTTCTAGGCATGCCACTTCAGAAAGAAACATGAGATAAAAATGAGATAACTGTAGCAGACTCACAGAAGGGGTTTGTTCAAGGAAAAATAAAGATCACTAAATGCCACTTTTGCAATACATCAATGGAATTCTTATCTTTCTTATCCTTCCCTCAGATCCATTTATATAAAGGAAAGATGTTCATTGACATATTTTGATTTCCATCCATCTTTCAAAGAGCTCAGCAATAATGTTAGGCTTCCTGGTTACGAAGAAATCTGAAATTGTAGTTTTTCACATTAAATCTAATCTTCATTTTAAATTAAGCCTGCAATAAGTGTGTGTGTGTGTATTCTTAAAATCAATCTATAACAGTTTGCCACTTACCCTTAACCAATAAAAAATAAATCAACACAAATATTAAAAGCGCTACAAGAATTTTCTAGCAAAATCTCTCTTAGTACTGACAAAGGGTGGCAATTTAAGAGAATAACTCACAAAGTATAATTTTTGCTTATATTCATATAACAATTGCAAAGAAATCTTACCTCTCACATAGTAGCGTACACCAGCTCTGAAACAGCTTCTTCGAGAAATTAGAATCCAGTCGAAATATTTATCATTAATGGAACTAGTATGCATAATAATAACTAGTGTAAAACAGCAATTAAGGAATACAGGTTAACACTTATTGGAAAAAAAATAAAAATATTAGAATATTTAGTGGATATTATGAACAAAATGGCATTTTTCTGTGTTCCAATACAGAATGTTCAACATAGTATAACTAGAAAAAATATCCTAAAATGTAGGGAGAGAGATACATTTTTCACCATTTTCAGCTTAATAAGAAAAAAATGTGGTGTTTTTTACTAGTTCCAAATAATTAATGAATACTGAAGAAAGAGAACACCAAATAACTAAGAACTGGATTAGGAAAAAAAACTGCTTATTAAATTTCTGCAGGTGAAGTCATTATCTTTTAATTTTTATTTATTTTTCAAATTTATATAGCCATTCATCTCACAAGACAAATGGTTCTATGTACCACAAAGAAATTATATATATGTTAAATAAACCTAACCAATAACATAGGTCCAATATTTTTGTGGTTCACAAAAATATCACATTAAAATAAAAAAGGCTCAGGTCTGACAGCTGAAAGATCAAAATTGATGGACCACATAATAGGAAGATAGTCTGGTTAAAATAAGTAAATATGCGAAGACATGGATGTTTAATATATATGCTGCCTTTCCTCCAGGTGTCCAACGAGCATACACAGCACTCTTTCCCCAAATTTTCCTTGTAACAATCTTGTGAAGGACTAAAAATATGTTTAGTTCTGAATTTTCACTTACAAATCATCAAGGTATTTCTCTCTTTCTCTATGTATCATTTACTGGAATTTGTCTGAGAGCAATCCCTCATACCCACTGAGTTTCTATGCCAGGCAAGCAAAAGGATACAACCATGCATAACTGGAACTGCAAACCTATGGAGCTAAAAACAGGAAAGTTAATATATTTAAAGAATCTGACCCATCTTCATCTCCTATCCACCCACCCACCATCCATCCTTTCAATTTCTGAGGCAGCGCACTTGCCAATGACTCTTTGGTTATGAATTTTCTCCATCACATTTACCCAGAACTGGAAAAAATATTTAATTCTGAATACTAAATAGCC